>NC_139218.1:168826591-169286591 GCF_055691185.1 Crinia signifera | reverse complement strand
CTCCAGATCTCCGCGGCATACTGTACCCGACATGGAGAAGCCGGTGTCCCCAGCCCAAGCCGCGAAATCGCCCTCACAGCCCCCGCAGCAGCAGAGGCAGGAGAAGCGGCGTGGCGAATACAATATGGCGCCGGGACAAGACAACGCCCAGGGAACCCCAGCGGCGAAGAAGCCGATAACGGAGCCAGAATACACCTCAGACCCTGTAAAAGGGCGCCCAGGTATGTCTCTGACATATGACAGCTTAGTGGAAGCCATCAATACAACGATGGCACCACTTCTACAGAGGGCGGTGGCAGACATTACAACGCAGATACACACGCTGAATACCAGAGTGACAGCGACAGAGAATAGAATTGGGGATCATTCTGATCAAATAGATGGCTTACAGAAGGATCTTAAATCATTACAGATTGAGAATAAGCGTCTTATGGACAGCATAGATAATATTGAAAATAGATCCAGACGAAAGAATCTCAGAATCGCTGGATTACCTGAGAATTTAAAGGGGCCGCAGCTGGAGCACTTTGTGCGCACAACATTACCAGCTCTGTTACATATCGAATCAGCGTGCGCTGACTTAGTTGTTGAGAGAGTTCACAGACTGGGGAATTATCAGCCTACGACCAAAGAGAAGCCCAGGATAGTGATTTTTAAAGTGTTGAATTATCTGCACAGGCAATCCATCTGGGCCGCATCCAGGAAGATTAATCCCATTAAGTGGGAAGGGCATATAATACGTATACATCAGGATTTCTCAATGGAGTTATCTAAATCCAGACGCTCATTCACCAATGTATGCTCTACACTTGTCAAGCATAAGAGAAAATTCTACATGCTGTATCCAGCAAAGCTGCGCATTTTTTCAACAACTGGATCTGAATATCGTGACTTTCTCACAGCAGCTGAAGCAGAAGCCTTCCTGCAGAGGGAAAAAACCCACTATGCCACAGAAGATATAACAGATATCCCCCAGGGATGAAGTATCCTATTAATAATATGCATTAAAGCATATATCAAATACCATTCTTGAATCTAGTTGTCACACCTGACTTTGAACCCCAATACATCCAACTCTACAGTGGAGATGGATTGAAGCTGTTTATAATATAAATAGACAGCGAAAAGCATTACCTATATATATATCAAGTTATGGGGTCCTGTGACGCTGTTAATTGTAATTATTATATTGTTTGTTACTCTAGTTAAGCCGACATACCTTTTATCATAGTTGAAAGTCTACCTTAGGGTGTAAACTCTAAAGGTAACTACATCAGGGGAAGCATAGGCACTCGGAGGATTGCCGTAGTTTAAGTTACACGTTTTTGAATATACTGCAGATGGTGGGCATACAGGTGATGCCCTCATCTGAGGAGTATCGGAAGTTCACTATAGAAGTAAATTTGGCTGTAGTGACTAGTGTCACACTTGGCAAAATGTTATACTGCATCTCTATCTTTATATGTTATCTATGTTTTTGTGGTCCGTCTACCCCCTGTATTGTAACCTTTCCTTATGTGTTATCCCTCTTTCTTCTTACTTTATTGGAGCGTGCCCGAGTTTCTATGTATAAATTTCCTGTAATGCTATGTCTGTCACCATATGTTCTCTGAACATAAGGGGTATCCATACGCCCGCAAAGAGGAGAAAGCTTATGATGTATTTGAACAGACAGGGTGTTGAGCTTATCTGCCTCCAGGAAACGCATCTAATGCCGGCCGAAGTTAAAAAATTAAACTTCCTTCAGTGGAAAGTTTTGGGCTCTGCATCCCATACATCAAAATCATGTGGGGTAGTTACCCTGGCCAAATCACAAGTTGATATACAAGTCACCTCGGTGGATGCGGATCCTGAAGGCAGGTACGTTATCGTGTCTTGTAAGTTGAGAGGTAGGGATTTGAGCATCTGCAATGTGTATGCTCCTACACAATATAAGAGATCATTCTTCACCCAGCTGTTAACGAAATTGTATCAATATGACCCGACGTCATTGATTATCTGTGGCGACCTTAATTTACTGTCTTCTACATATATGGATAGATCACCGCCTCCCAAAAAACCCAGACCACTCCCAAAAGTAGGAGTTCCCTATTTAGCAAATTCTTTGAATTTGATCGACTCTTGGAGGATACTGCATCCAGACGAAAGAGAATATACGTGTCTTTCACTTACATACAACGTATGGTCCAGAATAGATTATATACTAGTTGCAGAACCGCTGCTCCCAATGATTGAATCTGCCACAATAGCCCCCCCAATCTTATCTGACCATGGATTAATTACCATATCCGTAATACTGCAGGATCACTCTGGCACTAGACCAATGTGGAGGTTTCCTTCGCACTTGACTCAATCCCGTGGGGTACAGGAACTAATTATGAGTAACTGGAAGGATTACTGTGCCAACAACGCTACTTACCAGACAGAAAACCCCAATATCTTCTGGCAAGCAGGTAAAGCAGTATTGAGAGGGGAAACTATTGCGTATACATCCAGACTTAAGAGAAGCCAGACAGGGATATATAAAAAACTACAAACCACCCTGACGGAGTCATTTCAAAATTATAGATTAAACCCGACACAAACCAATAAAATAACATACCAGGCAGCCAAAACACAATATAACGAATTTCTGCAAACACAAGGGGACAAGTATTTATTTAATGTCCACTCAAAATTTTATACTTTTTGGAATAAAGTGGGGAAACTACTTACAAATTTATTACAGGGATCCAGACAGCATGTAGTGGTCCAGCCGTTATTGAAAGAAGATGGAAATTTAACTACCTCAAGTACCCAGATAGCAGCAATTCTGAAAAACTACTATGAAAACCTATACTCACCGCCGACGGTGTCTTTAAATGAGCAGGCTGTTGATGTACAAACTCCACTGGCTGACAGCTACTGGAATTCAGTCCAATTGCCACAGGTTCCGATAGATATAGCGCAAACATTAATTACCCCAATCACCATACCGGAAGTCTTATGGGCAATAGGCAAACTCAAGCTTGCCAAGGCCCCGGGACCAGACGGGTTCACTAATGAATTTTATAAGTTAATGGCCAATCAGATAGCAGAACCCCTGTCAGCATGTTATAACATGATAATAAGAGAGGGTAAACTACCAGATCACTTTTCGGATGCGATTATCAAGATCTTACCAAAGTCTGGAAGAGATTTGAAACTACCCGGGTCATATAGGCCAATATCTCTATTAAATGTAGACTTCAAAATTTTTACAAAAAAATTGTCTGAAAGGCTGAAACCATTACTCCCTCAAATAATCCATAAAGATCAATCGGGATTCATAACTGGACGCCACTCGGCGGTCAATGTACGCAGAGTTCTGGCAGTAATCCAACAGACAAATAAGGATTCCGCGTCTGGCGTGGCATCAAATATGTTGTTAACGCTAGACGCGGAAAAAGCCTTTGATATGGTCCTTTGGCCTCATCTCTTCCAGACTTTGGAGAACTTTGGCTTCCCGCACCAGTTTATTGAGATAATCAAAACATTATATAGATCCCCTATGTCATCAAAAGCATGTAATGGCCTGCTATCCTCACCCTTCGAACTGAGGAGGGGGACAAGGCAAGGTTGCCCTCTGTCCCCACTCCTCTTCGCAATAGCAATCGAGCCCTTGGCAGTTGCGATTAGAAATTCCCCGATGATCCAAGGTATTAAAATAAATGAGGAAGAGCTAAAAATAGCCTTATTTGCGGACGATGCTTTATTATTTATTTCTGACCCAACCCAATCCCTCCCTGCCCTTTTACGATTGATTGGCTCATTCGGTGTCAGGTCTGGTTATAAGGTAAACCTATCTAAGTCAGAGATTCTCTTACTGGGAAATACTGATCCTGCAGTAATACGGACGCTACAATTACCATTTGTTATTACCCCCACACATTTTAAGTATCTGGGTATTCAGATTAGCACTGACTTTAAAAGTATTTATACATTAAACTTTTCATCAGTAATTACCCAAATCACCACAAAACTTGATTCATGGAAAAACCTTCCCATTTCACTTCTTGGAAGGATAGCAGTGATACGATCAATAATCTACCCTAAAATCCTCTACCCGATGCAAATGTTACCTATAGCCTTAAATAAAGCAGACATTACAAAGCTAGAGTGTGTATTTTCAAAATTCATCTGGCAGAACAAAAGACCCAGAATTGCAAAGAATAAATTAAAAAACCCTAAGAGAGATGGAGGCCTGGGATATCCAGATATTGGAACATACTCACATACCATCTTCTTTAGATATGTCATAGATTGGGTACTGGGGAAATCAACATACACGGATGAAAAATTAGAGAGGGAGATATTTTATCCATATTCACCAGGGGCCTTGATACAAACAAAAAAGTCTAATGTTCCGCAACATATTCGGGAACATGTTTTGTTCAAAGATACGTTTGACAGCTGGGTGAAGATAAATAAAATTTTAGGCAGGAATCCTTGCAGATCTCAATTCAAGTCGCTATGGGGTAACCCAGATTTTCCTCCATCTGTTGGTAACTCTGCCTATCTGAGTTGGAGAGATAAGGGTCTGGATTCCTCAACCAAGGTTTTTGACCCAGGAGGAATACTTATGCCTTTTAATGAATTACAACAGAAATACGCATTGCCGAGCTCAAATTGGTACATGTATCTTCAAGTTAGACACTACTTGCTGACCACCGAAACGCTTAAACCAGGTCCCAGTCAACCACAGGTCTTGGCAAAAGTTCTAAACATAGACGACCTATTGCAATATTTGATTTTGAGACCATTTAAATTAAAGCTCCTCTATACTATGCTTATAAAATTCACAGCCTCGGCTGATCAACAATGGACATTGTTAAAGGACAAATGGAATAAGGATATACCGTCACTTTCCACAATAGAGGATATCACCAATATGTATGCTCAATCGCTTTCATACTTAAACTCCACATACCTGCAGGAAGTCTGTTTGAGAACAATCCACAGGGCCTACATTACCCCTCTCAGGAGGAGCTACATGATACCTGGAGAATCGGGTCATTGTTTAAAATGTGGGGCAAGTTCTGCAAACTTCTCACATTGTATGTGGGACTGTTATAAGTTAAAACAGTTCTGGAATAAGGTTATTAATTACTGTAATGAGATTTTCAACAACAAATTCCCGAATAATACAGCAGCACTGATGGGACTCAACTACACAGGTTGGCAACTTGAGGACTTTGACAAAGGCAGAACCTCCTTGCTGATAACGATAATCACTGTTGCCAGGAAATGCATACTAATTCACTGGACAAAGATAACAGCCCCTAGGCTAAGAGAAGTCCAACAAAAAATGCTTCAAATATTATATTTTGAAAGAAAATATGCGAGACTTGAAATAACTACTGGAGCAAATAAGTTTTATAAAAAATGGTCTTTATTTATTGACACACTTGATGTAACCACTAAAAATCATATATCATCTGTTTTTGAAAATGTAATAATATCCATATCATAGACATCACATTGGACGTCAGAAGAATATGTGCCCCTGGAGTTGAGTTGAGAGGATGATTCGTGCTGAGGACTGGGTACAGTTGTTGAATGAGACTATTAGACGTTATGGTGTTAAAACCGAAACTAGGCATCCCCCAACTTCTTTTCTTTTCTTTTCTCTTATCCCCCCGCCCCAGCCCTTCACCCCCCCTTTCCTTACTCCTACCTTCATTTCCTCTAATCTCCACTTCCTCTACTTACCTTCCATCCCCATCTCTCCAACTGTCGTGTCTTGTTTTATTTGTTTGTCTGTGTCTTTCATAATATCCGGTGATTGTGGGTATACGGGGAGTATTAAACGCCATGATTGGTGTGTATACCAGGGAAGATTTTATATGTAATGAGGCATAATGCCTGTCAGGATAGCACCATTGAAAGGAAGGATATAATTCAGAGACAGGAATAGTGCCTAAATTATCAAAATAGCAGACAGACATAAAGTGGAAATTGTATAAATTGCTCATTACCTGCGATATTTGATTCATATCTGATCCATACTTGATTCAAACTAGCTTTAAGTGCCTTCCTAGGTGTATATACACAACTATTAAGCCCAAGACGGTCTATTGTATTTGTTTGTTAATTGTATGTATGTCTATTTCCTTTGCAAAAATCTGAATAAAAACTATTTAAAAAAAAAAAGTTGCAACCCTACGTAAAAACACAAAAGTCCTACTTAAGAGACTCAACACAAGTACTAAAAGCCATAGATAATTTCAATTGGGAACCCTCCTATAGATGGGTCTCCATTGATGTTCAAGCCTTGTACACATCCATACCGCATCTGAAAGGTCTTGAAGCGATAAAAGAAATACTCACAGAGGATCCTCAGGTAGAAGAAAAAGAAAGAATATTTCTGCAAGATGGGGTGAGCTTTATACTAAGCCACAACCATTTTGAATTCAATAATTGCCACTATGTCCAGAAACAAGGAACGGCCATGGGCACGAAGTTCGCCCCCTCATATGCGAACATATATATGGACCCCTGGGAGAAGGAAGTTCTATGTGAAGGTTTTAAGAACAAACAAATAAAACTTTATAGAAGATTTGTCCAAGCTTTACAGATCAACAACCACAACTTGAAGTTTACCTTTAAAGAACACCAATTTGAAATAGACTTCCTGGATCTAGTGATTATGGTAAATCCTGAAGATAAGACTATCTCTACGAAAACCTTCAAACAAACAGATGCCAACAGTTACATCCCAGCCGACAGTTGCCACCTAAGAACTTGGAAGAACAATGTACCCCTCGCACAGTTCTTAAGGATTCGCAAGAATTGTAGCAATATGGAAACATATTGGCAACAATCTGAAATCTTGGCCAAAAGGTTCCTGGACAGAGGTTATAAGAATACAGATATTCGTCGTGATCAGGAAAAAGCATCTATGGCCAATAGAACGGACCCCTGAAAGATAAAGAGGAAAAAGAGAAAACCAATCCTGACTATAAGAGAATAAGACCATTCATCACACAGTACAGTCAAGAACATAAGAAAATAAAACAAAGTTTGAAAAAACACTGGCATCTCCTATAAATGGATCCAGTTCTAGGACCTCACCTACCTGACAAACCGGACATTGTATACAATAAAGCGAGAAACCTGAAGAGTATATTAGCACCAAGCAAACTTAAGAACATCAAATCTCAGGAAGATGACAAATTCCAACATGTTTTTACCCAAAAGGAGAGGATTATACCCGTGTAATAGATGCATTTGCTGTAAACATATAAGCAAACTTGAAAATATGATCCCTGAAAACATAAAAAAGGAAATTAAATCTAATGACATAGTAACTTGTAATTCCACATATAAATAGTATATATAATCAAATGTGGGTGTAACCTCTGTTATGTTGGGAAAACAAAGAGAAGTCTGAAAACGCGGATCCAAGAACATCTACGCAACATTAAAAGAAAGGTCCAAACGCATAGTGTCCCAAGACACTTTAAGTCCAAACATAATTCAGACATCAGTACATTCAGATTTTCTGCAATAGAACATGTCAAAGAAGACCCTAGGGGAGGGGATAGAGATCGTACCCTAATCATGCGAGAGTCTTTCTGGATATACACTCTGGACACCCTGACCCCAAAGGGTCTGAATGAAAATATTGAGATCACCGCTTTCCTGTAAATATACAATAAATATAATAACTAGTGAAATCAGCCAAAAAACACCTTTTAAGATCTTATTAATTAATTATCTAACTATACTAAAAATATTATTATGAGTCTGTAGGCCTAGTTTATAATTTATCATGGAACAAAAAATTGCACTGTAAAATTAAGGTCATTCTGATAACCCTAAAGACGGTACTATATATTTAGAAATAATTTACTAATTTCACGACATAATACTAAATTCACTATATACATATACTAGATTCAAGATATTAATATTAGGATATTTGACATCACTAGTCACCCCTAAATTGAGCTTCAATATTTATATATATTGGTACACTTAATATTTATTACTTTTATGTGTGTGTGTGTGTGTATATGTATGTATGTATATATAAATATATATATATATTTATATATATGTATGTATATGTGTATATATATATATGTATATGTGTGTGTGTGTGTGTGTGTGTGTGTATATATATATATATATATATATATATATATATATATATATATATATATATATATATATCTTCACTAATAATAAAATTGTTTACACAGTTAAATACTGGACAACCTTATCACACTAAATAACATAATATATATATATATATCTTCACTAATAATAAAATTGTTTACACAGTTAAATACTGGACAACCTTATCACACTAAATAACATAATATATATATATATCTTCACTAATAATAAAATTGTTTACACAGTTAAATACTGGACAACCTTATCACACTAAATAACATAAAATAGGTCATCACTAATTAATAGTCACTCACGAGATATGCCATCATAGGGGAATCTAATTTTAAGTGACACACATCCAGCTTAATGGGATTGCGTTCCACTTCGGATGAATTGAAATGCATATAATAATGAAAAGGGTACACATATCCGGTAAAATGGCGGTGCGTACCACCGCAGACGAAGTGGAACGCAAACCGCGTTCCTAATACATATCATTTATATATGTAGGACGCTTGCAGCGCCCTACATCCTGGTAAAATGGCGGTGCGTTCCACCGCAGATGAAGTGGAACGCAAACCGCGTTACCTACATCTATGTGACGCTTGCAGCGTCCTACTTCCGTTAAAATGGTGGTGCGTTCCACCGCAGATGAAGTGGAACGCAAACCGCGTTACCTACATCTATGTGACGCTTGCAGCGTCCTACTTCCGTTAAAATGGTGGTGCGTTCCACCGCTGATAAAGTGGAACGCAAACCGCGTTTATAACAGAAATTACTTATCTACAGGACACCAGCAGTTTTTTCTTATTCTGAAGATATGCCGGACTACATATCCTATAGAGCAGGGCTGGGCAACACCGGCCCTCCAGATATTAGTGAACTACACATCCCAGCATGCCTTGCATCAGTTTCAGCATGGCCACATAGCAAAACTAATGCAAAGCATCCTGGGATGTGTAGTTCACTAACATCTGGAGGGCCGGTGTTGCCCAGTCCTGCTATAGAGGGACATATTGATTACATTTATAATAGGAAGGGAAATGTCATTTAAACTCTTCTTTTTGAAACGAGCGCGCATTGCATTATGGGGCGTCTCTGCGAAATAAATGAAAATCAGATAATTTCAAACTCTAAATATATAGACATATAAGAATTTTCTTCTATAAAGTTAATCATTTTAGTGGACTGTAAATTTGGATATAATTAATCAGGTTGTTAAGCATATTTACTGAATAAGCATATTTACTGAATATGCACTACAGGAAGTGATGTCATCACCCATGCCCTATATATAGGGAGATCCAGCACAGCTAGACTTCACTTGCTGGCTGGACTCCAAGGAGCACACACAGATTTATACTGAGGTGGTAAGTACAGGTTTTAAAGGGGTATGCAACATTGCCTTAATTAAAGCAATAACATTAATTACACATTGTTTTCTTTATGCTAGGAATATTTTCCTGATTGTCATCTAAAAACTGAAAACTGTTTTTTGAAGTTAAAAGACTTATTCCCAATAGAGGTATGTAACCCTTGATTTTCAACATGGAGAACATAATATCTCCCAGGATTATAGAAATACAATTAAGACCAATTGTTTTCCCTTTATACTAGGGGATTTATCAAAAACACCATTCACAAATATAGAGGCTGTATTTCCTCCCTATTCGAACTAAGGTATGTGAATGAATGAAAAAATACTATATGGTCAATAAAATGCAATTAAACCATAAGGGGAATAAAAATGACCTTCCTTGTGATGTAACCAGGTCAAAAACAAACTACACTAATAAATGTACCAGAGGGATTCACCCCATAACTTCGAATACATCGCAATTAGAACCTAAGAATAGGCAAAATCATTCAGAAGGTATGTGAAAAAACAATCCATAAAAAGATCCATAAGTTTTTCTCACATGTGTAAATTTGTATATATGTATTTTTTGTACCTTGTATACTCTTACTATCACAATTATTATTTGCCATATAATTGTTCGTTCCATAAGCTGTCATATCCTCCTCAATCAATCATGTAATCAGTAAATTAAATTAATTAAGTAAATATATATTTCTATGAATTGAAAACTATATTCTCCATTATTGTTCCCTCCAAGGAATTGTCCTTATATGAATGTTTAAACTTAAATTTTAGTTTTTTATCTTTATGAATTATTTACTATCATTGTATTTTAAATATAATCATGTTAAAAAATTTTATGTGAGTGTATGTAATGTCAATTGTTCATATGGAATTATGTTATTTCATAGATCAAAAAAAAACCTGATGAAGATCCTAACCGGAATGAAACGCGTTGGGTGGTGATCAAAATAAACAGGAATTTTCCAGAAAAACAGAAGCTACAAGCATCTTTCATTCTTTTATATAATTTTTATTTATTGAATGGACATTACTTGTTACATATAGGGCGCTGAAGACACTATTGTGGTTAGTAGAAATTGTTAGGTTCGTACTGGTAGGGAACCTAAGTGTCCAATAGCGACCACCAAGCGTGTATATTGAAGCGCAATTTTGGGGATTTTGTTTGTGTGTGTGTGTATAATATATATATATATATATATATATATATATATATATATATATATATATATATATATATATATATATATATATATATATATATAAAAAATGGGGGGGAGTGTGGTCCTTTTTCTGCGCTAATTAGTGAGCAGCACTTCTACCGTACCTGGCTGTTAAATATAGGTACCAGGTGGGATAGATAGAAGAAGAAGAGATAGATGTGCGCTCTGTGTGTTTCACCACTTTAGTGCATTAACAATCATGCATTGGTACATAAAAGGAGTTTTTTATTATAAATTTCATCACAGTATCAGTAATACGGTTTATACAAAGTTTAGTTCACTTTTCAATACAGATCACAGTATTGTTCAAATAAATAGTGTCAGATCCAACTTCATGACGTGTGTCACTTCTTAGGATGCGAAACCCTACGCGTTTCGTCCCTTTAGGACTTCATCAGAGGTAAAATAAGGATCTGAGTGGTGAAAAATATGAATATGCCATAAGTACTATAATTTTGCATTTATACAAGTGTATATTTTAAAGTCTCAATAGAGAGGGTTATATTTGGCTGGAGAAGGGTGAAGGAGAAAAAGGAGAGGGGGTGAATTCCATGAAGTGGTGGAAGGAGAACGAGACGGGAGAAAGACAACATGATCCAGTTAAATATGTGTTATTCCCAAAAGGAGTCCCAACTGGGTGAAGAGTCCATAGGATTATATAAAGTTTCAAAAAAGAGAACTTATGTCCTAAAATAGACATAATAAAGTGATATAGATGGACTTCAATAGAAGTCTTAATAACTAAGTGATAGACCCCAAAGGTTAATGGGGGGGAAATTTCTTGTGTTAAGGTCCTAACTGTTGAAGTGATGTGAAAAGACCATTCTATGAAGGTTCAATATTTGTATAGTCATAACCGTCACCAAGAAGAAGGCATAAAAGTGATTAGAGGACCAATTACGTGAAGTATCGATAATTATATCGTCAGAACAATCACCAAGAAGGTTAGTGGGAGAAAAGAGCTCCCTATGTGTGAATATTGAAATTTTTTTAGGTGTGATGACAAACACCTGTGTGTGAATAGAAAGAGTGAGGTATAAACTCAACATACCCAATCTGAATTATATCGTGAAAATTAATTACTTCCGGAAATGAGGATAGTTTTGTAAAGGGTTACTGACCACTTTCAGATAAAATCTCTGTCCTGCAGAGATATGGGACTTCAAAAAGTCCTATAAATAAATGTGATAATAATTAGCTATAACACAATATGTACATGAATTATTAATTTGAATGTTGTGGGTGGATATCGCACCCTAAAAATTCCACATACCAATTTTCGCTGATAATAGTGAAACTGTTCTGCAGAAATATGGGACTTCAAAAAGTCCTATAGATAAATGTAATAATAATTAGCTATATCAGAATATGTACATGAATTATTAAATTAAATTGTGTGGGTGAAAGTCTCACCCTAAAAATTCCACATACCAATTTTCGCTGATAATAGAGAAACTGCTCTACCACAGAGGTCACTTCCACATATGCGTGGATAGAAAACTAGAAATGAATAAATGTTGCATTTTAAAAAACATTCTTCCCATAGTTTATCCTTAAATTCAACATAGCCCTCTGAGAATGACTCTATTGGTCATAAACCGATATGGGGTAAATTAAGCTATGCTTTATACATGCAAGGCAAAGGAATACACAATGCTGCTTCAATAATTACATATAGATACATAATAATGCCTTGTACAACAATTGTAACATCCTAGTGATGACTTATGATACACATAAACCACAGCTGATACATAATGATGGTAGTATTTAGTGCAGAGATCAAACTGCGTTCATGGACATAAGGAAAATCAATGTCTAAATCTAAGTCTCAGTTTATCTAAAACAATAGTTTAATAAGGTACATAGTTACTTCAGAATGCATATAATTATATATACATGGCAGCGTGTCATTAAAGCACTACATTTGTGTGACCATAATGCAACTTAGCATCGATGCAAAACATCATAAGCAGTGTAACATTTCACAGATTATATGGGACCAATAAAGTGCAACCTACCGAATAGTAGTGAACATCCAACTTCTGTGGGTAAGCAGCGAGATCTGCTTGCTCACCTGTATGGGATTAAATACCCTCCTCTATCTGACATCACTTCCTGTTAGTCTTTGCTAGGGATATGTGCTTTAATTACGCTTTCCAGCAAATCTACGCTGGGCACGAAGTGGAGGGATGAAAAAATAATCCGTATGTCCCGGAATGGGCCCGAAATAGGGGGTGCAGGGGGTCTAGTACCCGAATCATGGGATTAAGTGCGTCTATGGAACGCATTTCCGGAACGCTGTGCGTTCCATTCATTCTTTCAGAACTTCCGGTAGAGTGAGTCAATGGAGCGCATAGTCGGAGCGCTATGCGTTCCATTCATTAATTCTAAGCTTCCTGGTCTACTGATCCCGTCTGACCGGCTGACTCCATACCTAAAGCTGACATGCAGTATCGCATGTGTGTTAGGTGTGAGACTATTTAACCCATGATGTGTGGAACGTAGCGCTACTATGCGTAATTATTAAAATGCTGATAAAATATTCAATGGGAGCTGGCAAAATAACCTTCCTCCTTGGAATTAGTACTATATCAGCACACACACAATGGGTTCCGATCTATATAGGTTCCTATCTACTTACTCGATGGGTATCAAATTACATATTACATGTGGGTAAACCCGATACCTGATATTTAGTGTACATTATAACAAGGGCTTAAGGTCCATAGGTAGGGAACTTTGCTCTTTATTCAACTAATAATGTGATCGCAGCGCAGAGAAATATAAGTTATGTAAAGGCTGTGTCCTAAAGTGAAATATACCAATTTATTCATATATAAAAATTTATATTATATAGGGTGGACTACACCCCCTAATCCACATAGATCTCCTGAAGTGGACTATATGAATGTTCCACAATTCGGGGTACTGATGTAGGAGGATTCAGTATAAGGGATGGGTTTCCCTTAGACTGGATATAAATATGGCCGGTGGTGGGTACTGGTTTCCATATAAGCTAGCTGTGGGTCCCACGGTGTGAGTGTAGATTACCATGGACAAATAATAGAAAAAATAGAAAAAATTTAAAATAAAATAAATTTAAATAGCGATAACCTCAAGAGTAGGGATACCCTTGATATATCATATTACAGGTTTATAACTAAATTGGTCCCATATGTACAAGGAATGATATTTTATATACATAATAAATTTCACAGCGATGATAGTTCTTATATCGAGCAACAGTATTTCTAATTTCTAGAATGTTAGAAAGATGAGGGAAAAGATAGGATTCTCCTTTCTAAAAAATCTAAATCATCTAAACAAGTCCAAGTGAGGATGAAGTATTGAAAAGGGCGTGCAGTTCAAGAATATTCAAGAGGTGATGGGTCTGGGAGTTAATAAGCTGTATGAGACCAATTAGGAAGGAGGAAAATATGATCTGGCAGGAAGACTTCTATTGGATGACCGTAGATGTACAGGCCCTGTATTCCTCTATCCCCCATCATAAGGGGATACAGGCTGTCAACACAGTATTATCAAGAGATCCGTAAAAGTCGGAACAAGAACGGAATTTCATTATTACATGCATCAGATATATTCTGACGCATAATTGTTTTGAATTCAATGGCGCTTTCTACCTCCAAAAGAACGGAACTGCGATGGGGACCAAATTCGCCCCATCGTATGCGAACTTGCTGATGGGAGTCTGGGAAGACACCTTCATTTACGGCTCCAGATTTGAACAACATATTAAATTTTTCCAAAGATATATTGATGATCTTATCTTCATCTGGCAGGGAGACCTACCCAGCATCATGGAATTCCAGGAGTATCTTCAGAATAACGATTTTAATTTGAAATTTACGGCTAAGGTGGATAAAACGGAAATTGATTTTCTTGACTTATCATTAAAAGGAATACCTGGGGAAACTGTCAGTACAAAAACCTACTTTAAGGAAGTAGATGCGAACAGTTTTATACCTTCCGACAGTTGCCATCACCCCAGATGGATTAATGGAGTACCCTACGCTCAATTTGTCCGATTGAGAAGAAACTGTTCGGCTCCAGAAACTTACTGGCTACAATCAGAAATCTTAGTGAACAGATTCATAGAACGAGGCTACGATCCAGATAAAGTCAAGGATGCTAGAACTAAAGCAGCACACCTAGACAGAAAAGAAATCCTACGAAATAAGGAACACAAAGAGAACAAACAACAAATCCGTCCATTTATAACACAATATAATAAAGAAAACCATCTCATCAAAAAAATCCTGGACAAACATTGGAGCATTTTACTAAAAGACCCCATCTTGGGACCCACATTACCTCCACGACCTAATGTCGTACATAGACGTGCACCGAATTTGAAAAGCATAGTGGCACCGAGTCAACTACGGTCTGACAACTCGGAACCTAGGAAACATTTTTTAAATGAGACCATTAGGTGTAGTCCGTGCACAAAATGCATTTGTTGCAAATTCCTTGAGAAACAAACATTCAGTTGGAAGACGACGGAAAAAACGTATTCACTCAACCAACCGTGCACATGCAACTCTAAATTCATTATATACAGAATAACTTGCGGCTGCGGTATGCATTACATAGGTAAAACTAAGCGGATGCTTAAATTAAGAATTCAGGAGCACCTAAGAAATATTAAGAACAAGCTTCAGTCACACAACTTACCTCGCCATTACTTGGAGAAACATAATGCAGTACCAAATGTTGAGAACTTTTCGTTTACGGCCTTGGAACATGTTCCGCCAAACCCTAGAGGAGGGAATAGGGAACTCCAACTATCTAAACGAGAATCTTTTTGGATATATACAATGCATTCGTTGTCACCGAGAGGACTTAACGAGAATATCGATATAATTTCCTTTCTATAAATGAACATCCCGAGTTTGTTCCGTGCCATATATTTAAACCGTATACCTCCTTCCTAATTGGTCTCATATAGCTTATTAACTCCCAGACCCATCACCTCTTGAATATTCTTGAACTGCACGCCCTTTTCAATACTTCATCCTCACTTGGACTTGTTTAGATGATTTAGATTTTTTAGAAAGGAGAATCCTATCTTTTCCCTCATCTTTCTAACATTCTAGAAATTAGAAATACTGTTGCTCGATATAAGAACTATCATCGCTGTGAAATTTATTATGTATATAAAATATCATTCCTTGTACATATGGGACCAATTTAGTTATAAACCTGTAATATGATATATCAAGGGTATCCCTACTCTTGAGGTTATCGCTATTTAAATTTATTTTATTTTAAATTTTTTCTATTTTTTCTATTATTTGTCCATGGTAATCTACACTCACACTGTGGGACCCACAGCTAGCTTATATGGAAACCAGTACCCACCACCGGCCATATTTATATCCAGTCTAAGGGAAACTCATCCCTTATACTGAATCCTCCTACATCAGTACCCCGAATTGTGGAACATTCATATAGTCCACTTCAGGAGATCTATGTGGATTAGGGGGTGTAGTCCACCCTATATAATATAAATTTTTATATATGAATAAATTGGTATATTTCACTTTAGGACACAGCCTTTACATAACTTATATTTCTTTGCGATCACATTATTAGTTGAATAAAGAGCATAGTTCCCTACCTATGGACCTTAAGCCCTTGTTATAATGTACACTAAATATCAGGTATCGGGTTTACCCACATGTAATATGTAATTTGATACCCATCGAGTAAGTAGATAGGAACCTATATAGATCGGAACCCATTGTGTGTGTGCTGATATAGTACTAATTCTAAGGAGGAAGGTTATTTTGCCAGCTCCCATTGAATATTTTATCAGCATTTTAATAATTACGCATAGTAGCGCTACGTTCCACACATCATGGGTTAAATAGTCTCACACCTAACACACATGCGATACTGCATGTCAGCTTTAGGTATGGAGTCAGCCGGTCAGACGGGATCAGTAGACCAGGAAGCTTAGAATTAATGAATGGAACGCATAGCGCTCCGACTATGCGCTCCATTGACTCACTCTACCGGAAGTTCTGAAAGAATGAATGGAACGCACAGCGTTCCGGAAATGCGTTCCATAGACGCACTTAATCCCACGATTCGGGTACTAGACCCCCTGCACCCCCTGTTTCGGGCCCATTCCGGGACATACGGATTATTTTTTCATCCCTCCACTTCGTGCCCAGCGTAGATTTGCTGGAAAGCGTAATTAAAGCACATATCCCTAGCAAAGACTAACAGGAAGTGATGTCAGATAGAGGAGGGTATTTAATCCCATACAGGTGAGCAAGCAGATCTCGCTGCTTCCCACAGAAGTTGGATGTTCACTACTATTCGGTAGGTTGCACTTTATTGGTCCCATATAATCTGTGAAATGTTACACTGCTTATGATGTTTTGCATCGATGCTAAGTTGCATTATGGTCACACAAATGTAGTGCTTTAATGACACGCTGCCATGTATATATAATTATATGCATTCTGAAGTAACTATGTACCTTATTAAACTATTGTTTTAGATAAACTGAGACTTAGATTTAGACATTGATTTTCCTTATGTCCATGAACGCAGTTTGATCTCTGCACTAAATACTACCATCATTATGTATCAGCTGTGGTTTATGTGCATCATAAGTCATCACTAGGATGTTACAATTGTTGTACAAGGCATTATTATGTATCTATATGTAATTATTGAAGCAGCATTGTGTATTCCTTTGCCTTGCATGTATAAAGCATAGCTTAATTTACCCCATATTGGTTTATGACCAATAGAGTCATTCTCAGAGGGCTATGTTGAATTTAAGGATAAACTATGGGAAGAATGTTTTTTAAAATGCAACATTTATTCATTTCTAGTTTTCTATCCACGCATATGTGGAAGTGACCTCTGTGGTAGAGCAGTTTCTCTATTATCAGCGAAAATTGGTATGTGGAATTTTTAGGGTGCGACTTTCACCCACACAATTTAATTTAATAATTCATGTACATATTCTGATATAGCTAATTATTATTACATTTATTTATAGGACTTTTTGAAGTCCCATATCTCTGCAGGACAGAGATTTTATCTGAAAGTAGTCAGTAACCCTTTACAAAACTATCCTCATTTCCGGAAGTAATTAATTTTCACGATATAATTCAGATTGGGTATGTTGAGTTTATACCTCACTCTTTCTATTCACACACAGGTGTTTGTCATCACACCTAAAAAAATTTCAATATTCACACATAGGGAGCTCTTTTCTCTCACTAACCTTCTTGGTGATTGTTCTGACGATATAATTATCGATACTTCACGTAATTGGTCCTCTAATCACTTTTATACCTTCTTCTTGGTGACGGTTATGACTATACAAATATTGAACCTTCATAGAATGGTCTTTTCACATCACTTCAACAGTTAGGACCTTAACACAAGAAATTTCCCCCCCATTAACCTTTGGGGTCTATCACTTAGTTATTAAGACTTCTATTGAAGTCCATCTATATCACTTTATTATGTCTATTTTAGGACATAAGTTCTCTTTTTTGAAACTTTATATAATCCTATGGACTCTTCACCCAGTTGGGACTCCTTTTGGGAATAACACATATTTAACTGGATCATGTTGTCTTTCTCCCGTCTCGTTCTCCTTCCACCACTTCATGGAATTCACCCCCTCTCCTTTTTCTCCTTCACCCTTCTCCAGCCAAATATAACCCTCTCTATTGAGACTTTAAAATATACACTTGTATAAATGCAAAATTATAGTACTTATGGCATATTCATATTTTTCACCACTCAGATCCTTATTTTACCCCTGATGAAGTCCTAAAGGGACGAAACGCGTAGGGTTTCGCATCCTAAGAAGTGACACAAGTCATGAAGTTGGATCTGACACTATTTATTTGAACAATACTGTGATCTGTATTGAAAAGTGAACTAAACTTTGTATAAACCGTATTACTGATACTGTGATGAAATTTATAATAAAAAACTCCTTTTATGTACCAATGCATGATTGTTAATGCACTAAAGTGGTGAAACACACAGAGCGCACATCTATCTCTTCTTCTTCTATATATATATATATATATATATATATATATATATATATATATATATATATATATATATATATATATATATATATATATATATATATATATATACCCACCCTGTTTCCCTGATAATAAGCCCTACCCTTATTTCTGGACAACGGTCCAAAATAAGCCCTACCCCGAAAATAAGCCCTAACTTAATCCCCATTTTGCCCAGTCCCTGTGCTAAACTCCCAGCTCCGCTAAACCCCCCCACCCACCCGCATGAAATGGATGCTGCTGCTATGGTAGCAGCCCTGGTACCGCTGAAGCCTCTGCTCGCATCAGCGGTCCCAGGGATGCATTGTGCATGTGACGTCACTGCACACCTCAAGGACTGAGTGGCGTCTGTTCACAGACGGGAGGGGAGTGACTGAGCGGCGGCGGAGGAAAGGCTGAGTGGCTGAAAAATGCAGAAGGAAAGGAAATCGGCAGGTGTGCTTAAAGTATAAGGAGATTGAGGGGCATGATGTAGCTAAAAGAAGGACTGAGGAGCTAAAATAAGCCCTACCCCAAAAATAAGCCCTTTGGTGTTTTTGGACTGAAAAAAATAAATAAGACAGTGTCTTATTATCGGGGAAACACGATATATATATATATATATATATATATATATATATATATATATATATATATATATATATATATATATATATATTATTATATATATATATATATATATATATATATATATATATATATATATATATATAATAAATACATACATACATACATACATACATACATACATACATACATACATACATACATACATACATACATACATACATACATACATACATACATACATACATAGCGGCACTCAGAGTCAGTGGTAAATGGTGAAATCCAAATAGGAATATTTATTCCATGTGCAGGAAACAAAACGTTTCGGAGCTCGCAGGCTCCGTCGTCAGTTGAGAGTAAGCACAAACATAATGCAAAAAACAGTGTTATATATAGGAGACTTACCCGCCCCCTGTGCGTCCCGTCCATGCTCTCCATCGGCGGCTTCTGGGTTGGCGCCGTCTCCGTGACGTCACTGGCGCAGGTTCGATGGTCGCGATGTTGACCTGCGCATCGTCACTGATGCGCGCTCCCGGCGGCCAGCTGAGGAGTCACGCGGGGCGGCTGTGCACTGCAACATAAGAGCAGAGTGATATGGATATGATGTCATGGTGCATAATAACAAGAGACATTGCCCAACCAATGCTATATATACAAGCTAAGTTTCCAAGTGAAAACAAAAACTTAAGGGAAACTTGTAAAACGTGCAAAGCAAACAATAACCATATATAAAGCTGGGTACGTGAAGAATAGGTGTGGTGAAGTGCTGCCACCTACTGGGCAGATGATGTATAAACCAAATTAATCCAACATGACAAAAACAAACATGATTAAAATAATGCAGGCAGCATTAGGGGACTGTCCCTGCCACCTGGATTCACAGGTGGACATGTGCCCAAGCAGAGGGCTATCCTGTTGCCCATATAAGTCTGCCAAACAACAATGGGGAATATACTAAAAGGTATAAGCGATCCCCCAGTGTGGGAAGGGCACCATGTGTGGGTGCATACGTAGATGTCAATGTGTCAAAAAAGGAATAAAGGGAATAATGTATAAAAAACTACAACACTACACCCACCATAAAGGTGGGATCCCCTGGAAAGGGAAAGGTGACCATAAAGCGGGTAAGTATGGGCCACCTGTTGAAGGGGAGAGCCTAGGTCAGTTCTGAGCGGTGCCTACTATATGGATAAAGGCTACCCGTCAGGACTGGGCCAAGCTAGAGCGGCTGGGATAGGTCATTATAGAAAAGTGTGACCACTCGGATGCCTACAGCTACTCCGAAGCAGAAGTTGACACTATACTGCATAAAGAATCGGCTTTTGATGACAACTACCGCAGCTCTAATGATGACCTCTACCGTGAACTTTACAAATTAAAGAAACGAGAGCTAGATTTCCTGTATCACGGACGGACCCTCTCAGATTATTACAGGAGTAAACAAATACCCCGCGGTTTCCGCGTGCACAATACCTCCACCATTGGAGATATAGTATCCCTTTTTGTAAGCGCTGGGTGGCAATATTAAATAAGTGTTCCATGGACCTTATCTTATTAGTAATTGAAGAATCGACACGTGAACAGCAGGCCACCCAAGAGAAAATTAAAATTTACGAGGAAGCCCATTTATCTACACTGAAGGCGGACACCTCGAATAAGTGGTTGGAAAAGCTGCAGTCACAGGTCGAAGCCTATAGAGTTAAACTCCTCCGCTACAAAAAAGAAAAACTCAAGAAGGTCCAAGGGGACTACGAGCAACACACGGTGTATCCGTGGCTTGGTACTTCCACCCGCCCCTCACAAAAACCTTCCCGGCAGGGATACCGGCAATGCCGCTCTAAACCCGCACACACCAGCACTTCTGGCAGTGACGTGGAATCCTTTTCCAGGGGTACTCCTGCATCTATCCGCAGTCGTGGCCCTTTAGGGGTACATACCCGGTCGGCCAATTTACCGCTCGCACAAGACCTACCCGCAGGGGGGGCCAGTGCCGCCGGCAAAGGTCGAAAACCCCCCAAGGGGAGCAGGACTTAGTATTCAATTTGTCCTCCACACCCCTCTCCGAATCTGAGATGTGCCTCTTGAGTAAAGGACTTTCTTTTGTCCCTACACACCCCCCCGACCAGTTTAAATGGAAAGTGGAGTCTTAAGTTCCAGCGGACACTGAAGCTTAGAGAATACTTCGGCAAAACATCTATTCACTCTGAAGCCGAACCCTTACCACCGGCCATACAACGTCTGGGACCTCCTTTTAGGTTTGATCCACACTCCACCAACGCAGCTATTAAGACATACCATCGTTTGCTGGACTGTGCTCTACCTGACCTACCCCCTCAGGTACACCCCAATTTGTCTGCCTTGGAGTGCACAGCTCTCACTGAGCTTAGTAGCAGAAAAGACATCATCATCAGAGGGGCTGACAAGGGTGGGGCCATAGTGGTCATGGACACCTGTATGTACATTGAAGAGTGTAATCGTTTACTCAGTGATACCTGCACATACTCTTTGTTGGCACAGGACCCCACCGGTGACTATAAGAAATCCCTGGACACCTTGTTGTCACGGGCAGTTACCAGTAATACCATCACTAACACCATTTGTAAAAAGCTCACGGTGGAATATCCAGTGGTGCCCATTTTTTATACTATACCGAAGATCCATAAGGACACGCAGCGCCCCCCCTGGGAGACCCATCATCTCTGCAAGGGGGTCGCTGTGTGAGCCTATTTCCATCTTTCTTGATAGTTTTTTACAACCTTGCATACAGGCATTACCCACCTACCTCAAGGACACCAATGCCTTGCTCGGTATCCTTTCCACCTATGAGCATGTTGCTATGAATACCACGTTGGCAACGCTGGATGTATCCAGCTTGTACACGTGCATACCGCATTCTGATGGTCTCCGGGCAGTTGGTAATCTCATTACCATCAACCCATTATACATTGGTCCGGACCCTGTGTTTTTCATGGAGTTGTTGGAATACACCCTCAAACATAATTTCTTCTTGTTTGATGGTAGGTTCTATTTGCAAATGACGGGGTGTGCGATGGGTTCTTCCGTCGCCCCGTCCTTTGCAAATGCCTACATGTGGGAGGTTGAACAGAGTCTGTTTTTACGTGAGGAATCCATACGCAGACATCTAGATCTGTATACTCGGTATATTGATGATCTGCTGATCATATGGAACGGGCCCCTCACTCCCTTGGAGGTCCTCATTACAGCACAAAATGCCTCTGACCATCCAATCAAATTGTCACTTACATCCAGTCCATCAGAGATTCACTTCTTGGACGTGAATATCAGTATAGCGCAGCAGCAGATACATACTGCACTTTACATCAAGCCTACTGATCGGAACACCATTCTCCGTCATAACAGCTTCCACCCCCGGTCCACTGTAGAAGGACTGCCATATTCGCAGTTCCTGCGCGTATGCAGAATTACCTCTGACCCCCAATTACGTTTACAGCAACTGGATGAAATGCTGCACAAGTTTATACAACGCGGGTATCCCAGGGCCAACCTTATCAAGGCCAAGGATAGAGCGCTGGCGCAGGATAGATTGGCTATGATTACTGACAATCAGCCCAAAAAAATGCAAACCCCAGCGCTACCTTGGGTCAATGAATACAGCACCTCCAGTCTGATTACCACCAAACTTGCAAAAAGCTGGTGGCCTATAATCACGTCCGATCCAGATCTTAAAAGCCTCAAAACCACCAGATTATTGCCAAGCTATAAACGTAGCAGTAATCTGAAAGATCGATTGGTTAAATTGGATATTACATCGTTTCACTCCCAGCCACCAGGTATCAGACAACGGGCTAATGGGTGCTATCGTTGCCTGGGATGCACCACGTGCAGTTCCCTTACACCCAGTACCTTCATTCAGCATCCCCACACTGGGCAAAAATTTAAAATACGCTGGCCCCTGACATGCACATCTAAATTTATCGTATATGTGATCATCTGCCCCTGCGTCCTGTATTATGTGGGGAAAACTGACTGTACTTTTAAGGTCAGAATGGCCCAACATCGTTGTGCCATACGCGCAGCCCTAAGTTCAGGCAAAAGTGAGCAGCCAGTGGCTCGCCATTTTGCCACATTTAAACATGGCATGGCGACCCTGCGATACAAGATAGTGGACCAAGTACCATTTTCTGTTAGAGGGGGCAACAGATCCAAAAAGCTGTTACAGCTTGAATCCCAATGGATTTTTAAGTTAGACTCCTTACAACCCAGAGGGCTTAATGAGAATCTTGGCCTCCATAATTTTCTATAATGACCTATACCAGCCGCTCTAGCTTGGCCCAGTCCTGACGGGTAGCCTTTATCCATATAGTAGGCACCCCTCAGAACTGACCTAGGCTCTCCCCTTCAACAGGTGGCCCATACTTACCCGCTTTATGGTCACCTTTCCCTTTCCAGGGGATCCCAC
The DNA here is from genome assembly GCF_055691185.1 of Crinia signifera. NCBI lineage: Eukaryota > Metazoa > Chordata > Amphibia > Anura > Myobatrachidae > Crinia > Crinia signifera. Next base: position 169,262,741 of record NC_139218.1, on the reverse strand, counting down.
CTTTATGGTGGGTGTAGTGTTGTAGTTTTTTATACATTATTCCCTTTATTCCTTTTTTGACACATTGACATCTACGTATGCACCCACACATGGTGCCCTTCCCACACTGGGGGATCGCTTATACCTTTTAGTATATTCCCCATTGTTGTTTGGCAGACTTATATGGGCAACAGGATAGCCCTCTGCTTGGGCACATGTCCACCTGTTAATCCAGGTGGCAGGGACAGTCCCCTAATGCTGCCTGCATTATTTTAATCATGTTTGTTTTTGTCATGTTGGATTAATTTGGTTTATACATCATCTGCCCAGTAGGTGGCAGCACTTCACCACACCTATTCTTCACGTACCCAGCTTTATATATGGTTATTGTTTGCTTTGCACGTTTTACAAGTTTCCCTTAAGTTTTTGTTTTCACTTGGAAACTTAGCTTGTGTATATATAGCATTGGTTGGGCAATGTCTCTTGTTATTATGCACCATGACATCATATCCATATCACTCTGCTCTTATGTTGCAGTGCACAGCCGCCCCACGTGACTCCTCAGCTGGCCGCCGGGAGCGCGCATCAGTGACGATGCGCAGGTCAACATCGCGACCATCGAACCTGCGCCAGTGACGTCACGGAGACGGCGCCAACCCGGAAGCCGCCGATGGAGAGCATGGACGGGGACGCACAGGGGGCGGGTAAGTCTCCTATATATTACACTGTTTTTTGCATTATGTTTGTGCTTACTCTCAACTGACGACGGAGCCTGCGAGCTCCGAAACGTTTTGTTTCCTGCACATGGAATAAATATTCCTATTTGGATTTCACCATTTACCACTGACTCTGAGTGCCGCTTACTCCCGCTATATATCTCTGGAGGACGCTCACCCTCTGGCTAGAGGGCACCGGAGCAAGTCACCTGTTGGCATTTCCCCAGTCCTGAGTGCCGGCCTCCTCGTCCTGTATGTATGTATATATATGTATGTATCTCTCTCTCTCTCTCTCTCTCTCTCTCTCTCTCTCTCTCTCTCTCTCGTCTCTGAGCAATGAGATTGATAACACATTTACTGAACAATAAAGCTCACATACATAGCAGTTTAAAATGATGTGCTTGCCAGCCTAGTAGTGTTCAGAGTCGCCGCAGACCCCTCCGACCGATGTACACAGGACACCGCCACTCAGCCGCAGACCACTGGATCCTAGACAAAGACACTGGAGCCTCTCACACGGACGAACGGGAACAAGCAGGACTTCAGGTGGAAGACAGACGTCACTACGTCAGCAAGAATAAGCCACGCCCAACGTGTTTCGACTATGGTCTTCGTCACCCTCCTGATGAATATATATATATATAGATCCCTGGTTTTCACGCATTGAACCGAGGAGATTCCGCCCGCATCAAAGACGCGGCACTGATAGAAGACCACCAGCCCGGTTCACTGATATAGAAAGTCGATCACAAACATCTACCAGTGATTCTGAAGCTCCAAGCTCTAATCTACAAGACGGCCGGTACCTCGCAAGGGGAGAACGTTCACGCATGCCGCCAAAAAACCCCTTATACCCACCCGTGGAGGTGGGAGGAAGAGGCAAAAAAAAACCTTCAAAAATAGTCCCTGGAACTGTGGTGTTTAACCTCTCTGATCATCAGCTTACACCTGCAGAGTCTTCACTTCTCAACAAGGGATTGTCATTTGTCCCAACATTGGGACAAGACCTGTTCAGGTGGACATGTACCGCCTCAACAGACAACTCCGGCTTCGCGACTATTATCTACGGCAACCACCGCCAGACCCGATTTCAACTCTTTCCCGGTCACAACAGCCAGCTGGACTCAAAAAAAGCAGTACATTCGACCCCCCCCCCCCCACACACTTAATTCATCAATTAATACCTTCACCAGGATCCTGAAACGTGACATCCAAAACCAAAGAATCTCGTACCATAATATCACGAAGGAAGAAAAGGATGCCATTAAAACACTTGCTGATGACAAAGATCTGGTCATCAGACCAGCGGATAAAGGGGGAGGGATAGTCCTCCTTAACGGCAAATACTATACCACTGAGGCCATCGCCCAATTATCTGACCAAACTTGTTATGAACAACTTTCCTATGACCCAACTTGGAAATTCTAAAAGAGTATTGATCAGATCATAACAATGGGCGCCATGGACAACTTTATCAATAAGGAAACTGCAGATTTTCTCACCCAAGCACACCCCAAGATTCCGTGTCTTTACACACTACCCAAGGTTCATAAATCCCTATTGTGCCCACCTGGGAGACCGATCATATCGGCTAGAGGATCATTATGTCAAACGTTGTCCCAGCTTGTTGATTTCTACCTGCAACCGATTGTCAAAGAGATACCATCCTACATCTCTGACACCAGTGATTTTTTAAGGAAAATCCACTCGTTATCTGATATTGCTCCAGGAACCCTCCTGGTGACTCTAGATGTATCAAGTTTGTATACAAACATCCCGCACCAATTAGGCATGAGCTCATGCCGTGCGGCAATAACTGACAGCAATACATACAGTGGACCTCCCACAGAATATCTGCTACTACTCATCCAGACGATGCTGACCAATAACTATTTCCTCTTTGAGAATAGATTCTATCTACAAAAACAGGGCACTGCTATGGGGTCCAATATGGCCCCGGCGTATGCCAACATCGTCATGGCAATATATGAGTCGACACATATCACTGGCAACACGGAATTTATGGATGACCTATACTTCTATGTAAGGTATATTGACGAACTCTTCATCCTGTGGAGAGGAGGCAAAACCAGACTACTCAAGTTCTTTGAATACCTCCAACACTCGCCCAAGTACAATCAGGTTCACCATTAACTTCAGCACTAAACACATCAATTTTCTTGATGTGACAATATTGCTGGCAGACACTACGCTCAGAACCAAAATCTATACCAAAGATTCTGACAAGAATACCCTCCTCCATGCCCAGAGCTTCCATCCGAACCCATTGAAAAGAGGTCTCCCATTTTCCCAACTGCTGAGGGTATTGCGGATCACCTCTGAGAACTCTGACTGTGATGAAGCTCTAACTACCATGGGCAAAAGATTCCTTGAACGGGGCTATAATGAAAATGAAGTCCTTGAGGCCATTCGGAAAGCCAAAGGCCTGGACAGATCTGAATTACTCAAACCCAAAAGTGCTGGAGAGGCCGACACTGCAAAAACCATCAATTTCAGTAGTACATTTACTGTAGCCTCAGGCCACATCCGCGATACTGTTTATAAACATAGGCATCTCCTTGCCAGCGACCCGGTCCTAGCACCCGCTCTCCAAAACCCCCCAAGATTCGCATATAGGAGGGGACCGAATTTGAGAGACATGTTAGTGAAGACAGGACCGTGCCCAATAACTGCAAGTAAACAACATTGGCTCACCACCAAGAAAGGTAATTTCAAATGTTCAGGATGCTCCAATTGTCAGTTTCTACAAACTGGTCCACAATTCATCAATCCCGCTGATGGGGCTAAATACTCCATAAAATACAGATTAGACTGTAATAGCAAATATATCATTTATGTCCTCCGGTGCCCGTGTAATCTACTCTGTCGGGAAGACAACAAGGATGCTAAAGGAAAGATTGAGCCAGCATCGGTCTTCAATCAAAAAGAGCTTTATTACCAAAGATGCCAGCAGTGACCTGAAGAACCTGCCGGTGGCAAGGCATTTCCTGACCAAAGCCCTTTGTGTCACACAACTGAAATGTACGATCATAGACCACATCCCACCACTTAAACGTGGGGGAGACAGAGAGAAGATACTCCTCCAACGTGAACTGCAATGGATTTTTAGACTGAATTCTTTGACACCCCATGGTCTTAATGAAGACTTTAAGATGGGTTGCTTCTTATAAACACTGACTTATTCTACCTTGAACACTCACTGACTACTCTGTTGTTTATGCTGCCATCTGAAAATCACACTTAAGCAAATTTGACACCGTGTGTCGACACATACGCATGTCGACAATTATGGGTTCTGACAACTAGGTGGCTCCGCCGTGAGTCATCTGATGGATGACTAACCTCTGATTGATCAAGTGAGCTCATTATAACAACACCGCCGTGTGTTTTATCTTATTTGTCAGCATGCATTGACAATGCACTGCCGAGTGCGCTGTATTGTAATTGCACAATGTGTATGAAACTTACTAATCACCGCCGGGTGTCTCATGTTAGACGTTGACATATTGCGCACCACTGTGTGCATTAGTTACCTGTCTTAGTGAGGTCTCTGTTCTGGCTTCAGGTTGTTACTTTACGCCACTAGGATGTCGAGAGTTTGCGCACTCGACTGCCCATATGCTTTAGTTGCCAGGGCATAACCCGGTGTTATTTATTTGTGGACAACAGATATAGACTGTCCGAGGTGATGTCGACACCGCCATGTGTTGACTGTTGTTGTAAATATGTATAACCTTATCCAGTGCATTTAAAATCCTCCAGTACTGTTGACCTGTCGACACTGATATGCAATGTCGACCAATTGTTGATTCTGACACATGCATGATTCCAGTAATTTTGTACAACATACGGTGACGACAGCATACCTAACATTCCTATCACTCTACTATTCCCCCGTGGGTAGAGTCAGTATCCCTGCCCCAGCCACCCAACCCTGATAGACACACTGTTATAGCAGTAAAAGCTGCACATCAGTCGACGGCTCTCCCTATTAGTATTAGCCTCTGTGCTGATGTAGGGGGAATCCTGCTGACAGCTCAGCTCTGCACACCCCCCACCCAGCCAATGACAGTAAAGGTCAAACAGACCTAATTTGCATACAGGTTTTGGCACAATATTTGTCTATTTAAACTGAGCCTGCAGTGCTGCTCTGTGCCCCTGATGAAGACTGGTAGGACCCAGTTGAAACAGCTGTCGGGACCGCTGTTATAACTCTTGTACTTATGGAATAAACCACATCTTTTTTCTTCACTACTCGTGTGCCGGTTTGGACTCTTTCCGCAGTGGGGGGTGGGGGGGGGGGGAGTTTACTGTATTACTATTATGGACCAGGCACCGAATTCTACTGTTTAAATGATTGGAGTGCCGCCCTGTTACCCAATCCCTTATAAATATAGATAGATAGATAGATACGCATGTTTGTGTGTTTTTGTATTGGTGGTGGGATGTGGATGTGAAAGTACAATTAGAGAAGTAAGTAGGGGAGTGTCAGGGAGATTAGATTATAGGATGGTTGAAGTTTTTGGTGAGTATTCCATGAAATAAAATGAGAATTAACAGTTTGGTGAGCATGATGTGATTGATGTATACCTTGCTTGATGTTGTTCAAATGTTTGTTTTTCAACTGTTTGTTTTTCAACTGTTTTTTAACTGTTCTTTATGAGTAATTCCCACTTTGTAATTTCTCACTTAGTAGATTTCTATCTTCGAGAACTACCCTCTATGTGAACAGATATACCAGGTATAATTGAGAGCCTACAGCTGAGGTCACATGACCAGCTAATCAAAGGACATAGATTTGCCTGTGTTAAATAAACATTAGCCAAAAAATATAATCCAATAAATTATGCCTCACTGAATACAGCTTCAAACAGGTACTACAAAGGCTAGAAACACATTAACAATACAGCACTGGTTATGCAATGGGCAAAAAACAGATTAGCAGTTAGGGCGGTATTCAATGAGAATACCTGCGAGGTGCAGCGGATCCTTTTTAGGATTCGCTGCACATTCGCCACGTTCCGGAGCCGTCGGGCTCCGGTATTCAACGTGTCAGGGGCTCGCTGCCCCTGACTGGCGAATATGAGCTCCTGCGGCGATTGCCGCAGGGAGCCTGAGGACGGTGCCAGGCAGAGAGATGGTAGTCTCTCTGCCTGCCCCAGAACTTTGTGGGGGGTAGGTGGGCTCCCCGGGTGCCAGGCAGCACAGGCTGCCCCCCCCCGGGGGTGCCAGCAGGGGAGCGTATATTCACTACACACGATCGTAACGATCGGGTGCAGTGAATATATGAATATGTAATGAGCGGCTTGGCTCCGGCGCCCCCTGCTGGCTGCTGTGTAAAAAAAAAAAAAAAAAAAAATTAAAATTAAATATATATTCATGTGCTTACAGCACATGAATAAAAATAGCATGCCCCTCCTCAGAATAAAATTCCTGATTTTTTTGACACCAAATGTAAAAAACAAAACACTTTATTTTAAAAGTTCACATTCCACTTCACCATAAAAAGATAGCGATTGCTACTCGGTGAATCATGGTGAAAAAAACCTTGAAATGTATTCGCCATCTGCTCATTGAATAGGGTGATTCACCGTTTTAGTCAGAAATTCGCCAAACAGCACAAATTCGCCATAAAAACATGGCGAATCAGGCTCATTGAATACCGCCCTTAGAGTGATTTTAAGATACTAATTTAAATCACGTACATTGTATATTATAGCAATTATGCAGAGCAGACAGCTGGGACTTGTAGTGTTTACCAACTTAAATCACATACATTTGTTAAAGTTGGTCTATAGTTTTCAGGGTTTTGATAGAGTGCTCTCCTTCAGTTTCACTTTGGTGTAACACTGTTATAACGCTGTAGTTATGATTCAGTTTTCCCACTTTAATAAAGGCCCACTTCAATGTAGGCCCACAACTAAACTATGGCCACAGCCTATCCGGCCACAACCGTATGCAATGAGAACTAAAATACTCTAACAATGCATGGATTCCCAATAATTGGAATTTACTCACTCAGTCCCCACTCCCTACAATACATAGCAATAAAAGTGACTTACAAAAACAGCTCTGGCATTCCAGGATAGTATATATCATTTAGAATAAAAATAAATTCCTCCCTACACACAGGCAAGGTATTGTGAGTTACACAGATCAGATATTCATTTTTTTTTTTAACCTAGACAGTTATACAAGACAGTCCCACACAAAAGATGTAATGCTCTGCAGTGCAGATATTCAGTTTTTTTTATCTGTTGGAGACAAGGAGAGAGTAGGGTCAAATAAATCAAAATAAGCTGAAGATCTATCTAATAACGCTGGTATAACACTGTAGTTATGATTCAGTTTTCCCACTTTAATAAGGGCCCACAATGTAGGCCTACAGCTAAACTATGGCCACAGCTGTATGCAATGAGAACTAAAATACTTTAACAATGCTTGGGTTCCCAGTTCCCAATAATTGGAATCTAGTCACTCAGTCCCCACTCCCTGCAATACATGGCAATAAAAATGGCTTACAAAAACAGTTCTGGCATTCCAGGATACTACATTATGGGTGACATTTAATGGAATGCAATTTTTTTTTGCACACTAGCAGAGGAGCTAGGGGGAGAGCCAGCAGAGTCAGGCAGCACTGTGAGAGGGAGAGGCAGCAGTGTGCCAGGCAGCATGGCCGCAGCAAGAAACCAAGCAAATTGAATTTATGTCAATGCAAAGCCATCAAATTGGCAATATTCAAGGCTACATTAAAAACCTCTTTCAACAACTAAAAGAATTGACCAGCAGTGTCTGTGTAGGTGTGGGGACACAGATCAGGATGGCTACCACCCTGGACACACGTATGTCAGAAATGACTCAGGCCCTACGTGAACATAGCTACATCACCGCTACATCTACTGTTAGTAGTGTGTCCAGTACACCACTGAGTGGGTCACCCACTTCACCACCACCTTGGAATGTGTGAACCAGGGGTGGTCTGGGGTCAGGGGCAAAGGGATCCGAAAAATCCGTTACTAAGTTTAAATATGTCTATTGTTGTTATTGAGAACTTCTATGATGAAGATTTTTTGTCATGAAAAATGTTTGGCCCTTTAAAAGGAGCCTATTTATTTTCCTTACATTAGTAAAGATGTTATTTAACATACAAATGTGTCTGTGGTTTATTATATCCTAATTTATATTTGAACACTTAAATGCTGTAAGGCAATATGCTAATGTGCAGGTATTGAGGTGAATTGATGTTGTGGGTTTGGTAATAACTTCAATTGGTATACAACAATATAATAATGTACTTACCAGCATGTAATCAGCAAGGCATACCTCAAGTTAAGCAGCTTCTGCCATTGGCCTCAGACTACTCCCCTAAATATTGGTGATAATGTATGGGAAATGGTTTATGGTATGTAAACACACATAGCCAAAGGTACATGGTAGGATAGTGTACACATGCAATTACCTGGGAAATAGCGCCTGATGATCTCCCTACGCATCAGATCCCCCTCTGCGTACCCCTCATTACCATAGTTTCGGCAGTTTCAGCTTCCTGCACGACTGCTGCATTGCCATCCTCCCCATAAGATGGTTGGGAAAGGGCAATGTTGTGTAACATGCAGCAAGCCTGGACAATCATCACTACTTTTGCTGGGTGGTAAAGCAGTATACCTGATTATCTGTCCAAACACCTGAAATGAGTCGCTCTTGGGTCAATTCGCCCATCAGGACCTGGTCTGCATCAGACACTTTTGTCAGGTGATTTAACTATTAAGTAAGCTGTTTCACCAAAATGTGCGAAAATACCTTTTTGTTGCCTAAAAATCACACAGAATCAATAAGCGCATCCTATTGAATGTCACCCACTGTGTCAAAAGCTTCAGCGAAATCAAGAAGTATTACATCAACAGATTTCTCTAAGTCCACCACCTTACTGACTTCCTTATAGAAGCTAATTAAATCACTCTGGCATGATCTATTTATGATGAACCCATGCTATGCCTTACTTAACACCTTCTCATATGCTAAGAAATTTCAGATACCATCTCGTATTCCTATTAATCTTTTCCCCACAATGGATGTAAGGTTGACAATAATTTTCAGGGTTAGTTTTGCCACCTTACTTCTATCTTGGTACTATGGGCTTTATTCTAGTTCACTCTTAGAGGCCTTCTCATATGGACAAAACCATGAGCACTGCAGGGGGGCAGATATAACAGGTGCAGATAGAATTAGATTTGGGTGAGTTATTTTGTTTAGAGGCAAATTCCTTCTCAAATGGACAAATATAAAGTTCTCCGTATTTACCCTGCACAGAAACAAAATAACTCACCCAAATCTAATTCTCTGTACACATTTTACATCTTCCCCCTTGCAGTGCACATGGTTTTGTCCATCTAACAAGGATTTTGTGAGAGTGAACTAGAATAAGGCCCTATGTTCGCTATACAACAGTCTTTTAGTATCATCCCCGAGTTTATTGATTCATTGAATATCTGATATAATGGCAGTGCTATGACAGAACTTAATAATTTTTAATATCCTATAGTGTATTTCATCCGGTCCAGAATGTTTTTTGTTATTTAGGTCCTGTAATCTATTTTTGACTACTTCCTCACTAAAACATAGTTTGGGAACAATCTAGAGCTGAGCATTCAATCTGTGGGAGAACCTCTGAAGATTCTTCCCTTTTTAAATATGGAAGCAAACAATTCATTAAATATTTCTGCACTAGGTGATTCATCGTGCCCTCCGGGCGCTCTTCACAACGTCGTGAGGGGCTTCGCCCCATTTGAAGTGGAAATATATGTGAGTGTGAGATGTAGTGTAATTTGGTGAATAATGTTCTTGTAGTGAATTTGAGTGACAGCATAAATGTTTAGAAATGAAAGTGCATATAATTGCAAAGGTGGGGCTGGCTGTGTGTGGCAGGTGATGGGGAGGGGGGTTGCGCGGTGTGTTGAGGCAGCGGGTTCTCTGGGAGGCCTAGCTGAGAGCGTTGGTCACCGTCTGTGAGCTAGCATTTGAGTCTGACCTGGTAGTGGACAACGTTAGTTTGGAGCGTGAGTCAGTGGGTCCCCTGGGCGGCAGGTAGCGTTGGGGGGGTTGGGTGGGGTGTGTGTGCGTTGTGTAGACATGGGGCTGGCTAGGTTGGCCGGCTAGTGGGGAGGGGGGTTTGGGAGGCAGCGTTTGTGTCTTACCTGGGAGCGGACAGAGTTTGGTGTGAGCGTCAGGCAGCGGGTCCCCTGGGCGGCAGGTAGCGTTGTTTGGCTGGGAGTCAGCTGTGAGTGTCAGGCAGCGGGTCCCCTGGGAGGCAGGTAACGTTGTCCGGGTGGGATCCTTCTGGGAGCATTAGGCAGCGGGTCCCTTGGGCGGCAGGTAGCGGTGTCTGGGTGGTAGGCAGGTGGGAGAGTCAGGCAGCGGGTCCCATGGAGTGTCAGGTAGGGGTGTCTGGCTAGAAGGATGAGTGTGCTTCTCAGCTGGGCGACAGGCAGCTTTTGTTAGGCAGGCAGCGTGGCTGTAGATCCGTGCAGGTGTGTGACCTGAGTGGGATAATGGTGGGAAGGGGAGGTGACGTTGGGGGATGCGGGTGGGGCACTGGGCGCATCCCCCTTGGTGGCGGGGAGGCGCTAGGCTGTTGTGTTTGCCTGGGGGGGGGGGCTGCCAGACTATCTTCCTGTCCTCCCCCCTCGTTACAGCCACACCCGACAGCGGTCCCCTGCTCCTGCAGTAACATTAACCCGCCCCCCTTCTAACTGTATGCCGACACGCAGATCCATGTTTGTTGAGGGGCGGTCCCCGGCTCCGGCTGCAGGGCTAATATAATAACAGACACTGGGAAAATGGTTGCCCCCATAATGCTGTATGGGGGCAGCCATTTTCCGCGTGTGTGTTATTATTGCTGGCGGAGGCGGGGACCGTCTGTTGGTCGACACAGATCTGCGTGTCGGGGGGGGGGGGGGCGGGGTTATTTTTGCTGCCGTAGCCTGTGGCAGAAGGGGGCCTGATGCTGGAGCCTGTTGTAATGACTGCCGCAGCCGGTGTCCGGCCGTTGCCCGACACAGTTCTGCGTGTCGGGGGGCGGGGTAGCCGGGGACCGCTGTGGCAGAAGGGGGGGCGTGCAGGCGGTGTACGTCCGTCGCCCGGCACCGTTCTGCGTGTCGGGGGCGGAGTAGCATGGGACCGCTGTGTCAGAAGGGTTGGTGCAGCCGGGGTCTGTCCGTCGCCCAACACAGCGCTGCGTGTCGGGGGGCGGGGTTAGCGTAGCCTGGGACCGCTGTGGCTGAAGTGGGGGGGTGTTGTTGTGAATGGGTTAGAGGCAGAAGGGGGGCGGCCGTTGTGTTATTATTGGTGGCCGTTGTCAGGTGTGAGTCAGAAGGGGGTGCGGGCTAAATGTCCGGTGGGGGGGTCTATGAGGGGGGAGGCTGTGCGCGCGGTGTGTAGATGCCCTATGGGCGGTCCGGGGATGAGTGTGTTGGGGGAGGGGTTGTGGGTGGTGAGCAGCCGTGGATGGAGTTAGTGGGCAGGCATGGGGAGTGTTGGGTGAGGAGGGGTGTGTGCTTGTGGAGAGCATGTACGACGGAAGTGCGGAAGTGCCTTGCTTCTGCAGTGTGGCTGACGGTGGATGGGCCTGTCAATCACCCCTGAAACCCCGCCCACCGTTTGCCACACTGCGTTGACTGACAGATCTGGCCAAATATATAAGAGATTCTGTGTCTTCTATTACCAGGGTACCCTGCATGTTTTTTATTGGGTCATTTCACATTTATATAACTGTGGAATTTATTTGGATTAGATGTGCAGTCTGCTGCAATTTTCCGTGCTGTCGCTAATTTAGCCATCTTGATTGTATTTTGAAATTTCTTATTATATTCTTTATATATGGCAAATTATTTGGGTCTCCCATCTTGTTTAAACACTTTGATTACCCTCCTTTTTTTTAGCCATTTAGAATTTGACTTTGCTGTTAATCCTCATCGGTTTCCTTTTGACATTTTTTCTTTTATTTACCCTAGGAATAAATTTATCTGTGCCGTTCAGCCATTTTTTCTTTTTCTTTTAGTAGTATCCATACCTATAAACATTTTCTTTCAGTTTGTCCTTTAAGGACTCCTCAAACATACCAAAGTTTGCTTTTCTAAAAGGACCGAATTGCTCCAATATCAACTTTTTTGGTCATGTATACTAGGAATTTTACTTGGATTGCTGTGCAACAGCCAGTTAAGTACAGTTAAAACAGTGACAGATATAAAAACACATAAAGGTATACGCTAGAAGTACCCTGGGGGATGTAGACGCAAGGAGCACATACCCGCTGAGCTGCACAGCACCTAGGCAGCCATCAGCTGCGCCACTGGTCATTGCAGCAGCCAGGTATGTTACAATATAAGCAGAGACAGTATAGTTACCACACCGATAACACATACCCGTCGAGCTGCACAGTGCCTAGGCAGCTATCAGCAGCACAACTGGTCATTGCAGCAGTCAGGTAGGTAACGATATAAGCAGGCACAGTAAGTTATAGCAGAGACAGTACAGTTTTCACACAGGAGACACGTGGTTACATATGGCTGAGTGCTCAGTTCCTAGGCAGCCATTTGCGGCACATCTTGAAGGGCTCAACAGGCCATCTTCCTGTAGGGAGAGCCAGCATGGGTGGTGGTGGCGGGGGGGGGGGGGGAAGAGTCATTCAGTGAGGCGGGGGGGGGGGGGGCGTGTGGCACTGCTGCAGAGTTCACCCGGAGCTGGTGTGGCCTGCTGGTGGGTCCTGCCTGTGCCGGGCCCTCCACATCCATGGAAAGAGGGAGCTGGAGGTGTCCCCCAGGCCGATAATGCTGCTGGGGGCTGCAGTGCTCTCCTTCCTCTGGCCTGGTGTCTACAAGCGTCTTCGGCACTAGTTTCAGCAGCCTCCTTCCTCTACCCAGGTGTCGCTGTGTCCTTTATGCTCGGCTCTCGCTACAGCAGCCTCCAGCTTGACCCAGCATGCCTTCTCCCTCTATTCTCCACCACACTGCGCGCAGCTCCGGAGGCCGGGAAGCTTGAGGCTTTGTTAAATTTAAATCGAATGTGACCATTTTGTGATCACTGTTTCCTAATGTCTCCCTTATGGATATGTTAGTAAGACTGTCCCCATTATTGCTTATCAGGAGATTATTATTCCTGTTTAGATCTTCAATAAATTGATACAAATAGTGGTCATTTAGGGCATCCAATGAAGCACTTCTTTTAGAAGTAATACTTGACCTATCTTTCCAATTTATTTCTTGGTATTTGAAGTCACCCTTAATAATAATGTCCCCTAAGCTAGCTGCTTTTCCCACTTGTAGCAAGAGGCACTCCTTGTCCTCGTCCGGTTTGTTTAGCCCCTTTATTGTTACCCGTGATTTCTACCCATGCCGATTTCTACTGACTCCATTGTTACATAGTGTTCTCTTATACATTGTCTTCCCTTTTATGTATTTTTTTAAGGATGGTTTATCATATAAACATATCCCCCTCCCCTTCTTCCTAATCTGTTTTTTCTAAACAGACTATAACCTTCCATGTTAGCCTCCCACTCGTGTGCTTCATCCCTCTAAGTTTTGGTAATACCTATGAGATCAAAATCTTTCTCCGAAAACTAGGGTCTTTAGCTCCCCCAATTTTCCATTTAAACCCTTAGCATTCAAATAAAGGCATTTCAGATCACTTTTTTCTGTCGTACTCATTGTGTTACCTGTTGCGTATGGTTCCTGAAATGATAAATCAGTATCACAGACAATACTTGTACTTGGTTGTGTGACTCTCATCCTCCATTCGTATACCTTGCACCCTTCTTCCTCCTTTCCACTTGCTTCCTCCACAATGTAGCTGTCTTTGCCCTCTATTCTACATGTGTTTATTGGTCTATGGTTTCTTACTATACTCTCCCCCCATCCGCCTAGTTTAAAATCTCCTCCAGCCTTCCCACCATTCTACCCCCAAGGACCACTGCCCCATCCTCGTTTAGGTGCAATCCATCGCAGCAAAATAGATGGCGCCTGACGAGAAGGCTGCCCAGTTTTCTCGGGACCCGAATCCCTCCCTCCTCCTCTTTGAGCCACACGTTAACCTCCCTAATCTCCCTCTGTCTCTCTGACTAGCTTCAGACACAGGCAATATTTCTGAGATTGTTACCTTAGATGTCCTCATCCTAACGTTGTTTCCTAGATCCCTTATGTCTTTTTGAGGACATCTCATCTATCACTGACTTTTTATTTGGTGCCAACATGCACCAAGAGTGCTGGGTCTTTCCCAGCCCCTCCTAATAATTTGTCCACCAGGTCCGCGATATGACATACCCGAGCACCCGGGAGACAACATCCTGTATGCTTATCGCTGTCCCATTAACAGATTGCCCTATCTACTTTCCTAATAATTGAATCCCCTACCACCATTATCTGTCTTGGGCCCTTCCTCTCTGACTTATCCTCCCTGCCACAGGGGTTATTCCTCGGTTTGCTAGAGGAACTCTTCCCTTTCAGCTCCTTGCTCCCAAACATAGGGCCTTATTCGAGTTCACTCTTTCAGACAAAATCCTTCTTAGATGGACAAAACCATGTGCACTGCAGGGGGGCAGATGTAACTTGTGCAGATCTGATTAGATTTGGGTGGGGTTTTACTTCAAAGTGAGATCTATATTGCAGTGTTAAAATAAAGCAGCCAGTATTTACCCTGCAAAGAATCACCAAAAAATCACCAAATCTATTTATATCTGTACATGTTACATCTGCCCCCCTGCAGTGCACATGGTTTTGTCCATCTAAGAATGATTTTGTCAGAAAGAGTGAACTCGAATAAGGCCCATAGTTTCTTCATCCCTTCGGGTGTATCTACTATAATTTGGTAGCTCAGAGCTTGTCTGCTGCTTCCTGTGTCATCTATGTACCCTGTTCCTCTATTGCAGTGAGTGTAAGCTGCAAACTCTGCTCCAGGTTATATATCTCCATATAGTTTCTCAACCTTGTTTCCACTCATTTAACCTACAGTATTTGGAGAAACTTCTACTAACTCACACCACTAAGTATTAAGTATAAGTACACAACAATAGTAGTACAGTTTATTAACAGTAATCAAACAGATACTTATCCATTCTGCAGTCGGTTTGACCCTCTTTACAGTGTAGGGCCCCTTTCTCCTTCACAATTGACGGGTACTTATGTAGTAAACAATTATGGGTACTTATGTAGTATCTGGGCTGCCGATTTTGTGATTGTATGCCTTACCTTAAGGCATACAATCAGATGCGATGCGATTAGATGCGATTTTGCATAGGATTCAATGTTAAGAAGGTCCTGTTCATTTCCCCACTATCCAAGTGGGCATGGAGTTGATTTTATATAGCGTGGCGAGCCACCGAGCCCGTAGCGTGGCGAGCGAAGCGAGCCCTGCGAGGGGACGCATATTTCTTAAAAAGTATTCAGTGTCCCCTCGCGGGGCTCGCTACGCTCGCCACACTTCGGGCTCGGTGGCTCGCTACGCTCGCCACAGGTTTATATCCAACTCCATGCCCACTTGGATAGTGGGGAGAGGAAAAGGGACCCCTTTTTCTCATTGAATTCTATGTTAAAATGGACTCAGACCATTTTAACATTGAATCCTATGGAAAAATCTTGACCATCGCATCGCATACGATTTGGTCGCATGCGATGTGATGCGATGCGATCCGATTTCTAAATCGGACGCCCAGATACTACATAAGTACCCAATTATGTTTTTTGAAGTATTTTTTTGTAACTGCTTCTTCACCCAGGGGGTTGGGCGCCCTCCCCCCCCCCCCCCCCGCCCAGGCTACCATGGCATCTTTGCCCAGAGGGTGGCGGCTTCTATGCTATTTTGTAGTGCCCGACGCCTCTCAGGTTCCATCCTCAACCTCTTTACTTTACTCAACCTCTTACTGTGGATGTGCTAGTTCTGCATGCCGGATGAAGCCTTCAAGGAAGCCCCGGAGGGGTGGCAGGCACCTCCATCAGGTGAGAAGAGTGCATGGAAGTCCCAGTGGGTGGCAGCACACCAAATTGCTGAAAACTTGATGCCCACTAGGTAGCCGGGGAGATGCGGAGGCCATTTTAAAATTTAAAAGGCTTCCACCTCTCTGTGGGGGCCCGTATTACTGGCAAGAGTAATGAATTGCATTGCGCTATCTTTGGGGCATATAGCTGTGTAAAAACCAAAACAATAATAAAAACTGTACATCTCTCTGTAAAATTTATACCCAATCAGCCTGATTCTACCCCGATATCTATCTAATAAAACAAACACCAAGGGTGAAATTTAATAGGATGAGCGAGAGTGAGAGATTTAGTAAGAAATCTCCAGGTTTTTTAAAAGCAGCAATTATTTATACTGCAAAACCAGTTTGATACTGAAGTGTAAATGATTGCGGCTTTAAAAAAACTAGATTTATTAATACATCTATCACTTTCTAAATCTATCATCATATTAAATTTTACCCCAAGTGTTAATTCACTCTCTACCTTGAGTTACAATTTCTCAAAAATCTACCATAGGGTACTGCACAAATGTCAGGAAGTGAACATTTTGTTAAATTTTCCCATGAAATTTAGCACACTTACATCTTACATCCACTTTCCTATGGGAGAATTCCATTAACTCAATTCAGCCTTAATATAAGGGCACCACTTTGCCCTTATAATATATAGGTAGGAGAAAATTATATGTGGATAAAGGCAATCTTTATATAGATTTGTTTTGGGTGTCAAAAAAATTGGTGAAAAAGTAATTCATTGAGTGACTAAAATGTAACTTCTTTAGATTGTATATTGGCCCTTATTTGCTCGGACCCGTGCACGGGTCGAAGTGAATGTACCAAACCCCGCCTAGAATTCGGCAAGACGGCATGCGAACATATGTTTTATTTGAACATCCATATGGATGTGGGAACCTCCCCTATCATTCGATGGTCAGCGACCATTGCATGATGTGGAAAGCGCTCGCCCATGCACGAGTGGTCTTGACCACTCGTACATATGAGCAAAGAAAAGCAGGGATATGGGCGAGCAGCTGACATCTGGTTAAGTCAGTTGTCCACCCCCACACGCATGTCACGGCCGCATTTCCATACACATGCCCTGCATTTTCATGGGAAAGCCCATGAAACACAGGGCATACGCATATGGTAATGACCCTGCTCGAAAGGCCAGGAGCGAGCATTCGGCGACCAGACTTCTCGCTGAGTTCAATCGCTACCAGTGTACAGATGTTCAGAAATGGTTCTGCACATGCGTATATGCACATCGGAACACTGGCTGAATTTGTGTGCGAGCGATTCCATTAGAATAAGGGCCATTGTGTATTGTATATAAATTGGATTTCAGTTGGTGTTTTTCAATGCCTTTTTACCTTTCTTCCTGTGTTTAGTACTTCAGGCACACTTTTTTATTCTCCCACCACATCCTAGTGGATGGCAGGGCAAAAAATACCGCCTTCCGGCGCATGTCCACTCAAAAAAAAAAAAAAAAAAAAATGAAAACCCCCATGTTGACCTTTTGAGCATTGACCTTTCCCATGTTGACCTAATGTTTGTGTTGACCTAATTACCCTGTCGACCTAAGACCATGTCATCCTTCTGAGGTGCTGACCTTCGTCCATTTTGCCCTTCAGTGGTCGACACAATGCATGTCGACCTTATTACTTTTGACCTAATGTCCATAAACCCACAATTGCTCCTCATCTGCAAGCACAGATTCACCAAGACTTTGCAGCTCTATAACGGCAATCTGGACATCAGGCAGTGGTGGGTAAGAAACGGTATTTGGCTATTATATTGCAATGCCCTCGCTGAGCTTGTTACATTCAGCAGTTTTACATCTACAGTATCTGTCTGAAGGAATTATTGGAGATTAATAATTGTCTGGACATTCCAAAGACTGCTAGTTAACATCCAGCATTCCAAATGTTTCCATATGCTAAGACAAGTGGAGATATACCTGTTTAAATCTATTGGGGCCTATACAGGGGGAGATGTGTGGAGATGGCTCAGAACACTCAGCATACAGCACCACACAGCAATGCTAGTGTTCTCCGGTAAGAACGCTGGCCCTTACACCGGCCATTATAGATTTATCCAGAGTACTGGATATTAATCGCCTGGTGATAGCGGCGCATGTGGCTGCACATCACCTACACATGATGTTGAGCCATTTTCTGAGCAATCAAGTTAATTTAAGTATTATCGCTCAGAAAATTGACCTGAAAATAGCTACGTGTGTAAGCCCCATATGATTGAGATCTATGATTTATTTGCCATAAAAAAAAAAACACTCTCTCTGGATCATTGATACGAATATATTTTGTTTATTATATTGTCATATTTTTATTATTTGTTGTATATCTTTTAGTTGATTATGTTTTTATGTGTTGCTACTTAGCATGCTATCAACTGTTTGTTATAAATGTTATTATTCTTTTGCTCACTCATCCTCTTCTTTTTTTTTTGTCCTAAGGGACTGGCCTGCCTCTTTATGGGGAGTAGCTTCCAGAGTAAAGGCCCCCATACAGTAGTCTGACTTGTCTGAAGGGCAAGTCGGACACTATGGGGGTTATTTTGGTTCACTCTTTCTGACAAATTCCTTCTTAGATGGACAAAACCATGTGCACTGCAGGGGGGCAGATATAACATGTGCATAGAGAATTAGATTTTGGTGAGTTATTTTATTTCTGTGCAGTTAAAATACTGACTGCTTTATTTTTACACTGCAATATAGATCTCACTTTGAAGTAAAACCCCACCCAAATCTAATTATTTCTGCATAAGTAACATCTGCCCCACCTGCAGTGCACATGGGGCCTTATTCTAGTTCACTCTTTCTGACAAAATCCTTCTTAGATGGACAAAACCATGTGCAGTGCAGGGGGGCAGATGTATCTTGTGAAGAAAGAATTAGATTGGGGTGGAGTTTTACTTCAAAGTGATATCTATATTGCAGTGTAAAAATAAAGCAGCCAGTATTTACCCTGCACAGAAACAAAATAACTCACCCAAATCTAATTCTCTCTGCACATTTTACATCTGCCCCCTGCAGTGCACATGGTTTTGTCCATCTAAGAAGGAATTTGTCAGAAAGAGTGAACCAAAATAACTCCCTGTGTCACTTGATCTCCTCTGGCAGCTCGCCAGGAGGGCTACCATACGATTTGGCACTTAATGTGCAAATTTTTACATGCAATAAATCACATTCAATTTTCCTGAGGTCAGAAACCTGGAAAAAACCTCTCTCTCATTTAGGGGGTTATTCTAGTTCATTCTTTATGACAAAATCCTTCTTAGATGGACAAAACCATGTGCACTGAGGGTGGGGCAGATGTAACTTGTGCAGAGAGAATTAGATTTGGGTGGGGTTTTTCTTCAAAGTGAGATCTATATTGCAGTGTAAAATAAAGCAGTCAGTATTTTCCCTGCACAGAAACAAAATAACTCACCCAAATCTAATTCTATCTGCACATGTTACATCTGCCCCCCTGCAGTGCACATGGTTTTGTCCATCTAAGAAGGATTTTGTCAGAAAGAATGAACTAGAATAAACCCCTTATAACTTACCCAACTCTTTGCACAATATATCTTTTTTTTTCCCCCCAAAAAAATGCTTCTGCTTTATATACTTTATATACTGTTTAACCCCTCCTATATTATATTGTAATGTTTCAAAAAAATATATATATATTTTTTTTTTCCAGTGTTCGTGGTTTTGGGAACTTGCATTGCAGTTCAGCTTGGTACTCATCCAGATTGGATGTTCTTCTGTTGCTTTGCAGGCATGTTCATGTTCTACTGTGCCCATTGGCAAACATATGTTTCTGGAATACTTCGTTTTGGGATGTAAGTTATTTTATGTTACATTTTCACAATGGCAAATTTTAATATACAAGTTGTTCAGTTCTAAAATGCTTATCCAAAAAATCAGCATTCTTGATTTCAAATATCTCCTCAGAGCCCAGTATGTTGTCCTATTATCTTTTTTTTTTTTTTCTACATAGAGGAGCACAACAGCTTGCCACTATCAGCCATTTTCAGCGTAAAAAAACAACAACCAGTGGTTAAAAGACCTATGCCTTTAGCACATAGAAGTAGAAAACATTATTATTTAGAAAGAGTTTCATGTGAACATTCAGCAAAGACAATATAGACAAAAAGGACTCTGTGTTAAGTCTTAAGCGAGACTAGGGAACCCAAATAATTGGTATGACATTTCACAACTTGCATGTTAAAATCTAACTTTTAATAAATGCATTTCAGGCAAAGGAATATCCATCATCAACCTAAAGCTGAGTAAAGCTACTTAAAGTGATAGTCTCTGAACTTTGAAGACAGATTAGCCAAATTGATAATGTTTATGCTTGATAAAAGATGTTTAAGAGGAGATATGCTTTAGCATGTATAACTATATCGGGGCAATATAAGGAACTATCAGGCACCCTCTTTATCTTAAGATTTGTAATCAGGATACGTGGGCATTAGCTTAGACTAGGGAGAGGAGATTTCTTACACTCCAAAGGTAGGTTTTTTTTTTTTTTATGGTCAGAGCAGTAAAGGTGTGGAAATCGCTGCCAGAGGAGACACAATTAATACATTTAAGAAAAAGGTTGGAAAAGTACAAGTTTATTACAACATTCAGGGTTATAACCAATACATTATAATTTAGTGAAGGGAGCAGTGGGTAAAACAATGCTAACAAAAATCACTAGTTTAGTTTAGCCTAAAATAGAATCAAAGTGAATAATCCCAGTTGGTTCTATCGCATCTAGACCTAACTCTTTTTAATAAGTTATGTAAAAACAGGTTGAACTTATAGATGAACATCTTTATTCAACCTTGTTTACTATGTATCTAAAATACTGTTATTTCTGAGTATTCTCCTACAGTATGTCCTTGATCTTGCAGTCCCAGGTTCAACTTCCTAACTTTTTTCTCTGTGTGTCCTCATCCATATGCAAAAGTATTTAAATCAGGGGTTCTCAGCCTCCATCCTCCAAGTTTACGAATGGTCCTTGTCAAAAGGATATCTGTACTTGAGCATGGGTGACTTATTTAGTACCTCAGTTATTTGGATTTAACCATCTGTGTTCAAGCATGGATTTCGCAAAAACTTGTGCCTTGAGTAATGAGGTTGGGAATCACTTACATGGATTATAACTTTGAACTCTTGGGGCATTAGATTGTGTTTTAAAAAAAATATCTGGCCTAATGCCAAAATACTGCACTAGGTTTGAGTCAATTCAGTATGTAATTTTATTCAAAATAAGACAATGGACATTAACCTAGAATTGCTTACTGCACCCTGTCATTTAATGGAAAATGCTTACTAATGCTCAGCTTCACTTAAACTACACCAATATTCTTTTTGTTTTTTTATGTCGGGAGGTAGGGCTAATATTGCTTAATCCTAGCACAAATAGCACCATATAATGACATTGTGACCAAATCATTGGTGTCTAATAAATAATAATAAATTTATTTACAGATGTGTCTGGCGACATACCATTGTGCTGTAGAGTGACCACGGTGTGAACGTAGTGTAGCATTCATGGTTGTTTGTTCCCATTGAAGTGAATAAGAGGTGGGTACATGCACCCGCTGGCTCCCATTTACAGTTGTGCTCATAAGTTTACATACCCTAGCAGAATTTGTGATTTTCTGGCCATTTGTCAGAGAATATGAATGATAACTCACAAACTTTTCTTTCAATCATGGTTAGTGGTTGGGTGAAGCCATTTATTGTCAAACAGATGTGTTTACTCTTTTTAAATCATAATGACAACAGAAACTACCCAAATGACCCTGATCAAAGTTTACATACCCTGGAGATTTGGGACTCCTATCATGCACACAAATTGACACAAACGGGGTTGAATTACTATTAAAGGTAACATCCTCACCTGTGATCTGTTTGCTTGTAATCAGTGTGTGTGTGTATAAAAGGTCAGTGAGTTTCTGGTCTCCTGAAAGACCCTTGCATCTTTCATCCAGTGCTGCACTGACGTGTCTGGATTCTGCCATGGGTAAGGCAAAAGGATCTGCAGGAAAAGGTAATTGAACTGTTTGTAACAGGAAAAGGATATAAAGATATCCAAGCAATTAAGAATGCCAATCAGAAGTTTTCAAACTCTATTTAAGAAGTGGAAAATGAGGAATTCTGTGGAAACCAAATCACGGTCAGGTACACCTACTGTACAATAATTTCAGCCACAACTGCCAGGAAAATTGACCTGGATGCAAAGTAACATCCACAAATAACTTCAGCTGAAATACAGGACTCTCTGAAAAAAAAAAGTGGTGTGATTGTTTTAAGATGCACAATAAGGAGGCATTTGAAGAAAAATGGGCTGCATGGTCCCCAGAAGAAAGCCATTACTACGCTAATGCCACAAAGCTTTCCTCTTACAATACTCCAAACAGCACAGAGACAATCCTCAAAACTTATGGAACAAAGGCATTTGAAGTGATGAGAACAAAATTTAATTTTGTGGCCACAAACATAAACGTTACATTTGGAGAGGAGTCATCAAGGCCTATGCTGAAAGGTGCACCATTCCCACTATGAAACACAGAGGTGGATCACTGATGTTTTGGGGTTGTGTGAGCTACATAGGCACTGGAAACTTGGTCAAAATTGATGGCAAGATGAATGCAGCATGTTATTAGAATCACAATATTGGCCATGTATACTCTCGTATACTAGGACTTTTTTGTGGATACAGTGCAGCTTCAAGCATGGTACAAGAGGGATAACAGGAAGAAGCTTTTTGGTATTCTTGACGACTTGGCAGGATTGGAACTGAAGCGTCTACCTGATGGGAGAATATCAAAAAAGTTATGGCCAGGGTGGAGTTTGTCCGCCAAGATCTTCCCAGCTCGCTTCTTGACCCTACTTAAGTATTGTTCCCTTACAGGGGGAGGTCCGTCACAATAATCTTCTCTGCTGTCCACTCTTTGCAGGCTTCATTTGTCAAATTCATTGGCACCTCCATACCAGATTGTAATAGAGGAGCATAGAACGGACTCGACGATAGCAGTGTAAAGAGTTGCAGCAGCTCCTGCGGAATGTTGATTTTTTTTCAGTTGCCTCAGAGGGCAGTATTCAATGTCAAAGTTCTCCGTGCATGGAGAGCGTTTTATTTCGCTCTCCATGCACTCTCCATGTTCCGGAGCCTCCTGCTCCCACTATTCAATGTTTTGAAGACTCGCCGCCACTCGCGGCGAGTCTTAACCCCTGCAGCGGACGAGCGTCCGCGGCAGGGAGCTTTCAGGGAGCCGGGGGACGGAAGCAGCCAGAGAGATTAAAGTCTCCCTGGCTGCTCCAGAGGACTGTGGAGG
Source organism: Crinia signifera (assembly GCF_055691185.1). Lineage (NCBI taxonomy): Eukaryota > Metazoa > Chordata > Amphibia > Anura > Myobatrachidae > Crinia > Crinia signifera. The sequence continues at coordinate 169,239,680 of NC_139218.1, read as the reverse complement.
GGAGGGGGGCTCTCCGGAACCCAGGCAGCACAGGCTGCCCCCCTATAGCCAGCGGGGGACCCAGTATTCACTGCACCCGATCGTGCATATTAACGATCGGGTGCAGTGAATATATGAATAACTAATGAGCGTCTGGAGCGCTCCGGCGCCCCCTGCTGGCTGCACTGTGTAAAAAAAATAAATAAAAAAAAATAAAAAAAATATATATTTTTAAATTAAATATATAAAAATAACATGCCCCTTCACAGAAAAAAAAAATGATTTTTTGACACCAAAATTAAAAAAAAAAACCTTTTAGTTTAAAAGTTCACATTCCAGCTCTCCATCAAAAGATGGAGAATTTCTACACGGAGAGAGACGGCGAAAATCACTTAGAAAGACTGAGAATATTTCACATTGAATAGGGTTGCTCGCTTCTGGAAAGCAAAATGCTCCGTCCAAGGCGAACAAAGCACAAATTCTCCACAAAACACGGAGAACTTTTCTCATTGAATACTGCCCAGAAAGAACAGCTGCTGTTGGGCCTTTTTGACAATGGAAGTGTCACGGCCTGCCACAGGGGGACGCTGGCGCAGCGTAGAATACCTGTGAGGGCGCTCTGGAGGGGTCCCACTGGTGGAGGTGCAGGCTGCTGGCGCTGGTCCCGTGTGGCTGGGTGTTCCTCAGGCTTGCAGGCAAGATCTGAGCTGCCTGGAGCTGCGAGTAGTCGTCTGAGCACCGGACTCCCGCGGCGCCATCTTGGTTGTGGGCAAACAGCCGTTTTTGCCCTTACTTTGGTCCAGGACGTCCCAAATAAATGGGACCTGCCTTGAGGGGTATTTAGGAGGAAGGCCTGGTACAAGAAGTTGCCAGTGCAATTTCTCCACAGTCCAGTACTGTGGCCACTAGTTCTCTGTGCTACATTACAATCATGCATATTGCTGGTTCCAGTGCAACTACAAGTTCAGCTATCCGCTTCTGCCAAAGTCCTGTATTGCCGATATATTCCAGCTTGCCTTGCTCCGCACTCCCGATGGTCTTCCAAGCACCTTGCGTTCCGGTATTACCTCCGCCAAAGTGCCTACCCTCGCGTCTGCGACACTGACAAACCTGCAGGTGAACTTTCTGTTGCTGTCACGTCTTACCGGTAATAAAACCTATTCATGCAACAGCCGATCATTCGTCCAGCACGTTTGTTATACAGAGCTCCAGACACTCCTGAAGTTCCCGTGTCCGTACCGGGTCCACAAAATCCTCCAGGCGTGACAGATTGCACTGGCCAGATGGATTTGGCAACCGGCCAGGGAACAAGTCCGGAGTTGCTACCTGGTATCGCCTCCCGGTTAGAAGGACTAGAGGGGTCCTAGCAGCGGTTGGCCCAATGTCTGCAGGAAATATCTGCCCGCCAGGACGCCATTCAAGCCTCCTTAGTAAATATGGCTGCAGTCCGTAGGGCCGAGCCTACCAGCCCTCCACCTGCTTCCGCCGCAGCGATAGCGTCTCCGTCTTCACTCCGACTTTCCACCCCCAATAAGTATGATGGTAATCCGAAGCTGTGCCGCGGATTCATCAATCAGTGTAACATCCATTTCACCCTCTAGCTTTTCAACTTCCTGACTCAGAAGGCCAAAGTTGCATATATTGTATCCCTGCTCACTGGACCCGCACTGGAATGGGTCTCTCCACTTTTGGGAACGGGAAGATTCCCTTCTAGACAACTACTCGGAGTTCCTTGATACATTTAAAAGGATTTTCGATGAACCAGGTTGCTCTACCTCTGCCTCTATGGAGATCATGCGCCTCTGACAAGGCAATAGGCCTCTTGGCCAATACATTGAAGCACTGATTTCAGCATTCTGGAACGGTCTCTCAGAACGTCTGAAAGATGATTTGACAACTCGAGATGTACCAGCCCAATTGGACGAATTGATATCTTTGTGTAATAAAGTGGACTTACGCATTCGCGAAAGACAATCAGAGAAGAACAGAGGGGAGATATACCGCTTTCGGCCATCTCCTTCCACTCCAGGGGCTGCCCCAACTCCAGCTCCCCCCGACGAACCTATGCAAATCAATCGAGCTCAGCTTACCCCAGAAGAACGGCAGAGACGACGACGCGAGAATCTTTGTCTGTACTGTGGTACCACAGGGCATATGGTGGCAAACTGCTCCCAGTGACCGGGAAACTTCCACTCCTAACCAAGCCTGGAGACACCAGGTAAGGAGTATTATCTCAGTCTCCAAATGTAGCAGAACCAGTTATGTCCATAACATTAGACTCTCCTCTGGGTCCTAAGACTGTGCTTTCTCTTTTAGATTCCAGAGCCGCAGAAAACTTTATTACTGCCGAATTGGTCCGTCAACTAAAGATTCCCGTGAGAGACCTCTCCCGAAGTATTTCATTATCTGCCGTGGATGGAAGTCCCATATCCTGTGGGTCGGTGACTCAGCAGACTTTTCCCCTTCCTGTTTATGTTGGCGCCCTCCATAGAATATACCTGTGGTTAGAACAAGAACACACTAGCAAGCACTAGTGAGCTGTTGATTGCTAGTGATTGGAATTTGTTCCCCACAAGTACATGCTTAAAGTACTTAAAGTACATGCTTATTACTCTTATTACTCTTATTTACTGTGGTTGGGATTTGTCCCCTATAACCGGAAATACATGCTAATTATTCTGAGTACAGGTCTCCTAACAGCGATAAGTGGGCAAACCATGTGACCTGCCATAGACCAAAGTGTACTTACATCTTGCACAGACACACTGTGGAAGACAAGCAATTGATTGTCTGTTTGGTGTAACAATAATAATTGACTTATCTCTATCTGTGACAAAAAAACATATTCCTGTTGCATTGGCAAAACTTCCAGCATAGACCTAATGGGCTTTTTGGAACCGGATACCTAATAGAGATAGACGGCCAATATTGGTGGCCTGCTATAGACCTAAGTGTATTATTGGTATTGTATTCTCGCTTTTCACAGACACACTGTGAAAGACTAGTGTTGGATTGTGGTTTGATGCAATAACAATTGACTGTGATCCCCTTCGGTGACAAAAAGCATACGCAAAATTTCCAGCACAGACCTAAGGGTCATCTGCGTACACAGATAGACTGCTGGGCACAAACAAGCTTTATACACTATGCAGCATAATTAATAAACAATCTTTTCTGGACTGTGACCTTTTTGAATGCAATCTGTTGTTTACAACCAAACATATACCTATGACTCTCAGAACACAGATAAAACAGATGTAACAAGCTCTTGGCAACACTGAGCTAGACAATGTTGCAACATTCATGAAGACATCCTGAATGTTGCAAAGTGCCAATAGCATCCTCAGTCAATAGTTGCGATTTGCTATCTCAGACAAGTGTCTGCTGTAGCTTGACCCATAATATACAATACCTGTACCATAACAATAGCAGTCTCCTCCGTGGAGGGAATTTACCCTCCTCAATAAAATTTAGAATCCTTCATCAAAAATAGGGAATACACCCCTTAATTATTTGACACAGGATTCTATCAAACTTTTGCCTCCAAACGATCCCCAGACCATAGAGCTTTGGCCATACTGGGTAACACATTGTTGATTTAAAACCCCTGAGAGGGCAATAATCCTTCCTACTAATTATTATAATAAAAAACACCCCTTAGTGCATAGCATATATTATAAAAGCTCACTGCAAAAGGGATAGAGGAAGCATTCAACTTCTTTAATCACTACTTTATATGACAGGCCTATTTGTCCAAACTTATCTTAAATGAAAACTAAATAAAAGTTACGTTTTAAATAAAACTAATTGACATACAAAGAGTGCCCCACAAAGAGAGTCCTCTTTTCTCCTTTTCTTTGCCCTCCATAGGGAACAGATTCAGTTTCTAGTTATACCGAAAGCATTGCATCAGCACAACCCCCATATTGACTGGCAAAAAATTGAAATATTGTCGTGGGGAGAGTGTTGTTCCTCCACATGTCTATCCAAGATCCAACCCCTTAATAAAGTTTCCGTCACTCCCTCGTTACAAATTCCGTCTCCATATGTCTCTTATTCCGATGTGTTCAGCAAACGAGCAGCAGTGGTTTTACTCCCACACAGGAGTTGGGACTGTCCCATCGATCTCCTTCCCGGGAAAGATCGCACCTATCCGCTCTCACTCCCAGAGACCAAGGCAATGTCCAGGGGCTTCATCCGGCCATCAACCTCGCCAGCAGGGGCAGGATTCTTCTTTGTGCAGAAAAAGGATGGAGGTCTGAGACCCTGCATAGATTACCGGGGCTGGAACGCAATCACTGTGAAGAATCGCTACCCACTTCCCCATATTACTGAACTGTTCGATCGAGTTTAAAGGCGCAACACTCTTCACCAAACTAGATCTCCAAGGTGCTTATAATTTGATCCAGATCAGGGCCGGAGATAAATGGAAGACTGCGTTCAATACTCGGGGCGGACACTTTGAATATCTGGTCATGCCTTTTGGCCTCAGCAATGCTCCTGCCGTGTTCCAGAATTTCGTCAACGAAATATTCAGAGATCTTCTGTACAAATCCGTCGTAGTTTATCGAGACGATATCCTGATTTTTTCTTCAAATCTAAAAACCCACCGCGTCATGTAAGAGAAGTCCTTCAGAGGTTACGAGAGAATCACCTGTACTGTAAACTGGAGAAGTGTTTCTTCGAACAATCCTCTATGCCTTTTCTGGTATACATCATTTCAGGACAGGGACTTAAGATGGATCCGGAGAAGGTACAAGCCATTTTAAACTGGTCTCGACCTACAACCCTGAAAGCCATCCAGGATTCTCTACTCTGGTCGCACCTCACAGCTTTCACCTGGAAGGGTGCAAACACAGCTCAATGGAGCCCCGAAGCCGAAACTGCTTTTAACTCCTTAAAGCAAGCATTTACCACGGCCCCCATCCTTAAACAACCGGACACCAGTCAACCCTTCTTTCTAGAGGTGGACGCATCCTCAGAAGCAGTAGGTGCAGTCCTCTCTCTAAGAAGCGAGGACCGCAAAATGCATCCCTGCGGATTCTTTTCGAAAAAAATTTCCCCAGCTCAGAAAAATTATGCTATTGGGGAACAAGAACTTCTTGCTGTAAAATTAGCCCTGGAAGAATGGCGGTATTTGCTTGAAGGGCTATTCATCCGATCACCATTTACACCGACCATCATAATTTGATCTTCCTAAAGAACATTCAAGGACTCAATCCCCGCCTGGCTCGGTGGGCCATGTTCTTCACTCGTTTTCATTTTACTTTAACCTTTCGACCAGGGTCCCAAAATCTGAAAGCAGATGCTTTATCCCGTTCTTTGTATTCCGACGAGCAAATTCCAAAGATCCATCCGGTCCTAGAATCAAAAGTATTTGCCATGACTCAGTCACAACCACCGACAGGGAAAACCCATGTTGCTTCACGGATCATGCCGGTGTTCACAAGACAGTGGACTTCCTAAAAAGGTCCTATTGGTGGCCCACGTTAAAAGCCAATGTGACGGCCTACATCTCCTCCTGTGTCAAGTGTGCACAGCACAAGGTACCCAGACGACCACCTGCCGGGGTCCTAATGCCCTTACCCATTCCTCAACGCCCATGGACACATCTATCGATGGACTTTGTTACTGACCTACCTGCCTCTCAAGGTTACACCACGATTTGGGTCTTTATCGATCGGTTCTCAAAAATGATCCATTTCATCCCATTAGAAAAGTTACCCACTGCGCCTGAATTGGCTCAACTCTTTATTTACGAAATCTTCAAGCTCCATGGGATTCCTTCCGAAATCGTTTCTGACCGTGGTGTTCAATTTGTCGCAAGATTTTGGAAAGCCCTCTGTTCAGCACTTCAAATTAAGCTGCAGTATTCTACTGCCTACCACCCACAGTCAACCGGTTCTACGGAACGTGTGAATCAAGATCTCGAAACCTTCCTTCGTATCCATGTATCTTCCTCTCAAAATGACTGGGTGGAACATTTGCCATGGTCTGAGTTCGCCCATAATAACACTTATCATTCATCGACCGGGTTTTCTCCATTTCTCATAGTCTACGGAAACCATCCTAAGGTTCCTGGATTCCCTGAACTACCCACATTAGATCTCCCTGCAGTTACGAAGTCTTTGAAGCACTTCTCAAAAATATGGAACAAAGTACTGTTCAACTTGAAGAAATCTTCTTCCCGTTACAAGAAATGGTCTGATAAAAAGCGCAGAGCAGTTCCAAGATTGTCCATAGGAGATCAAGTGTGGCTGTCTACTAAAAATCTGCGGCTACGGGTTTGCCTATAGACTCAAGTTACCTTCCTATCTCAAGGTCCCGTCATCTTTCCACATTTCCCTGTTAAAACCATTAATCCGAAATCGGTTCTGAAGAACTCTACCGCGCCCTCCAAGAATCCTTACGAAGAGAGGAGAGGAATTCGAGGTTAAGGAAATATTGGACTCTGGTTTCCGCTACAGACGTCTACAATACCTTTTAGACTGGAAGGAAAGATCCTGGGAGTATGCTTCAGACATCCACGCCCCAGCATTAGTTCATAATTTTCACAAAGAACACCCAGAGAAACCCGGGAAGTGTCCTGAGGCCACCCTCAAAAGGGGGTACTATCACAGCCTGCCGCAGGGGGACGCTGGCGCAGCGTAGAATACCTGTGAGGGCGCTGTGGAGGGGTCCCGTGTGGCTGGGTGTTCCTCAGGCTTGCAGGCAAGATCTGAGCTGCCTGGAGCTGGTAGTAGTCCTCTGAGCTCCGGACTCCCGCGGCGCCATCTTGGTTGTGGGCAAACAGCCGTTTTTGCCCTTACTTCGGTCCAGGATGTCCCAAACGAATGGGACCCGCCCTGAGGGGTATTTAGGAGGAAGGCCTGGTACAGGAAGTTGCCAGTGCAATGTCTCCACAGTCCAGTACTGTGGCCACTAGTTCTCTGTGCTCCATTACAATTGTGCATATTGCTGGTTCCAGTGCAAGTACTGTCAGGAACCAGGTGAATGGTTCAGTGATTTGTTTTCTGTTTGGCATTTTGACTCACTGGTGGCCTCCAGTGGTAGGTCTGTTGTCATTACAGCCCTGTGTTCTTTGAGCTATTATTCACAGGCTGTGAGGTATTAGCTCGTTAATCAGGAGCAGCCGGAAGATCCACCAGGTGTTTCAATCACCTGAGGCCTTTATAAGCCATACTCTCCTGGGGATCTGTGCCAGTTATAGCTTGCTGTTTTCTGTGCTGGTAGCTGCAGATATACTGCTCTCTGGTCCTAGGTCCTGCTCCTGTTCTATTCAGTCTGGATTCTGACGGAGTCCTTCTCACTTCAGTCTGGGTCCTGTTTACAGTCTTGTCCTGTGTCGTCTGGGTCCAGTCAAGTGTCCTATCCTGCTGCAGTCTGGATCAAATATCATTGTCCCCTTGCTGTCCTAGTCCAGGGACCTCCAGCCGTGGTGCAGCCATTGTCCAGCTGCCGTCTCACTGCGGTCACTGTGCAGCCGTAGTCCAGCCGTTATCCAGCCACCCGATTGCTGCGGTCAGTGTCCAGTCTTGGGCCGGTCACGTAAGTGCTCCAGTGGAGCCTGGTTCCTTAGTCTTTATTCCTACGGGCAAGCGGCCCTTCCTCCTTAGTTATAATCATTATTATCCTGGTTCTGCTCTCAGTGGTTCGGAGAGGCCCACAACTGTGGGTTTACGTCTGTTTTGGGGTACCGTCACTTTAAGAGTACTATTTTTATGTTGGCGTGTGTTTGGTTTGGTGGCACCCTATTGTTGCTTTGTTCTGGTGTTTGCGACTCGGTCACGCTGTCCCGTCCTTGGCCTGGTGCCGGTTAGTCAGGGTTTTTTTCAGGTAGGCCCGTTAGTTAGATCTGCCTTTTGAGATACCCCCTGGCGATCGCTCACCCCTTGTCACCACATAACACCTGGCTGCATCGGGGTCGGAGCAGGCTTAACCGGCTCCTTCGAACGCGGCGGCTACAGGCGAAGCCTAGCACTACCGCAGGGGTATTCCATCTGCCCGGGGGTCTCAACAGAGTCAGTGTAGGGTTTCGCTGTGGCCATTCTAACCAGCAGTCCCGGCTACGGGCTCACGCCTGATCTCCAGCTCCCTGCCTCCTGCATCCTCACGTTACTGTCTCCGGACTCCCACGGTGGGTAACCCCCAAGTCCGTAACAAGTACCAGTTCAGCTATCCGCTTCTGCCGAAGTCCTGTATTGCCGATATATTCCAGCTTGCCTTGCTCCGCACTCCCGGTGGTCTTCCAAGCACCTTGCATTCCGGTATTACCTCCGCCAAAGTGCCTACCCTCGTGTCGGCGACGCTGACAAACCTGCGGGTGAACTTCCTGTTGCTATCACAGTCTTACCGGTAATAAACATATTCATGCAACAGCCGATCTTTCGTCCAGCACGTTTGTTATATAGAGCTCCAGACACTCCTGAAGTTCCCGTGTCAGTACCGGGTCCACAAAATCCTCCAGGCGTGACAGGAAGTTATGTTGGACTCCCATCTGAGGTTGCGAGAGATTTTTGTCCCAAGGAATTTGAAGGTCTCTACCCATGACACCACTCTGTTGGAAATTACCAGTGGGACCTTGACATTTGGTTTTCTCCTGAAGTCTACTATCATCTCGACTGTTTTAATGGGGTTTAGGTCCAGTTTGTTTCTGCCGCACCACTGTGAAAGTCTGTCCACTTCTCTTCTGTATGCAGACTCATCTGCCTCCTTGAATAGGCCGATGATGGAGGTGTCCTCAGCAAATTTTATGATTTTTACTGACTGGTCACTCGAGATGCAGGGGGGGAAAGGACACATCCCTGGGGAGCACCAGTGCTGATCATACGAATGGCGGATGTGAAGGATCCGGCTTTCACCACCTGTTTCCATGCCGTCAGGAAGTCCACAATCCAGGAGCAGGTAGATTCTGGAACTCCTAGGGAGAGAAGTTTGGGCTTTAGGATAGTGGGGGCAATTGTTAAATGCAGAGATGAAGTCAATGAATAGGACCCCTCGCGTAGGTGCCTGGATGATCCAGGTGTTCAAGGATATAATGCAGCCCTAGGTTAACTGCATCATCAACGCTCGGTAGGCGAATGGCAGGGGGTCGAGATGGGTTTTTGTCACCTCCCTCAGATGGTTCAATACCAGTCTTTCAAATGCCTTCATGACCACTAATGTTCGCACGACTGCCCTGTAGTCATTAAGATTTTTCACAGCTGACTTCTTGGGAACCGGAATAATTAGCGTTTGAAACAGGCGGGGACCCTACTCGTTTCCAGTGAGGTGTTAAACAGCACAGTGAAGATGGGTGCAAGCTACATTGCACAGATCTTAAGGGTAGATGGTGACACTCCATCAGGACCTGCAGCCTTCCTAAGTCTGCCCCTTTTGAACAAAGCTTCTACCTCCCCCTGGTCCACCTGCAAGACCTCGAGTGTCGGTCAAGGTGGTGTGGCGGTGGAGCCGCCTTACTATGGTCGAGAGGAGGGGGGGTATGAGGCACTGGGCTCCTTTTTCGATTCTGCAGTAAAACTCATTGAGCTCCTCAGCCAGTTCAGAAAATACTGGTGGAAAATTTGCACTTATCAGCCCGGAAGCTGCGCATGGGACATACTTGGACTTTAATATATAACAATGATCCAAAAACACAAGGCCAAGTCGACCTTTCATTGGCTACAGCAGAATAAAGTGAAGGTTCTGGAGTGACCATCTCATTTTCCTGAACTCAATATCATTGAACCACTCTGGGGAGATCTCAAACGTGCAGTTCATGCAAGGCAGCCCTAGACTTTACAGGAACTGGATGTCAGGTCTGAGTTTAGTGATGTTCCCGGTGTTGGTGCTTGTGGGTCAGTAGTGGAAGGAAGGATTAGTCGCGGAGGCGAGAAAGTTTCGGTGCATGTGCATATTTATTATTGAAGGTGCAGATAGGCAATATGGCAATTGAAACAATGCAATGAATATAGTATGAGCAAATGGGAATAATCAGTGTGGAAGCTGAGAGTCCGAGCAGTAAGGTGAGTAGTATAAGGCCAGTAACTAATACAGGGAATGCTAGTAGTGCTGTAGAAATATAAAACCATTCAGGTTTGCTTGACGGGAGACTTGCACTGATAATCTTAAACAACAGATGGTTATCTCTGCTGCACTTAGTAGTGGTAACTTGTACTGCAGCTTGGAAACTGGAGTCTGGTCGCTGGGAGCAATAGTTCCACTGAGGGTAATTGGAGTAGAGACTCGGGTACTTGGAAAGAAACACAAGGAATGGCCAGCAGGAGGTTACTGGCTGGAGGAATCACACTGGGAGATGAGCAGGAACAGGTAACTGGGACTAGGAAACTGAACTGAGACCGAGCCATGATACCTATAGCTGGTAGCGACTCGTCGTCCAAGGCAAGGTTAGCTTGGGATAGCTGATCTTTATATCAGAGGGTTTGCAAACATTGGTGGAGCGTACCAGGGGAGGCGTGGCCATGCTCAGGATTGAACAGCACCTAAGCAGCAGGGACACTAGGAAGCAGGCGAACTGGAGTGTTCCAGCATGAGAGAGGTAACAGTGCTGTATGCCGGATCATGAAACTGGAGGCTATTTGCCAAGAAGAATGGGCAGCTTTACTATCTGAGAAAATAAAGAGCCTCATCCACAACTACCACAAAGACTTTAAGCTGTCATTGATGTTAAAGGGGGCAATACACTGTATTAAGTGGGGTATGTAAACTTTTGATCAGGGTCGTTTGTGTAGTTTCTGTTGTTATTATGATTTAAAGAGTAAACACAGTTGTTTGACAATAAATGGCTTCACCCAACCACTAACCATGAGTGAGAGAAAAGTTAGTGGTTTATCATTTATATTCTCTGACAAATGTCCAGAAAATCACAAGTTCTGCTACGATATTTAAACTTATGAGCACAACTGTAAGTTCATGGTAAATGGGAGCATGAGAACACCTGCTCCCCACTATGCTGTGACATCCTTGCAGCAAGGTTGTAAGAGGATACATCTGTACATTTCCCAAATATTATAACTCTCCATATTTAGCAATGCTGTGCGACTAGGAAGCACCAGGAAACTTCTGCTCAGTGGCAGATCAAAATTATTAATTTTTTTTTTTGAGGATTTAAATTTTTTTTTCTCAGGATGCTGTCCTTGCTGTTGCCACAAAACTGTTATATACTGTAGCCCAGGGTTTCCCAAACTTTTTTATTTCACGGCACCCTAGAGTATCAGAATATTTTTCATGGCACCCCATGTCCAAATGTTTCGTCGCCGAGAATTTCAGAAAAACAATATTAAATTAAATATATTGTGTTTATATGTCATCCTTTGGTCCAGTTATGTGGTGAGCCAAATTATTAACTTCTGCTTATCCACATGTTTTCTAATTGGAAGCCACAAGCACTGTTTTTGCCTATTACATGGACCACAAACAATTTGAATTGATTCTGGATCATCAACCCGGGGCACCCCAGGGAGCCACGGCACACTGTTTGGGAACCACTGCTGTAGCCATATGAATAGCACACTGTACAATTGGGTAAAATGCAATGGTATTGATTTACCTTTTAATATGTAAATGTCATTATTCATTTTAATCCAGTTACTTCACTGGATCTCTGTCTCAACAGGAGGGTCAGCGCAGTGTTACTCTGGGGGGACCTACAAAAGGTCTAAGGTAATCGTTTAGGGTTCCCTTTTTCCCATAGGTTCCTCACCTGGAACCTATGGTCCCCTCCTAGTAATTGCAGCTGACCTTGTATCTATATACGTATCCACTGTATGCCGGCACTCCCAGACAATTCCTTAATGGCTTAGGTGCGCTCCAATGAAGAGATACAAATAGTCCAATAACGGAGGCACACAGGAAGTAAATAGAAATCACATGTATTAGCAGATGATCAAGCGCTTTCGGGGCTCTCCCCCTTCCTCAGGATCACAGCCCTTACAGTGCAGTGTTGTGGGAGAGTGCCAGAACCCTGTTACCTAGTGATGAAAACAGTACAATGTGTTTAAAACCTGAGAAACGTAACAACATCAAAACAAACAAGCAGGAACATTGTTAGGCTCCACAATGCAGATAGTTAATCATTCTAAGCAAGATACTGTTGCAAACTGAACTAAATGTATGATGCGGAAAAATCAACATGAAAAGGTAAACCAAAAGGCTAATGGTCGACTTCACAAAAAGGTGGACATGACAACTGCAAAAGAACAAAATAAGGGCTAAACGCCAGATAACGATGCTGACTTATATCATGGTGCTGAAAGCCGGTAATCATAGAAAACACAATAGCGAAAGGTGTTCATTAAGCCCCAGTGGATGAACAGTCTGCAGATGGTCTATCCACCTGGCTTCAAGCCTCAACAGGATCTTATCCCGGTCGCCTCCCCTGGTGGACGGGGGAACACAGTCTATCATCTTGTAGCGAATAGAGGGCAACGGGTGTTTGAACTCCTTAAAGTGCCTAGCAACAGGTTTCTCAGCACCTTTCCCTTCTAAGGCCGCCCTGATGGCTTGCCTATGGTTGGCAATGCATTCCTTGAAGTGGGTGATGGTTTTGCCTACATATAATAAACCGCAAGGGCATATTATATAGTAGACTACATAGCGGCTGCTGCATGTCAGAGGGAATTTTATAAGGAATTTCTCGCCTGTCCTTGGATGAAAAAAATGATCACCTGTCTCTAAGCTAGAACAGGTCGTGCAACCAATGCAATTGTAATTTCCATTCTTGCGGGATAAGAAATGGGTCTGTGGTTTGGGGTTATGTTTATTCACGTCGTTATGCACTAGCCAGTCTTTCAGGTTCTTTCCTCTCCTGTATGAAGGCAAGAAAGAGCTGTTCCGTAGACTGGGAAGGGATTTATTGGTTGCTACAATGGGCCACACTTTTCTTTTCTAACATTTGGCTGTGGGTCGTGTATTTTTGAGTCCAGACAATCTTATTGTCAAGACTTTTGGTGGCGACTGAGTTGAGGACAGTGGTTCTGTTGAGTTTTAACACCTTGGCTTTTGTGTTTTTTAACAGCGCATATGGGTAACCTCTTTTTAGAAAATCAGTGATAATGGAATTGATCTCAACCTCTGCATCCTCAATTCTGCTGCAGATTCTAAATGCTCGCAAGAATTGGGAGTAGGGGAGACCCCATTTCAATGAGGGGGGGGGGGGGGCTGATGGCTGGTGCTCAGGAGTATGGTATTATGATCAGTCGGCTTTTTGTAAAGGGTGGTTAGTAATTCATTATTGGTATTGAGGGTAACTGTAACATCCAGAAAATTAATGAACGTTGGATTACATGTATACGTGAATTTTATGGAATTATCACAGCCATTGGCCAAGGTCTTGCGGTCATGGAACTCCCTCTCACTTTTGGACCAAATTAAGAAAATATCGTCTATATAGCGGTAGAAGATGATTATGGCAGATGCAATAGCTGGATTAGAGAGAAAAATATCATGTTCAATCTCATGCATGAAGATATTTGCAAGGCTGGTTGCCACACAAGATCCCATGGCGACCCCCGAGCATTGCAAATAGAACCTGTAATCGAACAGGAAATAATTACGTGACAATGCCAGATCAAGTATTTGTATAAAAAACAATGTATCGGGGCCCTTGTACAAATCACTAGCAAGAACTGCTCGTTTGACTGCCTCAATACCTCGCCGATGAGGTATTGAGGTGTACAGCGAGACCACATCGATCGTACATAATAAACAACCAGGGGGAAGACTAGGCAAAGCAATCAGGTTTCTCAAGAAGGTATTAATGTCCTTCAAGTAGGTGGACTGGTACTGTACCACAGGTTGCAGGAACATGTCTAGAAACTGTGATAATGTTTAGAACAACGAATCCCTAGCCGAGATGATCGGCCGACCTGGTGGTTTGTTGGAGTCCTTGTGAATCTTTGGTATCATATAAAGCAGTGGTATTTTGGGGTGGTCCACTGATAGAGCATCTTTGATTTTGTCGGGGATAATCGAGGCCGCTATGCCCTCTTGTAAAAGATCATCCAGTTCTTTTTTAAAAAGTGGTGTGGGGTCCTCTCTCAATTCGCGGTAGACAGTGGTGTCTGATAATTGTCTGTATATTTCTGCCTTATAGTCAGCGGTATCCTGAATTACCAAGTCACCTCCTTTATCCGCTGTGCGGATGACAATGTCGGTATAACTGCTCAAGTCTTTTAGGGCTTTGCGCTCATCTGCTGTGAGGTTTTGGATGTCACGCCCGATTGGATCAGGGGTTGACAGTATGGTATTGTCTATGTAGTCCATGAATGTTTTAAGTGCCACGTTGTTGGATTTGGGATCAAACGTGGACCTTTTAGTCAATTGGATGGTCGGTTCACTGACATTTGTAGGGTTTGCACCAAAGTGCTCCCTCAATCTCAGTCGCCTTCCAAACTTAAATAGATCAAGTTTGCTTCAAAGTGGTTGGGGGTCATGGTAGGAACGAATGTCAAGCCTTTATTGAGAACAGCATGTTCAGCAGCGATCCACCCATCCTCTCGACTTGACTCCTCCAAGCTTATGAGAGCCATCCTCATTACACTTACAGTTGCTTTTAAAGGGATTTCCACACCCTTTTCCTGACACACGATCTCAAGGTCCTCCTCGAATCAAATGACCGAAAAGCCGACTGGGCTATCCCACTGCTTGCCACAAATTTCTGTGACCGGGCACCTGCTCTAGGCTCTGGCTACGCCCTTTGGGTCCATGGCAGTTTCTGGTCTCACGAGACCATGCCAATAGTGGATTCCCTGCTACTGTCAGTAACCGCCTATTACTGACTCCACCCACTACGCGGTGGGCGGGGATATCCAGATACCTCCTCAGTTACAGTAAGGATACCTCCTCAGGCCCAAACTCTGGCACCTGAGTACTACCTGTGTATGCGTCAACATGCTGCTGACACCCCCACCCCCCATCTGGCGTCAGTTGGTTCCCCACTGTTCACGGACCAGACCTCTGCTTCGGTAGCTGGCAGAGCAAAGGTTGGAGATGATGGATGCTTTACTTCGGTTTACAGCCCGAGAACGGGATTACATTTTGCGTATTCCTGTTGGTCGCAAGATGAGGCAAAGGATGTTTATTTGCTCAAATAAGTCCTTAAAAGGACCCTTTTCTATCTCTAGGAAGTGCAGCATACAGAAGATGTTTTACAGCATTCAGATCCAAGGCTCACATGCCCTCTTTTTATAGGCAGAAAACACACTAGCAAGGTCAGAACCCCCCCTTCCTATACATTTTAGGATTCACACATCAATCAGACCATCTTTCTTGCAATGCATAACTAAATCCAGATTACATACCAAAAGGATGAATCCAATATCCTTAGAATATTTAACTTCCAAGAAAGGTGGAGATCATTTGATTATCTCCTGGACACGTTTACATAAAGAAACACAAAAGTCTCTGTTACCGACACTTGTCCACAGGAATAGGTCTTATGTTGATCACAGCACCCAGCCCGCTACCTGCTTTGTAGTGGTCATTCACCAGATATTCTGTTAGTAAATAACAATTAGCATCTCATCTCCTCCTCACAGAGGCTGCTGGATTTCTTCCTACATTCATTTACAAAATGCATTTTACAATTAAAATACATCTGTGGTACACTTCTGGACAGTACACCCTGGTTAACAGCGACGGGGAGTGTGACCAAGTCACAGACACTGGACAAACCAACGACGGGGTGCCACCAAACAAATATACACCAAAGCAAAACAATGGATACACTTAAGCTGACGGTACCCCAAAACAGGCGTGTTAAGATGCTCTGCTCCAAGCAATATCAATGGCGGGGCTGATCAGGGCTGAATCCCTTAAGAGGGATAGCCCAGGCTATCAACCGTGGCCTTAGCACTGGGCCTACCTGCCCTAATGGCTATCAGGTGGCCGAGTGCGCGATCCCCGGCGTCCCTCCATGTCTGGCAACCGCTGGGTGGCTGCTGTTGGATGCCGGGGGCTGACCGTAACCCCTGGCTGGGTGGAAGTGCCGGGACGCCCTTCTCAGGGCGCTGGGACGCTGCTGCAGCACAATTGTCAGATCTGCTGACAATAATAATACTGTACATTTGATATATTTTATACATGCTCTGTGCCTTATGTGCTGTACCATGCTTCACCTCACAGCAGCAATGCAGCAGGGGACCTGTCTTAGCTCAGTGCTGCTCATACAATTTAAAACACATTTTAAACCTGTCAAGTGCCGATTTTGCCGCAGCACAGGAATTAAACCCTTCAGTGCAGTAGAGTCCATTTGGTCCATGTGGGATGGGTTTTCTGGCCACACTACCTTTCTACAAGCATCACACCTTACAATAAATATTCTGGCATGCTGCACCGCTAACCTCACTCTACTAACTTGGCACATGCATGGCACCAATAGGTTTATATGTTATATATAGATGGACATTTTTTACCTCTAATCTTGGGATTTCTGAAAAGAGGTGGATTTGCACCTCACATCTGAATCATTTCTTTAATTGTGTTAAAACCCCTGATGAAGTCTTTCTAAAGACAAAACACATAGTTACATCATCTTGAAAGAAAGAAATTAATGCAAACTATGGAGTTTTAAATGAAGATTTATAATACAATATATTGTATTTTTACCTACTATTGTACACATTGTGTTGATCAGCACTCTCTATAACTTATTTTCTCTACATGTTTTCTGTCCCCCACAAACAGGGGGGGATCTATAGAGTAGCTGTTTCTGTTTGTGGGGAGCACTTGGAGTCACTGTTCATTTAAACTGTAGACCCAGCCTGCCCTTTGTCCATCTACCCAGTGGATTAATCTGTACCACCAGCATTACACCCAGCCCACCAGGGGCGGATCCAGGATAAAATGACAGGGGGGGCACCATGATAAAAGAGGGTTTAGGTGGAGGAGGGGCATTGTTAGTGGTGCCAGTGTACATGCTAAGAGAGCGGCAGAGAGAGGGTGGGAATGGGATTAAAAATAGGCCCTGGCATTTAAAATCTGAAGCCCACCATGGCAACAAAAGTGAAGGATGTAGTTGTGTGCGCGCCGAAGGCCCCTTACACATGATGCCAAATGGAATAGGCCAAAATTCAAATAATGCCACATGGATTTTGTCAAAATTCACACAATGCCACACGGATTGAGCCAACATTCACATAATACCAAATGGATTGAGCCAAAATTCACATAATGCCACATGAATTGTGTCAAAATTCACATAATGCCACACGGATTGAGCCAAAATTCATATAATCCCACACGGATTGAGCCAAAATTCACATAATGCCATACGGATTGAGACAAAATTCACATAATGCCTCACAGATTGAGCCAAATTAAAAAAAAAAAAAGCCATACGGATTGAGCCAAAATTCACAATACGCTTCATAAACAGAGACATTGTCCACCAAAAGCGTGCATTAAACATTTACATCATAATGTCCATTACACGTTAAGTTACACGCCATTATGTCCATTATGTATTATGCCAAACACCATAATGCCTATTAAAAATTATGCTAAATAAGTGCTGCTTATCTATATGCTCATTGCCAAGGGTTCCATGCTCATTGCCAGAGGTTCCATGCTCGTTACCATGTGGGATTACATACTCATTGCCAAGGGGGAATACATGCTCGCGGTAAATGAGGGACAGCCGCCGCCAGGCAGAAGTGATAGCCACTGACAGTGGCAGAGCCTGGCTGTATTCAGAGCACTGCAGGTCCCGGCTATTTGAAATAATACCCCTTTCAAACCAGAAAACCACCCCCCCCCCCTTTAACCAGTTATCTCATTTAACCGGTTATATCTTCGAAACCAACCCATTTACATGAGACAAGTATCATATTGAAGAACTTTTGAGTGGGCTTTGAATGATTTTGGTCAAGTGAAACTGGAACGTTTGGTTTCAGAGTAATCTGCCCTCAAAGAACATGAACTGCCATGAAATTACATTTCAAAAATAAAAAAATCAGTTTACACGCAATATCTCTGGAACCCATTGACAGATATGGACCAGCCTGGTATCATATTGAAGGTCCAGCGATTTGAATTTGAATGAGATCAACCGCAAGCTTCTGGGAAGCCAGGGAGGAACTGGCAGCTGTCAGAACTAGGTGGGGGTTGGAATTAACGGGTCCTATATTATCCTATGGGGAAAAACATTACAGCTTTCCGGTTTCCGGGGGCTAGAGACACGGGGCTGGACTCGTTGGAAAGCCCTGGTCCTCAGCTATAAAATGAAATGACGGGGGGCACATCATCCCCCCCCCCCCCCTGATTCCGCCAATGCAGCCCACCATATATACACAGTCTATATATGGTCGATGTAATGCAGGTGGTACGGATCCATTTACTGGGTAGATGAACAAGGGGAAGGATGTGTCTATGGGCGTGACAGAATTGCCAAGTTAGCACACAACAGTCACTAACAGTAATAGTATGACTTAAATAAATAATATGACAGTCCACATGTTTACCTAAATGTGGGTTTACCTGCAGCTCTGCTCCTGAATTGCTGGGGCTGGATGGTGTCTGGGCCACACCACCAGCCACCCCTGGCTGGCTGCTCCTTCACTGTGAACGCTGTGCACTGCAGGTGGTTCCAACATCTGATGTCACGTTGTGGCGGACGTCATGACACACTGTGATGCCCACCTGCATAGATTCTCTGGGAACCCCAAAGCTGAACTTCTGGAGCTGCTATTGAATGAAGAAAACCTCCCAGCCAGCATCCTGTAGCCACCGCCGGGTCTCTCAGTAGCTGACTGCCCGGCCGAGGTAACGAAATCACCTTGCAGCAGTCATTTGCTGAGGACCCCCCCCCCCCTCCCCCCTGAACAAGTGAGCAGGTTCACAAATCACCAGGGCCTTCTGGTGGATCCCCCGGTTCCTCACCGGCCCAGTCTAAGTCTGCCCTTAGACATGTAAAATCCATGTTTCTCGCTCCATAGATGCAGGCTACAATAAAGCCCTGGTCCAGGCTTGGCAGCCATTTTGTTAATCCACTCATTGTTGGAGTCTGGCCTGCTATGAACTGTACGGTGACTGTATGTTCACTCTATACCCATAGCCCCTATTTGTTTTACATAGGGTAATGAGACACAGAAGTGGCAATATACAGTACATGCATCAGCTATGCAATAGCATTTTCTGAGATGCAGTGTCTAGATGACTGTACTAGTGTTCCTGCTAGGCTGTTGTAGCGTAGCGCTGCGCTGTGCCCGATTTTTAAAGGGCAAAATGCACCCTGCCCATCTAGCAGCACCCTGCTAAAACATCCTACTGACTGTCCCCACTGAAACATGGGTAAGCCCAGTGCCGCCGTAGATGCCCGGTGCTTCCCCGGAACTGACTTCGGCGGGGCCAGACCCGTCCCCTTTCCTGACGTCGTGGCACGGGCCTGCCCCCTTTCATGATGTGGGCGGCCTGGGCCCACCCACAATGGTGTTCGGTCTGCCCCCTTTATGCTGCCCCCGTGCAGCACCACTCTGCCCGGCCCAGTTCCTAAAGGGAACACTACTGTACAGTAAAGTAGTATTATAACTGTATGAATGCTAGACTAAAAACAGAGAGAGAGAAAAAATATTGTCACTTAGAGGATCAAATCCGGTTCTCATGAAGAGTGGCACACTTATCCGATAGCCTATGACACCTGGTGATAGCCACATGTGCTCATGAGTCTGTAAAGAGTGATCTCATGCCATCAGTTATGCTTACTCTACAGGAACTGCATTACACTAAGTTTATGAAAAATCTTGCTGGATGCTCCACATTACATGGCCCATTTGACTGAACTTGTATTGTACTGTACCGTTGGAGCCGCAGCACCGAGAATGAGCGTCGCATGAGCATCTCATATGCAAGCATGTGTTATTCTAGGCAAATGACGTGGCTCTATCTGTACTGTATATAAATTCACCCAGCTGTGACAATGTGTATAGCATGTGTATAGCATTCATATTGTATGCACCTCTGCATCTAAACGTGCTACAAAACTGGCATGCCAAAACCCTTGCCTAGGCACACTGAGGAAATGTATGTCCCCTGGAGTATCTGTCAATTGGGTACTTGTGTAGTTTCACAGCTGCAGGCTACGCTGCTTTTCAACGTAGGCTAAACTATGTTGTCAGTGTAGCCCAATGGCTGCCTAACGTAGTCAGCGTAGTGTCCCCGCGGCAGCCCTGCACAATCAGGCATACAGTGAGCGCCTCACACAGCTCCGGTAAACGCCATATCCCCGACGCCGGCTGAGAGACTATAATGCGGGTTCCCGGCGGAGAGGTGCCCCATCTGTCTGAGACACACAAGCGTTTCAGGCGCTTGTGCGTCTCAGTAATTCGTAAAGGACACATTTGCCAGTTCTCCATTTTACATACTGGCAAATGCCACTATCCACGTCAGCCCGAAGCGTGGCGAGCGGACGCGGTATGTATCCTCCTGACCTGTTCATACCCCCACTATCCACGCCGGCAGGGAGTTGATTTTATAAAGTGTGGCAAGCACACGCAGATTACAGTAATCCGTGGCCCCTTGCGAAGCTCGCCGCACTTCGGGCTCGCCACACTTTATGGAATCAACTCCATGCCGACGTGGATAGTGGGGGTATGAACAGGTCGGGAGGACGCTTACCGCGTCCCCTCCTGGGGCTCGCTGTGCTTGCCATGCTTCGGGCTGACGTGGATAGTTGGGGTGTTTCAGGAAAACATTCACACCTGTCATGTCAGGCAGGTTAAAAATGGTCAATGGTTCCCACACAATGTAATAAGCTGACTGAATACGCTAACTGCATAACGCTGACTGACTACGCTAACTACGTAAGCTCCGGCTAGCCGCGACCGGGCGGGAACACAATGTTGACGCTGACAGGGACGTCTGACTGACTACACTAACTACGTAAGATCCAGCTAGCCGTGAACGGGTGGGATCAGAACGCTGATACTAACAGGGAATGCTGACTACGCTGCGGGAACACTTTGCTGATTCTGACAGAGACGCTATGCTGACTATGTAACCGCCGTGAAACTATACAAGTACCGTCAATTGAATTTCTGTACTAGTTTATTTGTAACTGTGACATGTAGGTGATTATAAAGCTAGGTTTATTGTGCCTTTTTAAATGTAGTTTTCCTGTATTTCATTTAAGTTGTATACTAAAATGCTTGTTTGATCAATTAAATAGCCAACACTGGCAATCTTCTCAATATAATATATTGACCAGACAAAATAATAAAATATATATATCTGCAAGATAACAATGATGTAATAATTATGTCTTTTTTTCTGGCTTCTTGCATATTATCAGAATTGATGTGACTGAAGTACAGATCTTCATAATAACCATGCACTTTTTGGCTGTGATCGGTGGACCAGATTTGTGGCAATCAATGGTAATTTAATTATGTGATTATTTTCAAATATACATACATATTTTAGATGTATTTTATTTTACATTGTAGCAAATGTATACTTACATTCACACACAATGGACCATATTGTGGTCCACACACAAAACTGTCAATTTTTAACCAAAAGCCACCCGCAGTGCCGATTCTCTCTCCCCCCCGCACCGGTGATCCCCATAATTATCCATTCACAGCCTTGGATGCGGGGCAGAAATCATTTGATTGTCATTTCTTCAGCACACGCAGATCAGAGACCCCTCTTTGGCGTCTTGGATCTGAAAGTGTCCTTTGCGGGAAGCAGGCAGGCGGCTGACGTCAGGCGGGCATCCCCCACATCCAAGTCCTCACCGGATTTCACTGGAAACGCAGTGTTCTTATGGGAATGCCCATGAAACGCTGCTATGTCCCTCGCCACTGCCTCCTACCCGCACTGGTAGGTGCGAGCGGGATGGCGAACTCCCCTGCATCTGCAAATGCTCAGTAATGTGTCTGCATCAGTTGGAACTATTCAGAATAACCCCCAATGTGTTAATACATTTTTGCTAGATCAGATACTAGAGTTGGCCCCACTGGGGAAGGAGAATACATGCACACTGTCATCTTGTATCATGCTAAGTAGAGTGGAACCATGATATTAAAGCTGTGTGCTTGGGGTGCTGCCCCTGACAGTCTACATGATTCAAGTTTATTACCAGAGAAAAAACGAATGTATTTGTAGTGTACACTATATAAAGTATTTAAATTTCAATTTTATTGTTAATTATTAATAGTTCCCTAATTGTCGTTGTGGGGAATCTGAGTACACGTATCAGTGAACTATAGAGGTTAAAACAATACATAGTGCGCAAAGATTAGAATGTGTGTGTGAAAATCTTTGGTTGGGTGTCTGTATTGTTTGCAACAATGTATTAGTCTAGTCGTTGATTCTGATATAATTTGAGAATTATATGATTTTAGCTCATTTGAGTCACAAGAGACCTTATACCAGTGGTGGCCGTGGCTCTTGAGCCTCATGTGGCTCTCCTCCTAGTAAAGTGTGGCTCCTGCTCCCACTGCTGCCCACCGCCCACCGTCCATCCCAGTCCCCCCTGCTGCCGGTTCCCTGAATCCCTTCTCCTTCTGAGGGGAGGAGAGTGCGCATCGCGCATCTCTCCTACCCCTTACTGTGCATCATTGTGACTGGGCCGTCCGCCAATCAGAGCTCGCGGGCCAGCAGCCAATCAGGAGCCGGCCAGCGAGCTTTGATTGGTGGATGGCCCAGTCACAAGGAAGTGAGGGGGAAGGAGACCTGCGGTGTGCTGAGCTGTGCTCTCCTCTCATCGGTGACAGGACTGCAGGGGGACGCCAGACTGTCATCTCCCCGCCCTGCAGCAGCAGCAACGGTGAGTGCTGCTGCTGGGAAATTTGCACTGTGGGGGCATAGCAGATTGTGGCACTGTGGGGTCATAGCAGTTGGTGGCACTGTGGGGTCATAGCAGTTGGTGGCACTGTGGGGGCATAGCAGTTGGTGGCACTGTGGGGGCATAGCAGTTGGTGGCACTGTGGGGGCATAGCAGTTGGTGGCACTGTGGGGGCATAGCAGTTGGTGGCACTGTGGGGGCATAGCAGTTGGTGGCACTGTGGGGGCATAGCAGTTTGTGGCACTGTGGGGGCATAGCAGTTTGTGGCACTGTGGGGGCATAGCAGTTTGTGGCACTGTGGGGGCATACCAGCTTTTTGGCACTGTGGGGGCATACCAGCTTTCTGGCACTGTAGGGGCATACCCGGCACCGTGAGGGGTGCATATGTGTATCTGGCACTATTGGTGGCATATGTATATATGGCACTGCACTATTGGAGGCATATTTGTATCACACCCACCCATGGGGTCAAAATAGACTACACCCCTTTTTTTGGCGCATGCTCCTTCGACACGCGCATGATGTCGGCTCTTTAGCTTGACTACCGATATTTTTCGGCTCTTTACCTCTGACCGGTTGGCCACCCCTGCCTTATACCTTCCAATCTAGGTGTCACGATAAGGAATATATATATATAACGCTATCATAGCTGGTAATATGTCTTTTTTCTTATCAAGTGGTTGGCAAAACTCATAATATTGAGCCAATTAAATATGTAAAGACTATTATTGAACTTGTGTCAGCATTCAATCTTACTCACATTCATGGGAAGTTGTAATCAACCTTCAAACTTTGATGGTTTAACTTTAAGCAGTTAAGTTTCATGTGCCTTTACTGACACCTGCTGGATATATATATATATATATATATATATATATATATATATATATATATATATATATATCTATCTATCTCTATCTATATCTATATCTATATCTATATAGAGATATATATATATATCTCTATATATATATATCTCTCTCTCTATATATATATATATATATATATATATATATATATATATATATCTCTATCTCTATCTATATCTATATAGAGATATATATATATATATATCTATATCTATATATATATATATCTCTATATATATATATATATATATATCTATCTCTATATCTCTATCTCTATCTCTATCTATCTATATATATATATATATATCTATATAGAGATATATCTATATATATATATATATATATATATATAGAGATATATATATATATATATATATATATATATATATATATATATAGAGATAGATATATATATATATATAGAGATAGATATATATATATATATAGAGATAGATAGATATATATATATATAGAGATAGATATATATATATATATATAGATAGATATATATATATATAGAGATAGATATATATATATAGAGATAGATATATATATATAGAGATAGATATATATATATAGAGATAGATATATATATATAGAGATAGATATATATAGAGATAGATAGATATATATAGAGATAGATATATATATATAGAGATAGATAGATATCAATGGCTTTGGATCCACAACTGTGGAATCACGAGGCGGCACTCTCCGGATTTGGTGCAAAATCAATTATATTCAAAGCATAACAGGCAAAATGTGCAGAAAATCAGGTCATAGGTGTCAACAGTTTCGGGGAGTAATCCCCTTCCTCAGGACGACCAACAGGGTAGTGGGGGTGCAGGACAACAAAAAAAAAGCAGTTAAGTTTCATGTTCCTTTACTGATACCTGCTGGATATATATATATATATATATATATATATATATATATATATATATATATACCCTGTTTCCCTGATAATAAGACCTACCCCAATAATAAGCCCTACCCTTATTTCTGGACAACGGTCCAAAATAAGCCCTACCCCGAAAATAAGCCCTAGCTTAATCCCCATTTTGCCCAGTCCCTGTGCTAAACTCCCATCTCCGCTAAACCCCCCCACCCACCCGCATGAAATGGATCCTGCTGCTACGGTAGCAGCCCTGGTACCGCTGAAGCCTCTGCTCGCATCAGCGGTCCCAGGGATGCATTGTGCATGTGACATCACTGCGCACCTCAAGGACTGAGTGGCGTCTGTTCACAGACGGGAGGGGAGTGACTGAGCGGCGGTGGAGGAAAGGCTGAGTGGCTGAAAAATGCAGAAGGAAAGGAAATCGGCAGGTGTGCTTAAAGTATAAGGAGATTGAGGGGCATGATGTAGCTAAAAGAACTGAGGAGCTAAAATAAGCCCTACCCCAAAAATAAGCCCTTTGGTGTTTTTGGACTGAAAAAAAAAATAAGACTGTCTTATCGGGGAAACACGGTATATATATACAAAATAGAGGAAAGGTGCGCTCCATGGTGCAGGTAAAAAAATTTTATTTTGGAGACAAACAAATATACTCCGACAGGTTTAAAAGGCAAATGCTCGTACCATATACAAACACGCTGGATACCACATGAGATGTAAATAAATACCACAGGCAGAGCTGCTCACAGGGGAAACCTCCAGAGAACCGAATCCACCGGAATCAGGGACGCTGGATTGCGCCGTATGACATCGGGAAAGCTGGAGCCGGAGGCACACGCAGGAGAGATGCTGGGTTGTGTGTAGACGTGGGTGTCGCAGGCCACGCCCTAACGCGTTTCGTCAGAGACTTCGTCAGAGGGCGTGGCTCTGTGAACACCCGGGAGGTTTAAAAGGAAGCACCCACCAATGGGGTAACTCATCTGACAAGATTGACATGTCATCAGTATAGGTGTAATTAATCAGCCTAGCTATAACAGAATGGCTCTGTATATGGTCAAAGCAGCCTCGTATAAAGAAATTTTTTAAACAGACTGTGGCATAAGATAGCCTTTAAAAGACATTAACTCATAGTTAATACAGGTTGAGTATCCCCTATCCGTGCATCCCCTATCCGAATTATTCCAAAAACCGTGGTTTTTGGAATCATTCGAATTTTTTTTTTTTTTTTTAACCCCCCCCTAACCCTCTTTTCATACTTACCAAGTCCCAGGGCATCCACAGCAGGCCTCCGGCATCTTCTCCAGGGTCTCCAGCGGTCCCGGGAATGCATTGCGCGAGTGTGCGCGCGCGCCGGTGACGTCACCGGTGCGCGCGCACACTCGCGCAATGCATTCCTGGGACCGCTGGAGACCAGGAGAAGATGCCGGAGGCCTGCTGTGGACGCCCGGGGACTGCGCGGACACCGAGGGACCACCGGACACCTTCAGGGGACAGGTAAGTATGGCTACAAAAATTTATTCTAAAAACCGGAAAATTCCCCTATCCGGAATGCTCGTGGTCCCGAGCATTTCGGATAGGGGATATTCAACCTGTACAATGCATCAAAGTACACCGATTGGACAATAAATTGGACGATAAATTGCATGGTGTGTATGCGTCCAATAAACATATAAAAACAAGGTAAAATATTAACACAATAAATAAGAACATAAACATGTTTAAAACCAGATTTAACAATTAATAAAAGGGGTTATCTCATAACCCTCGTTTAGTCCGTGCGGTGTCACAGAATTAAGTTTTAAAATCCAGAAAGTCTCACGACGGAGCAATAGTTTGTCTCTATCACCACCTCTAACTGGTGGGGGGACATGTTCTAGAGCTCTTATTTTCAAACAACTCGAATCACAGTTATGATGGGTTTTGAAATGACGGGGCACACTATGATTAGTGACCCCGTTTTTAATGTTACGCAAATGTTCAAGGGCTCTGATTTTAAAAGCTCTCTTAGTCTTACCTACATAAAGTAGGTTACAGCTACATGATAAAACGTAAACCACATATACTGTGTTGCAATTAATAAAATGATGATATTTTACAATAGGGAATTTAGGAATTAATACATCTCTGCTCTTACAAATAAATTTACAGACCTTGCAATTATTGCAGGGAAAGCACCCTTTAATGTTTAAAAAAGTATCAGATGGACAAGTGGTAATTGGCTCCAGGCGACTTTTTGAAATCATGTTTTTGACAGTTCTAGCCTTCCTAAAAATGATCTTAGGTCATCGTTTTACTGTGATGCATTGTATTAACTATGAGTTAATGTCTTTTAAAGGCTATCTTATGCCACAGTCTGTTTAAAAAAATGATTTTTATACGAGGCTGCTTTGACCATATACAGAGCCATTCTGTTATAGCTAGGCTGATTAATTACACCTATGCTGATGACATGTCAATCTTGTCAGACGAGTTACCCCATTGGTGGGTGCTTCCTTTTAAACCTCCCGGGTGTTCACAGAGCCACGCCCTCTGACGAAGTCTCTGACGAAATGCGTTAGGGCGTGGCCTGTGACACCCACGTCTACACACATCCCAGCATCTCTCCTGCGCGTGCCTCCGGCTCCAGCTTTCCCGATGTCATACGGCGCAATCCAGCGTCCCTGATTCCGGTGGATTCGGTTGTCTGGAGGTTTCCCCTGTGAGCAGCTCTGCCTGTGGTATTTATTTACATCTCATGTGGTATCCAACCCACAGCGTGTTTGCATATGGTACGAGCATTTGCCTTTTAAACCTGTCGGAGTATATTTGTTTGTCTCCAAAATAAAATCTTTTACCTGCACCATGGAGCGCACCTTTCCTCTATTTTGTTCCTAGATTGCTACATCCTGACCCTGGATGATATTACTGGAAAGGAAGCTGCAGTCCATAAACTTTTGGGACTTTGGTGATATTTCTCCCAGGATTCTGAGAGAACCATTTATTGCTGGACTTGGTTACTAGCACTGTTTGCACCTATCCATATCATATATATATATATATATATATATATATATATATATATATATATATATAGATATAGATATAGATATAGATATCTATAGATATAGATATCTATATCTATATCTATATCTATATATATATATATATATATATATATATATATATATAGATATATATATCTATAGATATATATATCTATAGATATATATATATTGATATATATCTATATATATATAGATATAGATATATATATATAATATATATATATATATATATATATATATATATAATATATATATATATACAAAAGGAATAGAGAAGACGCACCAATGAGCAGAATGTAACAACACTTTACTTATGCAACAAAGCTCACATACATTGGGGTTAAAAATCTTATGCTTGCCAGCCAGATAGTTTTATCACCGTCACAGCCCGGACATCAATGTGAGAAAAACGCTGTCACTCAGCTGCCGCCGTCAAGCCGCAGACCAGGGAACAGCACACACACTCTGTGTGTGCTGTTCCCTGGTCTGCGGCTTGACGGCGGCAGCTGAGTGACGGCGTTTTTCTCACATTAATGTCCGGGCTGTGACGGTGATAGATAGTTTTATCACCGTCACAGCCCGGACATCAATGTGAGAAAACGCCGTCACTCAGCTGCCGCCGTCAAGCCGCAGACCAGGGAACAGCACACACACTCTGTGTGTGCTGTTCCCTGGTCTGCGGCTTGACGGCGGCAGCTGAGTGACGGCGTTTTTCTCACATTGATGTCCGGGCTGTGACGGTGATAAAACTATCTGGCTGGCAAGCATAAGATTTTTAACCCCAATGTATGTGAGCTTTGTTGCATAAGTAAAGTGTTGTTACATTCTGCTCATTGGTGCGTCTTCTCTATTCCTTTTGCAAGTTTTCCCCGCTGGATCATTGGCACGATCCCAGAGAGAGACTGCACACATTTGGGACTCTGATGTGGACTTATACTTGAAAAACACTAGGACTTTGCGCTGGGTATCTTTTGTCATATACATATACATATCTATATCTATATATATATATCTATATATATATATATATATATATATCTATATATATATATATATATATAGATATATATATATATAATGGGTAGTGTCCGGCAACTCCTCTGCTGACAGGTGCAGCTATTTTACTTGCCCAGGTGCCCGAGGGCGAGAAAATCACCAACATGTACAACCAAGCAAAGATACACGTCACTCCGGGTCTGGTGTCAATCACAAAAAAGTTTACTGCGCAATGTCTACGCCGTTTCGGGCTAGGCCCGTCTTCAGGTCATTAACAGTAATACAGAACAAAAGTGCAATAAATACCTTACCAACTTGTCAGGTCTCTCCCCGCCGCCCGACGCTCACCGTCCGTGTCCCGCTGTCACTTCCGGTCCGCTGGGTGGAAGTGACATGGTGCCGGCTCCAGGAGCCATCAGGAGAAGGGCAACACTGTGGGCAAAAGATTTACATCAATTCAAACAGTGCCAAAACATATGCTCGCTATTATGCGAGTAAAAGTGCATGTGCAAACAGTGATAAGCAGCAGTGTGAGGTCAAAATTTTTAAAACAATACATACAATGTTTAAAAACAGTATATACAGAAAACAGCTTGTTTCTGTGTGACAAATAAAGTGCTGGTAAATTTACTTTAAGGCCACTAGATGGCAATGTGCACCACTGGTGTTGTGTCTCCGTGATGTTCCTTGTCTAATATTATATTAAAATGTGGTGAATCCCTGGTGACATTTTAAAGTGCTTGTGCCTGTGATGTTAGAAAAAAATAAACGTTGATCAAGGTTTTTAGGGAAACCACTTATTGTAGTGATCCCCTGGTGGTGAATTTTTTGAATAAATCAGCCATCTCTGGCATGCTGGTAAAACCAGCAGATTAGAGACTTTGACAGCGATGTTGCGGGAGCGCGCGTCATCGCTGGTCTGCAATCTGGGAGGCATACACACTAGGCGATTTTCAGCGGAAAATCGCTCAAAACTGGTGTTTTGACCGATTTTCAGGTGAAAATCCTCAAGTGTGTATGGGCCTTAAGATGTGGTAGAAATATGACTATTTGCTATATTTATGAGCCCAAGAAAAACTGCTGTTCAGCAATTACTTTATGCTGTTTGAACTGTCATTTTGAAACATCATTCTAAACTGATATTTGGTAGAAATATTATTAATTGTTATATATATGAGCCCAAGAATAACTGCTGTTTAGCAATTACATTATGCAGTTTATTAATTACATTATGGTAATTACTTATGATATCATCATGTTGGAATTTTAAAATCATTGTTCTAGTTATCACCCTTATATATAATTATAATGATACACAACAGCAAATGCATTTTTTGAAAGGTACTATCAAAACTATTCCTTCACACCTATCACCAGATCTTTCACCAAGATAAGAACCTTTATTAAAGACTCATTGCATCACACGCCAATTCCAACAGTGGAACTTTTCACACCTGCTCACACAAGTCACGTACTCAAAACATTCTGGGATCCCATACAAATGCTTAAAAAGGTGTTACTTCTCTCAAGGAAAAAAATCAAAAACAAAATAACAACGTCTTGCCAAATGAAAACCCTTCTCCCCAAAAAATCTAACCGTGCGTTATGTGTCATTCACTGTTACCACACCAGCGCCTTCCACATCCTGTCATTCCTTGTTACCAGTCTTGTGGGTACTTACTGTCATTCTATGTTACCAGTAATTACGTGCCCCTCCCTTTATTCTCTTCTCGTATATATTCTACCTTGCACATAGGTGGCAGATACCCCCTGTGAATCTCGCTACTGGTCAGCACTCTCACAGGAAAAATCAACTTGTCAAATCAAAAACCAAATTATATGCAATATGTCAATCTGTTACCATATTTGCATCAAAGCAATCAGTACGCGTTTAGATTGCTATATGTCCTGGTTATCTAGCTAACTGTGGCCACAGTATTAACCCCTTAAGATACTTTATCAATTTATTACCCTTTTTTTTTCAAAACAACCTTGAAAATAACAAAGAAAATGAAATGAACTATCAATCAAAAAAATAAAATAAAAATAAAATAAAAAAACCCACAGCAGAAAAATCGGCTACTAATAAATTTCTCCAAACCCTGCTAAATTGCAAAACCTGTAATAAAGCTTATTCTGAAGTTATTAGGCTAAGCAATCTCCAATCAACCTTATTTACTCAGTTTGAAACAAATTTAGAGATATTTCACTATCCTCCAAGGTTCCTTGAATTAATACATCAGCGCACACTTCTTCAAATTCTGAAATGAACAAGTCAAGTCTGTAGACACTAAAAAATATCTCCACAAACCGATCCACACTAATCAAACCGTCTGCCAAATCCAATACAGCAAAATACAAACAATTAAAACACATTGAAACACAAATACTCTGAAATACGCTGAAATACTCCAGCCGGAGTTTCCAACAGGGAATGTGAAATTATGCACCCCAGCTCCCGGTGATCGGCGGCTGTCCAAGCCGTCCAATCCACAAGAAACGGTACTGCACAAATCTCCTCCCTTATCACAGAATACAGTGTAAAAACTACCAACAATAGTAAACTACTTATTAAAACTTAAAAAAATACAAATGAGTAAATCTAAAAGATGAAACTTAAAAAAACTAAGAATTTATTATAACTCAAAAAAATTAACAACTATTTTATGCGTTTAAATACTTATTTGGAAGAAGAAAAAACAAATCTTTAATTAGCACAGGGAGAAACTGTTATTATTCTCTTCAGATTTTCTTCAAGTTTGTTATCAGCTATGACTGAACTCTGGGAACAAGTGGAAGATTATCTCACTGTGCCCGCTGCCAAGACAGAGCTGACAGGCTGGAAGGGAGGGGTTAAATTTTAACTCTCCCGGCTCACAAACTTGAAGGAAGAAAAAAGTCAGCATTACCTTTATTTTATAGCTAAACATTCCAAGGGTAAAAAAAAACACTTTTTTTTTTTTTCTTTTTCAAGTAATTTGGTTTACCACCCCATTACGGACATCGAGAGATAGATGAGATTTTTTTATATGTGTGTGTGTGTGTGTGTGTGTGTGTGTGTGTGTGTGTGTGTGTGTATATATATATATATATATATATATATATATATATATATATATATATATATATATATATATATATATATATATATATATATATTTTTTTTTCCAATCACTTGTGCAACTCAAATTCTCTCAATCACCGTCAAGGGTGATAGCACCGCTATTATTGATCTCGCTGGGGCACTCCCTTGGAATGACACTGAAATGAATTCACTCAACACCAAAGTATAGAGAAATGCTTTACTTGAAGAATAATAAAAGATAATAGAGAATAACTTGATTACATATGTTGCAAAGGCCAAAGCAAACTTAACACGCTAAAGATATAAACTTACTATACTAATTTAAATTGATAAAAACCTTAACTCAATATCAGAAGACCAGGGACAGAATCAGCCAGTACCTCAGGGATAATTACCTGCACCTCCGGCTCCAATCACGCGGCCCCTGAACTGCTTCCTCAATTCCTTAACCACTCCCCCTTTATGCCCAATATTTATACTTTATTCAGCTCAGTTATTTCATTATTCATATGGCCTAAAATGTGATTGGAGCAGTCAGTATTGAATTAATGATATTATAATCAGTCACGTCATTTCAGACTGGTAACTAGGAAGAGAAATTTCGAGGTCTCGTTGACCTGGAGGCCTTGGGGTCTACGCATGCGTACCCCGTTATCTAGTTTGTTCCCATTTCTAGACAAAACTGTGCAGACATTCTTAAACCCAGAAATCCAAAACAATATCTCATAAGATACTTATTTCAGCAGTATTCTGACTCCACACGCCATCTTGTAACGAGATATGCAAGTCATGCTTAATAAAATGGCCGCCGTTTCTGGCATATTATCACTGTTTAGCGCAAAGGGAAGGCCTCATACGCAGTGAATAGTACATTGTGCAACAGGCAAAAGTCATCTGCAGCAATAATAGCAGCAGTCAGGAAAACAGAATATGATAAAAGCATAGATTTATTGATTCGTTGATTTTCTGTATTATCATTTGGAAGCTCCTTGTGTGTGCTGGTCATAACAATGCAAATAAGACAAATTTTCAGCAAAAAAGGCACCCAACATTAGCAGAACTGGCCAGGAGGTGCATGGCCTATTGAGGCAAGATGTATGAGGAAACATCTGTATCCAACCAGAGGCAGAGGTCACAGTGTTAGCGGCTGTGCGAGTGCTGTCTGCGGGTGGGTTGGTTGTGCAATAGTGTTCGGCATATGTGTAAGGGCCATTATGTGTGTCATGTATAAATGCATTAATAATGTGCTACATATGTGTAACATGCATTATGTGTTTAATGTGTATAAGGGCATTAATAATGTGCAACATACAGTATGTGTAAGGGGCATTATGGTTATAAGGACATTAATAATGTGTGTCATGTGTAAGGGGCATTGCTGTGTGGTATTATCAGGGGTGCCAAGAGAATGGGGTAAGGGGTACAAATTACCCAGGCCAAAGTCAGATGGAAGAGCCCAGTGGGGGCCCCGGGCCCCCTTCCCTTAAGTGACAGCAGCAGCTGCAGCTCTTCTCCTCTGCCCAGCATACACTGCTTTGTGCTGGGTTGCAGTGTGACCATGGAGGTGCTTAAAATACAATATTTTCTCAGGATTTTTTTTCTAAGGGTAAATGTGAATAATGTACATAAGATAAAGTGGTACTACTGTGTGATGTAATAAGGGACACCATTGCATGATATAATGTGAATAAAGTTGCACTACTGTGTGGCATAATTAGAATTGGGGGTACTATTGTGTGGCCATGCCCCTTCCCAGCAAGAACACACCCCTGTTTGGGCTGCTCACCGAATGTGTGCGCTGTTTCTATTTAAAATATTGCGGGTAGGAGCACCAAAATGATGACTGCTTTGATGAGGGTTGATGGTGCTGGGAAAGGGGAGCAGGGTCAGAGGCGGAACTAGTGGCGGTGCTAGGGGGCAGCAGCCAAAATCTTGCCTAGGGCGTCATTTAGGCTAGAGCCGGCTCTGTCTGGGGGCATACGGAGTTCACATTGCAACTCCGCGTTGCTGGAGATAGTATTTGCCTTGGAAGAGAAAATAATTATTCTCCATTACAAATTTTATACATCTTAGTAAAAATTATTTGAACTCTATTCCCAAACTTGAATCCTTGTCAAGATAACATTTAATCGCATCAATACCACAGAATGTGGTATTGAGGTGTACAATGCCTCAACATCAATGGTACACCAAATTAAATGATCCTCCCATTGAAATGATTCAAGATATCTCAACACTTGAGTCGAATCTTTAAGGTACGATTCAAGTTGTATAACATATTTTTGAATGTGCATATTGACAAACTCCGATAAGGCTGACATAGCTGACCCGATGTCGGCCACTATGGGTCGACCTGGAGGTTTCTCAAGACGCTTATGCACCTTTGGCAAATAATAAAAGATGGCCACAGAGGGGTGCGGGATAGTATAGTAATATACTGCGCTTCCTTATCAGAAAGACAATTATTTTTAACACCAGAATCAATTATCACTCTAATCGCCTCAACTATCAGATTAGTGGGGTCACTGGTAAGTTTTAGATATGTTATGGGGTCATTTAATTACTGATCTGCTTCGTCCAAATAATCACTCTTAAGGCCGCCATACACTATGCGATTTGGCCCCGATTGATCGGGCAGTGAAATCGGACCAAAACGCAGGTTTTGACACCCGGTCCGACCCGATGCGCGTCCCGTGCGCATCGGGTCAGAGTCGGGACGTTGGACCGGCTGCACATAAGATAAATCTTATGTGTAGCCGTGGGGACTCTGAGGACGCCGGCGAGGGAGGGGGGCGTCAGGGGGAGCCGGAGCAGGGAGCTGTCATGCTCCGTCCGGGTAGGGGGGGGACACGCCGCTAGTAGTGCGGACACTGCGGGGGACACAGGCGGCAGTGACATAGAGCCGGGTGGGGGGAGCCGGGAGCTGTCAGCACTGAAAAAAAAAAGCCCATTCAATGAATGGGAAGCCTGTGATTGGCTGAGCGCTCTCTCAGCCTGTCAGCAATTGGCTGAGAGAGTGCTCAGCCAATCACAGGCTGCCCATTCATTGTATGGGCTTTTTTTTTTTTTCAGTACTGACAACTCCTGGCTCCCCCCGCCCGGCTCTATGTTACTGCCACCTGTGTCCCCCACAGCGTCCGCACTACTAGCAGCGTGCGTCTGTCCCCCTAGCCACCTTGCAGCATCCCCCCGCCCGCCACCTCGATGTCCCCGGCCCCCCTGCTCGCTCCACATTGCAGCTCCCCGGGAGTTGCAAATGATACATCGCATGCAAAGTATCATTTGCAAAACTTGGCACATCAAGTGCCAAATCGTGTTTCCCCCTCCTGGGGAGCTGCAGGGGGAAATCAGGTCCGCCTTGTCC
The DNA here is from genome assembly GCF_055691185.1 of Crinia signifera. Lineage (NCBI taxonomy): Eukaryota > Metazoa > Chordata > Amphibia > Anura > Myobatrachidae > Crinia > Crinia signifera. The sequence goes on along the minus strand of NC_139218.1, from coordinate 169,204,665 downwards.
TTAGGACAAGTCGGACTAATGTATGGGGGCCTTTATTCAGCACAACGATCCCCCCCCCCATAGTCAGCCTTTTTTATAATATGATCCTTATTCTTTTCCAAATTATGTATGGCTGCACATTCAGCTCCTGTTAAGTTACTTTTTTTAAATTATTTTGTGCATCATTAATCTTTTGTTTACATAGTACCTCAAAGTCTTGTTTAATGAGATTGATTCCACGGGGTAAAATGTGAACTTTGGTTTCAAGCCAGTGATATTAACACTTTCATTGAGATCAGTCTTAAGCTGTCCATACATCAGAAAGATCGATCTTAAGATTGATTGAGCTCATGCTTGTGTACAATTTCCCTTGAAATCCCCAGCAGTCCTTGGTGGTTTTTGGACACACAATCTACTCACAATCCATCATACAATCAGTCATACAATCCATCTGCTGCATGATTGTGTACACAAGATGTGCACACAATCTGCATACAATCCATCATACAATCAGTCATACAATCCATCTGCTGATTGATTGTATGATTGTGTACACAAGATGTGCACACAATCTGCATACAATCCATCTTACAATAGATTGAGATTTAGAAAGGGGTTTTTGAATCCACATAGACTCAAAACATCAATTTCGAACATTTCACAGAAAAACATCTATGTGACCAATATATTGGACTACTTCTCAACCGTTGTGGTAGTCTTGGATTGGCGGTGCACCCAACACATTCAGTAATATGTATGTTTCTCTACCGTCCAATGGAATACTGGGTTATACTATGGGGATAGAGATCCTCCGCAGGAGAGACAGGCACATTAAAGCTTTCAGTGTGTGTGGGTGAAATGGCTCCTCCCCTCTATCTCCCTCCACTAGTCCGTTTAGAAAAATGTGCCTCAGGAGAGGCAGTGCTTTCTGGATGCTCCAGACTTTTTCTTCAAATTTAATTTAGTTTATTATTTTGGGGCGCTGCTTTGACCAGGCAGCTGTCCTACTTCGAGGGTGTCAGGGGTAGGGTCAGTCCCCGACCTCTTAAGGTGCAGAGCTGACCCTGCTGCAGGATAATCTGTCCTGAGTGGGGCCTGTCACCGCACAGCATTGCGCTGTAGCGAGCAGCTGCTGCACACCCCCTGACTGGTCCAAAGACGTCTGTGGTGAGTACAGGTTGGGGGTCCCACAAGTGGACACCCCAAACTGTTCCGCGCGACCCCCCCCTCATCACACTGGCATAGGGTGATGCCGCTGGACCACCAGGGATGCCAGGGCGTTTTTAAGCATTTTTATGTGAAAAGTGCTTCTTATGCCAGTTTAAATATACTGGAAGCACCAGCTCCGTGTAAAGGGGGCGGGGTTTCGCTCAGAGCGGGACCAGGCTCTGCTGGGCGCGCCCTGTCTCTGCTTCCTGCTTCTTCACGCATCCAGAGGTCGCCATTACAGCTCCTCAGCGGCGTTGTGGATTTGATCCTTTGCAGCAGCGGCAGAGACAGCAAGTTATAACAGTGCAGCAGCGTTGCTTAGCTGTGTTATTTACACTGTGTATGACATATCACTGTGTGTTTTGTGCGTTACCAGCTCACTCAGATCCGTGAGTTAAGGTTTAGGGTGTACTGGTCTCCTCATATTGCTCTGAGTCTACCCCACTGGCTAGTTAACCACTTGTACACACACCATAGTCTCTAATACAGAGGTGTATTACACTTATACTGTGTAGAGTTACAGTACATCAGGTGTGGGTGTTGTGTGTGCGTGTGTGCGCTGCTGGGGGTGTCCTGTTGCTTCATCATGGTGAAAAAGTTAACATGCATGGTGTGCAACACAAAGTTTATTCCAGCTTAACAGTCACAGGTTACCTGTGAGCCGTATATGCTGCCACAGCCCAGTAGTGTAACCACTCAGGTCAGTGGGGTGCCCCCACAACTTGTGGATGGGTCACAGGCTGGTAGTCAAGAGCCTGCCTGGGCCAGCAGCATAAAAACGCTGATGGACTCTGTTGCGCTTCCCAGCTCTCTTCAAATACACAGCAGACGCAGAGGGTGCAAAGGGAATTAGCCATGTTGTCTGCCAGGGTTGATATTCTCACCCCTCCCCCTGCTCAGCCTCCAAAGCGGCCTGCTACTGCAATGGCCCCTGACTGATGATGATGATGATGATGATGACATCCTTGAAGTGGGAGATGGGGCAAATGAACAGAATACTGTTCAGGAGCAGTCTTTAGTTCATGGGTCTGAGGCTTTAATTAAGGCCATTAGGGAAGTGTTAAAGCTTCCTATGGATGAACCCTCTGAGGGAGATTCCTTTTTCATGACCCAGAGAAAACAGCCGGTGAATTTCCCAGAACAGGCTGAATTAGAAAATGCTTTTAAAGGTGCTTGGCAGAACCCTGAAAAGAGGTTCCAGCTTTCAAAGAGGTTCACTAATGCGTATCCTTTTGATCCTGTTGGTAGGAAGAAGTGGGAGGAACCGCCAGCGGTGGATTCCTCTGTTTCCCGCCTTTCAAAGAAGGTGCTGTTACCAGTTCCTGGGGTGTCTACCCTCAAGGATGGTGCAGATGGGAGACTTGAAGCAACACTTAAGTCTATGTTCACGGCCAGTGGGGCTTCACAACGCCCGGTATTGGCCAGTTGCTGGATGGCTAAGGCCATTTATACTTGGTCCACGCAGATCCAAGAGGGTTTGTTGGGGGACAGGTCGTGGCTCAGATAGGTGAAAACCTGCGTCATATTCAGGACACGACACGGGTGCTTTGTGAGGCACAGAGGAATTGGGCGCTATAAACGCGCGGAATTCTGCAATGGCCGTGTCGGCTAGACGGGCTCTGTGGTTGCGCCAATGGGTGGCTGATGTGGATTCCAAGAAGAGTGTGGAAAGCATACCTTTCACGGGGAGAGGATCTTTGGTAGTGAGCTGGATGACTGGATTTCTAAGGCTACTGCAGGGAAATCCACGTTCCTCCCATCAGCATGCATTCTGGCAAAATGCCCTTTCACTGGTCCCTCCCAGCAGTCCTTTTGTGGGTCCAAGTTCCGCCCTAAGGCCAGAGGCACCTCTAATGCTAGCAGAGGCACTAGAGGGAAATTCAGGAAGCCAAACCCCTCAGGTCATCAGGACCGTTCCACCACCCCTGCCGCTTCCAAGCCGGCAGCATGATGGGGTGCACCCACCACGAGATTGTCTCAAGGTGGGGGCTCAGCTGTTACACTTCAGCAAGGTGTGGGATGCCTCGTGCCTAGATTCCTGGGCCAGGAGTCTTATTTCGCTAGGTTACAGGCTGGAGTTTGCCAGGCCCCCTCCTTGATTCTACTTCAAGTCGGCCCTCCCAGCCTCAGTGGAGGATCAGTTGCTCCTTCAGGGAGCAATTCACAAGCTCCTCCTGTCCAAAGTAATCCTACCTGTACCAATACAGGAGCAAGGCCAGGGTTACTATTCAAACCTGTTCCTTGTCCCCACACCGGACGGTTCAGTAAGGCCCATTTTGAATCTGAAGTTGCTGAACCCCTTTCTGCAGGTGTTCAAATTCAAAATGGAGTCAGTGATTGCCTCCCTGGAAAAGGGGGAATTTCTGGCCTGTGTAGACGTCAAGGACGCCTATTTACATGTCCCAATTTGGCCTCCCCATCAAGTCTTTCTAAGATTTGCGGTGGGAAACAGCCATTACCAGTTTCAGGCGCTACCCTTCGGGCTGTCAACTGCCCCGCGCGTCTTTGCCAAGCTCATGACAGAAATGGTGGTCCTTCTCAGGCTCCAGCGGATGAATGTCATACCCTTCCTGGACGATCTGCTGATCAATGCAGGATCGGAGGAGGCCCTGAGAAGTGCGTTAAACCTGACTATGCAGGTGTTGAGAGACCACGGGTGGATTTTAAACATACCAAAATCCTCGTTGCTCCAGAGCCGGAGAATGGTGTTCCTGGGTATGACTCTGGACACGATGGAGCAGAAGGTGTTCCTGCCGGCCGAAAAGGCTTCAGCTTTACAGGAGTTGGTAAGAGAGGTCCTATCAAACCCTTGGGTCTCGGTGCACCTCTGCCTGAGGCTCTTGGGCAAGATGGTTGCTTCATTCGAAGCCATCCAGTATGCCAGGTTCCACTCCAGCTGGATATCCTCACAAAATGGTCAGGATCCCCCCGGCAAATGCACAGGAGGATTTGCCTGTCTGCGCAGACCCTGCAGTGGTGGCTAGATTCGCCAAATATATTGGCGGGTCGCTGCTTCCAGATACAGGACTGGCTTCTGATTACCACAGATCCCAGTCTCAGAGGCTGGGGAGCTGTGATACAGGGAGTCCACCTGCAAGGCTGTTGGTCTCCTATGGAATCCATGCTGCATATAAACAACCTCGAACTGAGGGCTGTTCACTATGCCCTATTACAGGCGGAGCCTATGCTGCAGGGCAGGGCGGTACAAGTACAGTCGGACAATGCAACTACGGTTGCCTACATCAACCTCCAAGGAGGGACAAGGAGCATGCCCTGTATTAGGGAAACCACCAGGACATTCTCCTGGGTGGAACGCCATGTAAAAGCCCTGTCGGCCATCTTTATACCAGGAGTCGACAACTGGGAGGCGGATTTCCTCAGTCGTCACGATCTCCACCCCGGGGAGTGGGGACTTCACCCTCAGGTGTTCCAGGACCTGGTAGACCTTTGGGGGCTCCCTCAGATCGACCTTATGGCCTCACGGTTGAACCACAAGCTGGACAGGTACTGTGCCCGGACCAGGGATCCAGGGGCAACAGCAGTAGATGTCCTGACTTGGACGTGGGATTTTCAGCTGGTGTACCTGTTCCCACCGCTCCCGTTGCTGGCACGGGTGCTAAAGAGGATTCGACACCAGAGAGTAGAAGCCATTCTAGTGGCTCCAGACTGGCCTCGAAGGGCCTAGTAGAGGGACATTCAGGCCATGCAGGTAGAAGACCCGTGGCATCTTCTTCTAAGAAAATATATTCTCCTCCAGGGACCATTTGTCTTTCAGGACTTACCGTGGCTGCGTTTAACGGCCTGGAGGTTGAGCGGCAGATATTAGGCCTCAAGGGACTACATCCCTCTGTAATTACAACCATGACGCGTGCCAGGAAACCAGTCATGGCTTCTCACTACCATGTGATATGGAAGAAGTACATAGCCTGGTGTGAGAAAAATGCTTTGCCACCAGCAGTATTTCGTCTTAACAATGTGTTAAGATTCCTTCAAGCCGGTTTGGACTTGGGCCTCCGGTTGGGTTCCTTGAAGGTACAGATCTCGGCTATTTCAGTATTTTTTCAGAAGAAACTGGCGCTGTTGCCGGAGGTCCACACCTTCCTGCAAGGGGTGCTGAGGATTCAGCCTCCCTTTGTACCACCCACCGCGCCTTGGGACTTGGATGTGGTCCTCACCTTCCTTAAGTCCTCTTGGTTCGTTCCTTTGGAACAATCGGAGTTGAAACATCTTACTTGGAAGACTGTTGTCCTGCTGGCCTTAGCCTCAGCCAGGTGGGTGTCTGAGCTTGGGGCATTATCTTGTAAAAGCACTTACCTTATATTCCACAAGGATCGGGCAGAGCTCAGGACCAGGCTGCAGTTTCTGCCAAAGGTTGTGTTCGCATTCCACCTGAACCAACCTATTGTGGTTCCTTCCAGCGCGGTACATCCTGATAACCCTCTCTCTTTAGATGTGGTACACCCTCAAGGCGTATGTTAAACGTACGGCTAGAATCCGGAAGTCAGATAGTTTGTTTGTATTGTATGATGCGCAAAAGAATGGCTCTCCTGCATCTTCAAGGACCATAGCCCGGTGGATTCGATGCACGATACAACAGTCCTATGCATCGGCTGGGTTGTCCCTTCCTCCAGCGTTGAAGGCCCATTCCACCAGATCTGTTGGGACTTCTTGGGCGGCTGCCCAAGGGGTTTCGGCTCTGCAGCTGTGCAGGGCCGCAACTTGGTCAGGGAGTAACACGTTTGTCAAGTTTTACAGATTTGACACTCTGGCCAGGGAGGATTCCCAGTTCGGACAAGCGGTTCTACAGCAGACTTCGCACGTTCCCACCCGTTCTGGTAGCTTTGGGACCTCCCCATAGTATAACCCAGTATCCCATTGGACGGTAGAGAAAATAGGATTTTGGGTACCTACCGGTGAATCCTTTTCTCGTAGTCCATATGGGATACTTGGAGCTTGCCTCTGTGAGGCTTTCTGCTGTAACGACACTGTTACTAACACGGTTAGGGCTTGTTGCCTTGTGGTCATATATTGACCTTCTTCAAGGATTATGGTGAACTCAGAAGTTGTTATGATTCACCTCCTTTTGTTATTTTATGTTTATTATTTTGGTTTGGGTGTGCTGTGAGAATCTCACCACGTTATTGTTCACATACCTACTCACATAGCTCTCCTTCGGCACAGTTTTTCATTAACTGACTAGTGGAGGGAGATAGAGGGGAGGAGCCAGTGCACCCACACACTGAAAGCTTTAATGTGCCTGTCTCTCCTACGGAGGATCTCTATCCCCATAGTATAACCCAGTATCTCATATGGACTATGAGAAAAGGATTTACCGGTAGGTACTAAAAATCCTATTTTAATTTAATTTACTCTTTGACCAACAAGAAATCCGTACTAATAAAACTGATATATATGCTCTGCTTATAGTAAAACTTAATTTTGGACCAATATTGAATATGTTGCATGCACCATATGACAGCTAATCAACAAATTTATTTTTTGTATAAAGGAGCTGTATGAAATCTAAATACTAACCAATAATTGTAGCAATTATTTGCTGGATTTTGTGAATATTCTGTACACACCATCCAATTCAGTAGACGTGAGATTTGAGAAACATTTGTCTGCTTGAAGTATATTAAATTAAAATCAACATAAGATGTGTGTTTGGTTCAATTGATGTAACTCTGCCTCAGAGTACCACAGTATAGTGGATATAAAATATACACACGTGTTCACAGTAACCTGTAGTGACAAGGTACCCAAGAGATACAACATCCTCTGTGGTGCAGGGAACTTCTACACAAAGGGTGCATGATAACTACAACTATATCAGATTATCGCTTAACAATTTCTCAACCTTACTGGGCACTTTTCTATCTAAACTCTTAAAAATTAAACACCTTTTTTGCCAGATATACACCTGACAACAGAAGACTCTCTCATCAGGGATTCGATGTCCTGACAGATCCCTGAAAGCAGAAGTCTGGTTGATAGGTGATCTGACACTCTGCTACTGGTATCCACCTTTCCATCACTCTGTCATCCATCCACCCTGCAATACTGAAAAGCATCAGGGGACACATTGGGACTTATTTAGATCTGATCGCAGTACTAATTTGTTCTCAAAATGGGCGAAACCATGTACACTGCAGGTGGGGCAGATGTAACATGTGCAGAGAGAGTTAAATTTGGGTGTGGTGTGTTAAAACTGAAATCTAAATTGCAGTGTAAAAATAATGCAGCCAGTATTTACCCTGCACAGAAACAAAATAACTCACACAAATGTAACTCTCGCTATACATGTTACATCTGCCCCACCTGCAGTGCACATGGTTTTGCCCATATTGAGAACAAATTTGTACTGAGCTCAGATCTGAATAAGGGCCATTGTGCTGGATTGGAAAGCAGAAGTGATCTGTACCTTAACTCCCATACACAACCATCCTGGTACTCTCATTTGACACCATTGCCGTAAGGTTACCCATATACCTTAGTCTTGGCCAGATTCCAACTGTGCCAATCAGGGGCTGGCCTAGTAACCAGAGAGGAGACTCCTGGCGAATAGCCAGCTGGTAACATAGGTTCAAACAGCAGATACACAGGAGCCACCGGCTGTGGGAGCACTATTTCACGCGGGCTTCTGGAGACATTTATGTGAGAACGTTTTTAAGTAAAATACAAAAAAATGTTTAAAAAAAAATAGTAAAAACACACCGTTATGCATATATACTAATATGTGTAACTTCTAGACGGTTTATTGCAAGAGACTAAGACAGCTAATATAATGCATATGATGATTATGTCTGATGAAGAAAAATTATAGACAGCATAGAGAAGCGCTAAGTCTAAACAATAATTCCATCTACTGAGAAAAAAAAAAATTTTAATCATGTTTTGACAGTAGAGGTATAATACGGATTTGACTGTATAATGAAATAACCACTATTGCCTCTGAATTTTTTAGGTTTAGAGTCTAATAAAAGTGATGTATTAAATAAATAATCTTATCATACAATTAGTATACAAAAGAGTGCGCCCAAAAAGGCACATTTGTCTTTCAGTTTGCCCTTTGCAAACAAAACCCTTCTTATTCAATAGATTGAGATTGTATGATTGGGTACAATATCTTTCTGATGTATGGCCACCTTTAGTAATACTGGGATTAGAGTTCTTCGAAAAATGTCTTTTTTTTATATATATATATATTTTTATTAAGCCTCGTAAAACAAAGTAATGATACAGCACATCCGACAATGGATGATGACATTCAAGTAACATCAATGAGGATCAAGAACCATTTTCAACATTTTCCATAATAAATTCACTATATAAGTACCCCCTACTTATATAGTGAATTTATCTAGCAATCTCCCAGAATATCCAAGATAATACCGATGTATATAGTTCTATCAATAATTCTCAATGAATAGGTACGTATGAGAGAATCTCTCTACCCATTTAACTTGGCTATATTTTGAATCAATATAGTGATCAAAATGAGTAAAATAACAAAATAAAAAGAGAAACCAATAAACAGCCTGGTCCTACCCTAACATGGCAGATGACCAGATGTTGAATCAAAGTACCTGCCCAACCGTTGTCCTGGACCGCCGACCCATCCACGGAAAGATCCAGTCAGTGTATGAATAGTAACAAGTTTACGTATTTAAAGAAAAGAGAAAGGACTGTTATTCAGGGACCGCACTTTAATCAATACACATAAAATGTATCTTTTAATTATTATTTTCTAAAAAAATCCCTTTATAGGATCTGATGAGAGGCCGCAGTGAATTTATAGGGGTTAAAATCATACATACATACACATATAGACCACCCTATCTAGGACAGATAGAACACAGCCGTGTGGAAGGAATATTTAAAGGGCATATTCATATACCAATTTTGGGCTCTTAAAAATAAAAGTGCCTAAGAAAACTCACTTTGGTCTGTAGAGAGCAGTAAAGTTACACCAAACACCCCATAACCCTGAGTATACATCATAAAGTGATTTTTCTGAAAAAACATTTATGTGAAAAAGGAGCTAAAGGTATATTCCAATGACCCATAGTAGTCATTTCTGGATATTTTTTTCTCATTTACATTGAGACAGTGCTAGATTAAATATTGACATTTTCAATTACAAAGGTTATTTTTAAGGATCACTTTTCCTTCTATTTTGTTCACTTAAAACACCACCTGTGTGTATATGTGTATGTGTTTGTATGTATGATTTTAACCCCTATAAATTCACTGCAGCCTCTCATCATATCATATAAAGGGATTTTTTAGAAAATAATTAAAAGCTACATTTTATGTGTATTGATTAAAGTGTGGTCCCTGAATAACAGTCCCTTCTCTTTTCTTTAAAGGCATGGAAAACAAGGAAGGATGGAGGGAAGAAGTGATAAGCCAATATTTGGGAACTTAATTAAAGGTAATAGGTGGAGCATTCTGTAGGAGTTGAAGGGAATACCATGATGTACGTTGAAAGCAGACTTGAATGGCCTGTTTGGTACGGGAGGGAAGGGTCTGAATAAATGTGTTCCAACAATCAAACAACTTAGGGGTTAGGAGTTCTTTGTGAAGAGAGGTCTCCAGCCAGTCCATTGTGAACAAGAAAAGGAGGCGCAAAGTCGCCATGTCTAATGAGGGAGATGAGGTTTCTATCCATTGCTGTAAAATGGCTTTTTTGCCTACCGCTGAGAGGAGCACAATCATTTTTTTTTTGTCATTTTTAGGTATGTTAGATTGATCGGCAATATGCCCAAATAGCACCCAGGAGTCAGTACAACTAAATGACAATTTAAGTGTGTTTGTAGCGTAGTTACATTTGCCAGAAAGTCTGTATATGGAAACATTGCCAGAGACGATAGATAGATAGATCTATGTAATCTCTCTCTCTCTCTCTCTCTCTCTCTCTCTCTCTCTCTCTCTCTCTCTCTCTCTCTCTCTCTCTCTCTCTCTCTCTCTCTATCTATATATCTATATATATATATATATATATATACATATCAGCCTCTGGTGTATGGCATTTAAAACAATCAGATCTCTCTGTTGTGCCCATCAGATAGCAGCATTTGGATGAGAGATACACTGTAAGCTCTGTGAAAAAGTTTTATACAATATTTCTTGGTAGGAACTGGCCGGAATAAGTTTAAGGTTTATTAGGAAAGTGTCTAATATGGTTTCAGAATTGAGAGAAGAGGACTGTGAAGCCCACTTAGTAAGCGCTGGCAGATTCGTGTCAGGATCTAGTTCTGGGCGTATACTGTACGTCCATATATAGGGCGGTATTCAATGTGAATACCGGCGCCGTGCAGCGAATCCTGTTTAGGATTCGCTGCACATTCACCACTGCTCGCTGCGTTCCGGAGACTCGCCGGCTCCGGTATTCAACGAGTCAAGGGTCGCTGCCCCTGACTGGCGAATATGAGCTTCTGCGGCGAACGCCGCAGGGGGCCCGAGGGCGGTGGCAGGCAGAGAGATGGAAGTCTCCCTGCCTGCCCCAGACCGTTTGTGGGGGGGAGGTGGGCTCCCCGGGTGCCAGCAGGGGACCGGGTATATTCACTACACCCGATCATGCGTATGTAACGATCGGGTGCAGTGAATATATGAATATCTAATGAGCGGCTCGGCTCCGGCGCCCCCTGCAGGCTGCTGTGTAAAAAAAAAAAATATATATATATATATATATATTTTTTGTAATTAAATATTGTGACCGGACGCCTGCCCTTAGCTCTGGCTACGCCCTTCGGGTCCACAGATAGCGGTTCCTGGTCTCACGGGACCTGGCCAATAGGGGATTCCCTGTTACCGTCAGTAACCGCCTGTTACTGACTCCACCCACTACGCAGTGGGCGGGGTTATCGCTGCCACCACCAGACTCCTCCTACGTGGCGTCTGGAACCACGGATACCTCCTCAGGCCCAATCGCTGGCACCTGAGTACTACCTGCGTCGACACGCTGCTGGTGTCGACTGGTCCCCCACTGGTCACGGACCAGACCTCTGCTTTGGTAGCTGGCAGAGCGGAGACTCGGAGACGCTGGATGCTAAGCCCAGAAAAGCCGGAGAACGGAATTATTGCAATTAATTCTGTTGGTCGCAGATGAAGCAGACTTCTTGGGCAAAAGATGGTTTATTGCCAATGGATCTGAAAAGATCCCTTCTCCTTTCAGAGGTATACAGCATACAAGTGATGTTACAGCATTCAGATACAGGCAGAAGTACAACTTTGGGCTCACAGAGCCCTGCTTATATAGGCAGAAAACTCTTTGACATTGTCAGATCCTCCCCCATACATTTACAATTTGCATCTCAATCTGATACGTTACTTCCCGTGCATAACGAACCAAGATTACATACTACAAAGGATAAATCCAATTTCCTTAGAATATATAACTTTCAGGAACAGGGGAGATATTTGTCTCCTGGTAGCATGTTTACATAACGAAACACAAATGTCTGTGCCTCATCAACACCTCACACACAGGATGTCCTGGGCTCAGGGACCCATCACATATGGTACACAAATTTCCTTATCACCTTTTACACAGGGCTTCAGACACAGAGCCTACTCCCTGCTGTGTTTTGGACACTCACAGACCTTCTGACAAGAGGGGCCGATTAGCATTTAATTTCCTCATCACCAAGATTTGCTAAATTCCTTCCCCCCAGAAATGTACAAAGTGCATTGTAAGTCCAGATTGCATTCCTCAATATTCAATACAATATACACAATATATGATGCAGTCCTAGCTCAGTGCCAAACATATATTACATAAATACATATGATATGTGTGCCGGGTGCCCAGCTCAGTGCTATAACTTACATCAGCACTGCAGCAGGGGTCCTGTCCCAGCTCAGTGCTACTCATACAGTTTAAAACAGGGCAAGTGCCCTTGTTCTGAATAACGGCCAAGCACGGATAGTTAACCCCTTCAGTGCTGTAGCCGCCATTAACCCCGTGTGCTGGGCTCTACGGCCACAAATATATATTCATGTGCTTACAGCACATGAATAAAAATAGCATGCCCCTCCTCTGAATAAAATTCCTGATTTTTTGACACCAAATGTAAAAAACAAAACACTTTATTTTAAAAGTTCACATTCCACTTCACCATAAAAAGATAGCGATTGCTACTCGGTGAATCATGGCGAAAAAAACCTTGAAATGTATTCGCCATCTGGTCATTGAATAGGGTGATTCACCGTTTTTGTCAAAAATTCGCCTTACAGCACAAAATATCCGTTCAGTTATTCTCCTGCCACCAGTGAGTTCCCCTAGTGAGGGGCCGCGACCTGCTGTCCAGACGCAGCGAAATCCAAACCCTCTTGCGGGGGTCCCTGGCAAAGACCGCTGGGCAGTTAGACTCTGCGCCCTTGCCAAGGAGTTCAGCCAAAACTTACTGCCTGAGATTTTATGTGTAGCTCCTACATACTACCAGCCAAGCTTCTAGCACCACCAGCGCAGCCTGCTCCAGGACTGCTGCCAGAGGCGGATCCTCAACCTCCTCCAGCTGCTCCAGTTCCAGCTTGTACACCAGCTTCTGTAGGGCACTCTCCCAGTGCTCCTACGCTGCTCAGGAATTCTTCAACCAGTCGCAGTTCCTACACAAGTGCCAGCGGTCCATCTGCAAGTTATAATTTCAGTTTACCCAAGTAGGTATCCTTCAGGTATTCAGTACTCCCAGATCCAGCATGCAAAGTTATTCCGGCATTCTCGGACTCAATCTCTAGTAAAATCCAAGAGTCCTCAAATCCAGATTTCCTGTGTCACAGGTATCCAGCACGGGTTCACTGCGAACACAACTGGGTCCCCAAAACCCCTATCGTGACACCTAAAGACTTTCTTGCACGTCTCCAAGCATATATGGTAGAAGATAATAAAGGATTGTCAAACTGAGGGGGTTTTAATTGTGATGGGCGTGCATGTAGAAGAAAACTAAGTGAGAGTGGGGCACATAACTGTGAGTCCAGTCAGTGAAAATGGCAGTGCCATTAACCCAATCTACCACAAAGTGAAGAATGCAGGCCAGATTATAGTACTTTATATTAGGTAAATTGACACCACCCTGTTGAGTTGTCTGCATCAACTTACAAAGGCTGATTCTAGGTCTTTTAGAATTCCAAATGAACTTGGAGAGCATATAGTAAAGTGGAGATATGTCAGATTTAGAAAGCAGAACTGGAGTCATTTGCATCACAAAGTAATTTTGGGAAGATTGCCATTTTAAACAAATTGCATCTACCCAGCAAGTTTAGTGGCAGGTTCTGCCAAGACTAAGCTCCGTTTGAATCTTATGGATCACTGGAGTAATGTTGTGTATATATATATATATATATATATATATATATATATATATGAGGATGGGGTGGTAAAGCTATGCCCAGATACGTGATATAGGTGGGGGCCCATTTGAAAGGAAAAGAGTGATCCAGTCAGATCTCACCTGACCAAAGATGGCCAGAGCCTCTGACTTAGTGAAATTAATAGAGAAGCCGGCAAATGAGGAGAAGCATGTAATGATATCTATGAGGAAGGGGACCAAGTGTTTTGGGTTAGACAAAAAGAAAAGAATGTCATCTGCAAAAGCGACAACCTTTAGTTCTCTATTGCCAATTGTTATACCTGACAGGTCAGGGGCGGAAGTAATTGCCAAACAATTGGTTCAAGTGCTATATTGAAGAGTAAAGGCAAGAGGGGGCAGCCCTGCCTTGTACCTCGTTCGAGACAAAATGACGGGGAAGCTATGCCATTCACCATCACTTGGGCTGTTGGGGAAGGGTACATCACTTGGACCAGCCCCCTGAAGGGCCCTCCAAAGAGCTGCCGAGAAAGCACATTATGAAGATGTGACCAGGAGATCGTATTGAAAGCCTTCTCGGCATCTAGATTAATAAGTATGTGATCGTGAAGGTTGTGAAAGTGGGTATGCGTTATTGCTGCTATGGCTGCGCGAACGCCCATTACCGATTGTCTACCCTTCACAAACCCCAACTGGGCTAGCGAGATCAGGCGAGGCATACATTTTTGTAGGCGGTTAACCGTTCATTTAGTTAATATTTTAAAGTCCTGATTTAAAAGAGAGATTGGCCTTGCCCGGCTTCAATAGGACTATGATCCTCGCTTCATTAATTCGAAGTGGCATTTCCCCAGTTGTTATTAAATGATTATATAGCAATGTTAGGGTGGGTGCTATGTCTCCCTTCAATAACTTATAAACCCCCCCCCCCAAGCCATCTGGGCCAGGACTTTTGACGTTAGGCAGAGATGTAACGGTGTCTAACACCTCCTCCTCCGTGATCGGACGATGTAGTAGCTCCCTTTCCTCCTGAGTCAATGTAGGTAGCTCAGCTGCTGCCAGGAATGCCTCTCTTTTTCATGTGAGTCAGAAGGTTCCAGGGAGTAGAGGGAAACAAAGAAGTTAGAAAATTCACTGCATATTTGATTAGGATCAGTGAGAAGGGTGCCGGAATGATTATTAGCCTTAACCCGTGTGCAGTAGCAGGGTCCCTTCATCAGGTTGGCTAAGAGTTTCCCTGATTTGTTGCCAAATGTATGTCGTTTGTTACGATAGTAATCATGAGAGGATTTAGCCTGTTCAGTAAGGAAGGTGTATATCTGTTTTGCAGACAGATATTCCTCTCTGTGAATCGGGGCATCATGCCTCTTATAGGTGTTGTTTGCCAAGGTCAATGCAGTACTAAGAATATTCAGTTGGGATGTAATTTTTTTTTCCATTTTTGAGTGAACACCCCCGGATTTCTCGGATAGGGTGAGGATTTCATTGGAATGTGAGGCCACTGTGATTTGTGCAGCTTGCAGGTCATCCTCAACGGAGGAAATACTCTGTTCAGCGGTGTCTAGGCGTTGAGAATGTTGGGTGAGTTGGGCCAGGGTAGAATCAATGGAAGTCTTAAGACCAGCTAGTTTCTCGTCCAGCGTTAGACCTATGACTGCAGCAATGTCTGCTGGTTTAATTTGAGATGATCTGGGCGTATTTTTTGCCTTTCTTTTGTTTTGTGAAGTTAAGCGGGTAACAGAACGGTCAGAGTCAGATGAATAACCACATTGAGAGTCAGTAGGTGGGGCCCGAGAAGATCCTGTAGAGGACATTGAGTGAGGCACTAAATATATTTTCCATACATCCGTCCCGGCAAGTAAAAATGAGAAACGTAGGAGGTTGCTGGGGTTAATGAGTAGAATGTTGCAAGCGATATCAAGTATAGATGATGATTCACATTTTAATGAAAGCAATAGTAAAGAGGCATAGCAGGCATCCACATTCGCATCCGAGGCTAGTTACATAGTTACATAGTAGGTAAGGCTGAAAAAAGACTTGCGTCCATCTAGTTCAACCTGGTATAGATATCCATTGCTGATTTGGTTGGTTCTGGTATTTTACAGACAAATTATATTTCTTATTTGTACCCATGGATGTTTTTCTCCAGTAAATGTTTGTCCAACTTTGCCTTGAACGCATTTAATGAGCCAGCCGTTACCACCTCTCTGGGAAGAGAGTTCCAGAGTTTGACTGTTCTGACCGTAAAGAAATTCTTTCTACTAGCTGAATGAAATCTTTTTTCTTCTAATCTATACTCATGCCCTCGCGTCCTAGATTCCTTTCTAGTAGAAAATAGGGTGTGTGAGAGTTCCTTATATTGGCCCTTGATATACTTGTACATGTTGAGCATGTCCCCCCTTAAACGTCTCTTTTCTAATGTAAATAGTCCCAAATTGCTTAATCTCTCCCCGTAGCTTAAATTCTCCATTCCCCTAATAAGCTTTGTTGCTCGCCTTTGGACTTTTTCTAATTCTATGATGTCCTTTTTATAGTGTGGGGCCCAGAACTGTACTCCGTACTCTAGGTGAGGTCTCACCAATGCTTTATATAGTGGCATAATTACCCTTGAGTCCCTAGTTTCCATTCCCCTCTTAATACATGCCAGAATTTTGTTGGCCTTTTTTGTAGCTACATTACAATGGGCACTACATCCTAGATTGCTGTCTATTTGGACTCCTAGATCCTTTTCAAGTATGGAATTACCCAGTTCCTCTCCACTAAGGTTGTAACTTGCACACTGGTTGTGTCTCCCAAGGTGCATAACCTTACATTTATCTACATTGAACCTCATCTTCCATTTTTTTTGCCCACTCATCTAGAATTGCAAGATCATTTTGAAGCATGGTGACATCTTCTGGTGATTTGATGACTTTGCTAAGTTTTGTATCGTCCGCAAAGATGGATACATTGCTGAGTAACCCTATCCCAATATCGTTAATAAAAATGTTAAACAAAATGGGCCCCAAAACCGAACCCTGGGGCACTCCACTTAGTACCGGTATCATATCTGATACGGCACCATTCACAACCACTCTTTGTTCTCTATTACATAGCCAATTCCCTACCCATCTGCAGATATTTTCACCCAATCCTAGGTTCTCCATTTTATTAATCAATCTCTTGTGTGGGACAGTATCAAATGCTTTAGCAAAATCTAGGAAAATCACATCTACAGCATTTCCATTATCGAGGTTTTTGCTAACCTCTTCATAGAACCCTAGTAGATTAGTTTGGCATGAACGATTTTTCACGAACCCATGTTGGTTAGTACTGAGTAGAAGGTGATGATCTAAATATTCCTGGATACTATCCCTTAAAAATCCTTCAAATAGTTTACCCACAATTGATGTTAAACTAACGGGTCTGTAATTAGCGGGATCTTCCTTTTTTCCTTTTTTGAATATTGGCACTACCTCTGCTATTCTCCAATCTTTTGGTACTATACCTGACGATAGTGACTTGCTAAAGATATAATGTAGGGGGGTAGCTAGTTCATCCCTTAATTCCATTAATACCCTCGGATGAATCCCATCTGGCCCTGGTGACTTATTTGTTTTGAGTTTGCTTAGCCTCAGTATTAATTCTTTCGGCGTGAAATCCACAATGAGATCTGGCTTATTTGTCCCGTTTGTGGTAAATGTTCGTTCCACAGTCTGCTCTCCCTTAGTAAATACTGATGAGAAGAACTCATTTAACAGTTTTGCTTTTCCCTTGTCCTCAGTAACACTTTTTCCACTAGTATCAGTTAATGGGCCTATGTTTTCCTTAATTAAACGTTTACTATTTATGTATTTAAAAAATTTCTTTGGGTTGTTTTTGCTTTCAGTGGCTATGCACTCTTCATATAATATTTTAGCTGCTTTGATTACCCCTTTACAAGTTTTGTTTGATTCTTTGTATTTTGCGAATGCCTCCTCATTCAAGTTATTTTTATAGAATTTAAAGGCTCTGGTTTTATTGTTGATAGCTGACCTTACTTCTTTGTCCAACCATGGTGGCTTTTTTTTGTTGAATTTACCTTTAGTTACTTTAGGAATGTATTCAATAGTTAGTGAATCAAGCACCTTTTTTAGAGTATCCCACATTTCCTCTGCATTTTTTCCCTCCATAACCGTTTCCCACCCAATTCCTGTTTCAGCTTCCCTAAATAATTCAAAGTTCGCTTTTCTGAAGTTTAGTATTTTTGCAGTTCCTTTTTGATGTAATTTACTGAAGTTGATTTCCAGTGAAACCATATTGTGATCACTATTCCCTAATTGTTCAATTACTTTTGTGTTTGAAACTTAGTCTGTGTTATTTGTTAATACTAAGTCCAAGAGCGCCTCATCACGAGTTGGAGTTTCTACCGTTTGTGTAATAAACTGGTCTTTAAGTAAGCTTAAGAACCCATTGCTTCTTGCTGATTTACCGGTTTCGTTTTCCCAATCAATGTCGGGTAAATTAAAATCCCCCATAATTAATACCTGACCCTGATTTGATGCTTGTTTGATTTGGTTTAAAAGAAGAGACTCTTCCCTTTCATTTATATTTGGTGGTCTATAGCATACCCCTATTATAAATTTGTTTTTTGGTTTCTTATTATTGTCGGTTATCTCTGCCCACACTGTCTCCGAGTTGTCGTCTTCCAGGTCTGTGCTCATATTTTTCTCACATGATGTTAAGTTATTATTTACATATAGGCACACACCCCCGCCCCTTCTATTTTCCCTGTCTTTCCTGTAGAGTGTATATCCCTCCATGTTTAATGCCCAGTCATGCGACTCATTACACCATGTTTCTGTAATACCAATGATGTCGTAGTCATCCCTACTGATCACCGTTTCAAGCTCCCCGATTTTACTCACTAAGCTTCTTGCATTAGCCAGTAAGCATTTTAATTTATGTTTATTTTTAGATATGGCTCTAATATTGTGATTAGTTTCACCCCAGGACCCATTTGAATTCTTTACTAGCTTCCTCTTTCCCCTCTCCCCTTCAATAGACTCTCTACAGGCCTCCCCACCATGCACACTGCCTGCCCTCTCCATAGTTCCGGGAATTCTTCCTCTGTCATTCCCTCCTTCCCGTATACTAAGATCATCTGTACCTAAGAACTGTAATGGGGTAACGTGACTGTTACAACATAACATTTTATTACATGACATTCCTGATGCACCCTGAGAGTTACCCCCGATTATACCCTTGTTATGTCCCAGGACTTTATCTATGTCTCCGTCCCCCCCCCCATCTCCTTCCCCCATATGATTCCTGATCCCAGTCCGGCTTCTCTCCCTGATGGTCCCATAATGTCTTGCTGCCCCCACCCCCCCATCGCCTAGTTTAAAATCTCCTCCAACCCTCTAACCATCCTTCCCCCCAGCACCGCAGCCCCCTCCTCGTTCAGGTGCAATCCATCACAGCAAAAAAGATGGCGCCTGACCGAGAAGTCCGCCCAGTGTTCCATGAACACGAATCCCTCTTTCCTACACCAATCCTTAAGCCACACATTTACCTCCCTGATCTCCCTCTGCCTCCCTGAGCTAGCGCGTGGCACTGGTAATATTTCCGAGAAAATTACCCTAGATGTCCTCGCCTTTAATTTCTTACCTAATTCCCTATACTCTTTCTTGAGGACATCCCACCTACCATTGACTTTGTCGTTGGTGCCGATGTGCACCAAGACCGCCGGGTTGCTCCCAGCCCCTCCCAACAATCTGTCGACTCGGTCCGCGATGTGCCGTACCCGAGCACCCGGGAGGCAACAGACCGTGCGGCGATCGCGGTCCCGATAGCAGATTGCCCTGTCTGTTCTCCTAATGATGGAATCCCCTACCACCACTATCTGCCTTGGTACCTCACTAACTGTCATCCCGTTTGAGCTAGAGGGACCTCTCCTCTGGTTGCTAGAGGGAGCCGTCTCCTCCAGCTCCGTCATTTCGTCTCTATCCTCCCCCGAAACTTCGTCCAACCGGGCAAATTTGTTCGGGTGTGATAGATCCGAGATGTCGTTCCTGTCCCTCCTGTCCCTCTTGCTTCCCCTTCTAACCGTGACCCAGCTGGCTACCTGATCCTCCTCCTCTACCAGTGACCCCATCTGCAACTCCTCCACCGTTCTATTAAGGCTTTGCTCAAGATTGGAAATATCCCTCAGTCGCTGAACGGTCCGCTCTAGATCAGTGACCTGGGCTTCCAGGGCGGACGTTCGCTCACATCTCGTGCAGATGTATTCGCACTGGGACTCATGCTCCAGGTGCGCATACATCTTGCACAACATGCACTGAGTGAGATTCTCAATCAGGGCCCCACCCATTTTATCTACCTCCCTGCGACTAACCCCCTAGTATACAGTAGAGAGTTAAATTACAATGCAATTACACACTACAAGTTAATTTTTATCAAAATATAAGAAAGTTGATACTTATCTGTTCCTGCAGCTGTGTCACTCTCCTGGTGTCCTCACACCTGTATCTGTCCGCTTCCTCTGTAATTTCTTCCAGTTGCACGTTTTCCTCAGTGGCCCACTCTCAGATCATGCAGCACACTATCTGCACTTTGTGGATCCTTTAACAGGTCAGGCACCTGAGCAGATAACCACTCCCACCTTCAGCAAAAGTCTGAGCAGATAACCACTCCCACCTTCAGCAAAAGTCTGAGCAGATAACCACTCCCACCTTCAGCAAAAGTCTACTAAACACACCACTCCTTCTTGGATAGAACTCTGCACTTATTTAAAAATGGCACTTAGAATAAAAATGGCAGTTCAAAATTCACAAGTTCATTCTCAAAATTCACAAGTTGTGTTCATCACATTTTAGAACAGCAGATAATAAAAGACAGCATTCAGGTGAGCAGCATTGTTAACCATGTTAGGCAGGTCTTGCAAGAATAATGCTCATGTCATCAAATTGTATACACAGCACTTCTCCCCAACAGAGGGAGAGAGATGGAATGAATATGCCGTGTATAGTGAGGGGGGCAGCCTTACTCGCTAACCAGCTTTGTATGTGCTTCCACTAACCGCTACAAATATCATCTGTTTGTCACAAACCATCTAACCAGCATAAGGAATTAACCCCTGATTAATCCCTGACTAACTCTTTTTTATTAAATCCGGAAAAAGCCATATTATCATCAGCCTTTTTTTGATTATTATAATCTACCAACGCCACCTTGCTTGCTAAATTATTTTTAACAATGTATTGTATATTATGTTTTGTATGGATGTCTAATTATTTAATTTTATATAAAGCTTAAAATTGTTTAAGTGTGTCCAGTACTCTTTTTGTTCGGCAGAAATTCACACATATGCTATTATCCACTGAGCAGCGCAAAGTGTTTTTTCCAACCCCGGGCAGCCTTACGATGTTTGGGTGTTAGGCTGTTTTATAGTGAAGATCTGCTGAGACAGAGTGGTAATAGCAAGGGGCCGTATATAGGCAGGTAGAGTCCCAGTCCAACAGAGCAAACCATACACCTAGGCAGGTATGGGTATTGGCCTTATTCGCAGGAGAAGCTAGCCCGAGTGGGGCAGATAATTTTCAACACCCTGGGGCCAGCCTGAGGGCAAGAGTACAGGGTGTAACTTTGTCGCCCCTCTGAGACCTCCAGAAGTGGGGGAAAAGCAGAGCTACCTATGCGGTGCCACGCTGATATGATATATGGCAGCGGTGGTTTAATTCCCTGTGGTGTGTCCCCTATGTGCGCAGCAGCATGGGTCTCACTTGTCTTGGTGTCCAGGCTGGGGCAATGTCTGGGTGCTTGTAACTGTCCCTGGTCATCCAGGAATGGGGGTATCAAAATGGTGGGTGGCCGTGTAGTCAGGACACACCACGCTGCCTCTCCCTCGTCCACGACACTATCCGGTCCATTTTCAGGCCAAAGAGGCTGAAGCGGGATCCAGTGTCTGTCTCCACGTGCGGTCTCAGGCGGGCTCCTGTAGACTGGGACAGCGGTGTTCAGCGGCGATCAGCTTCTGGTTAGAGGCCGCCCGACTGATCTGAACTTTATACCCCGGCCCGGCTGTTAAGGTTGCTGCCTGGGCGCTGGGGGAGACTACAGGAGGCAGGGAGCTAGAGGTCAGGCGTGAGCCCATAGCCAGGACCGCTGGTTAGAACAGCCACAGCGAACCCTACACTGACTCTATTGAGTACCCCGGGCAGATGACAAACCCCTGCGGGAACTAGGCTTCACCTGTGGCCGCCGTGTCCGAAGGAGCGAGATAGGCCCGCTCCAACCTCGATGAAGCCAGGTCTTGTGGATGGACAAAAGGTGAGTGATCATCAGGGGTAACTCAAGAAGATAATCTAACTAACGGGCCTAACTGAAATATGCCCCTATCTGCCGGCACCTGGACAATGACAGGAATGCGACCCAGTCGCAAGCACAAGAGACAGAGTACGGGGAATCTCCACACAAAAAGAAGACAATGCTAAGAGGTGAATCCCCAAAACTAAACCAGGAGTGAACGGGGGAGGCCCTGCCTATTAAATGCATAGAGAGGGCAAGCAAAAGGAAACGAAGATAAATAACTGGTAACTACCAGAGTTAGGAAATGGGCTTGGCCCACGGCGGGGTGCAGTCCTGAACCCAAACAAACTAAACAGGCTGAACGGCCCAATAACTAAAAGAGCTTGGCAGCTCTCCAAAAGAACAAAATGGAAAATAACCAGGCTCCACAGGAGCTCTTACATGAACGAAGATGGGAATAACCAGTGAGACTGGACCGGGCACAGGAACTGAAGACTGTGTGATGGCACACCAACCAAAGGCCAGACACTGATGCCAGGACTGGGACAGGATGAGTCCGGAAACTGGGCACAGACACGCAAGCAGGGACCGGGATTAGCTTGCAGGAAGCTATCACTGGCAGAGTATTGCAGGAGAGCCTGCCCTATAAAGGGCTCAAGTGATTAATTACACCTGGTGGAGATCAAGGCAGCTTCCAAGCTTGTGCTTAACAAACTCATTACCTCGCAGACTAGTGAATAATTAGATACCAGAATATTGAATATTGGCACAGACCTACCACTGGAGGCCACCAGTGAGTCAAATGCCAAACACAAACTGAACAGAAAATAAAACAGGCAACCATTCAACCTGGTTCCTGACACCGCCGAGCAGGCAGCAACCCACAGGAACACCCAACGCTCCTCGGCTCCACAGCAAGCACCCACCGGTGCTGGAGTGTAGCGGGGGATGATGTGCTGGACGGCGGCACAGAAGGAGGGCGGCAAATCAGGTGAATCGGTAGTTTGCTCTGTGGGGACTGGGAGCTCTCCCGGGACATGGCTTCTCCCTTGCTGTGTCACACGCCCCCACACTAAACTTTTTAATATAGGGTTAGGTAGTAATAGAGTACACCTTATTAGACAATGTCCAGCAACAACAGATGATTTTTATACTCCAGAGGCAAAGGTGATGCGGGGGTCTGTGACAGTCTCAAGGACTGAAATCTTGGGTGAGATTTAATAGGATGAGAGATTCAGAAAGTGAGAGATTTGGGAAGAAATCTCCAGGTTTTTTTAAAGCGGCAATCATTTACACAGCAAAACCAGTTGGATTTTGACGTGTAAATGATTGCCACTTTAAAAAAAAAAAACCAGGAGATTTCTTCCCAAATCTCTCACTTTCTGGAATCTCTCATCCTATTAAATATCACCCCTTGTGTCAAATGGAGCCTGTCTGTGCACAACAATGCCACTCAGAATAGGTATTGGAGGTAATGCATTTAACAATTCTTCTGCACAGCACATGATCCAGTGGAATAAAGGTAGTGTGTCATGAGGAGGAGGGAGGTGTGATTCCCTTAATGTGAATGGAATGGTATGTGAAACGGGGCAAAGAGGGGACAAACTCACCACTCCTCACCCATCCAGCAGATTCAATGTATTGGAGATAGGAGTGTGAAAAAAAGTAAATCTTCCCTCACAGATCAGGCAATGTCCCCGCAGGCCTCTCCTTCCGCAGCTACCAAGCAGCAGTAGCAGCGATAATAGATGACCCTGGCTCCCAGCATGGGGGTGGGGAAGCCTCCATCCACACTACAGCCGACGGCCCTTGGAGCACCACAGGCCGCTATCACCTCGTCCAGTGCAGCCGGACTCCGGGCGTGGCAACGGTAGCAGGGAATCAGCAGTAAATAGCCTTACCCTACAGAGTGCAGCTGGCCGCATCCAGGCACTCCGCAGGCAGTCGGCAGGTCCTCCCCACAACTCCGGATGCGGCTCCACCGCTGACGGCACCGTCCCCGGTCTCAGCGTCCATCACCCCACAGTGGTTGTGCAGCACAGCTCTCCAGGTCAGAGGTGAGTGGCTGCAGGGCTCCCAGACAGGCGACAAGGGATGTGAAAGTCCCATTCCACGCCGGAACATGCACTGTTCTCCAACATCACCCAGGAGATCGCTCTCCAGACCACGGCCTCACACAAAATTTAGCCCAGGCTTGTCTCCGGACAAGTTGGTTAGGTAAGGCACAATGAGCTGGTGTGGGTGGGTAAGTCACAAGGACTCCATCCTGACCACTATGGCGGTTCGCGCCTCTAGCGTGGTGGCAGGCCTTAAAGTTTTCAGGCCGGACTCCTGTGGTAAAAAAAAGTCTGTTCTCCACTAGAAACCACTCTGCGGATAGCAGGAGTCCTCCTCTCTTAGATTATATATGTTCTCCTTCCAAAAGATAGATTTTAGGAGAGGATGGAGATGGATTATTTTGGGGAGAAATGGAGCTAGGTTAAAATGTGGTCATCACGATGCTCCACCCACCGGAAGTCCCCCGAAAAATGTATTTTTAATGTAAGAGTTCTAGTGAACTTATTAGCATCCAAGAATAGCCCAAACCCATTGGGTTCCTTGGCTGGTGCAAATGGAAATCCTTTGGATAATAATAAACGCTCGCTGTTGGTCAAAATATGGTCAGATAAGTTAAAAATACCAGAGGTTATACATTCTGTCTTCTTATTTTGTACGCTCTTTCTACCTCTTTCCCCGTCTAGTAGGTTTTTAGGTACTTATGTATTATCTGGACTCCCATGTTAAATGCACCCCATTTTTTCATACCCCTACTATCCAACTACGCATGGAGTTGATATTATATAGTGTGGCGAGCGCAGCGAGCCACCGTGCCCGAAGCGTGGTGAGCGCAGCGAGCCCCGCGAGGGGACGCGGTCTCCTAAGAAAAACGGGAGTCCAGATATTACATAAGTACCGGTTTTTATCTTTTTAGGTTCTGTGATGGACTCTCCAACAATTTTACTCCGAAATTCTCTCTGTCCCTCCAGACTGGTCTGTCTAAAAAATTACTACGCCTCTTGCTGACTTGGGGATCTTGAATCATTTCAATGGGAGGATCATTTAATTTGGTGTACCATCAATGTTGAGGCATTGTACACCTCAATACCACATTCTGGGGGTATTGATGCGATTAAATATTATCTTGACACGGATTCAAGTTTGGGAATAGAGTTCAAATAATTTTTACTAAGATGTGTAAAGTTTGTAATGGAGAATAATTATTTTCTCTTCCAAGGCGAATACTATCTCCAGCAATGCGGAGTTGCAATGGGGACTCCGTATGCCCCCAGCCTCGCCAATTTATACGTGGGCGATTGGGAGGAGAATAGTGTTAATTATAGGAGTAATCTATGATGTTTTAAGAGATATATAGATGATCTCCTTATAATATGGCAAGGTGATGTGGAATTTTTTAATGCATTAATGGTCAAATTAAATGTGAATGAGTATAATTTGAAATTTACCAGAAATACCAATAAGAGTAAGATTGAATTCCTTGATCTAGTATTGGATACTGTCTCTGGTATTAGCTCTTACACTTATTTAAAAAGTGTGGACAGCAATAGTAACGTTGACTAAAATAGCTGTCACTACCGGAGATGGCTGGACAATGTCCCATATTCACAATATATGAGGGTCAGAAAAAATTGCAGTTCTGATCAGAAATTTGTCTATTACAATATTAATCAGTTTTATATTACATATTTTGCTCATTGAGTGTGTTTCGCTTTATCTTTTTTGCATATATATATATATGTGTGTGTGTGTGTGTGTGTGTGTGTGTGTGAACATATGTCCAATGCACTCACGGTTACTATTTATCCTTTGGGCGGTGCTCCCATCAGGCCTCGCATTTGAATATACGGTCCAAATCCACAGTTTCTCATAGAATCAGGGCACTCACCAAAACAGCAGTAGATCAATGCTTTTTATACCATCACAATAGTTGGTAGTAAACTGACGTTTCGGACCTGTTCAGGCCCTTATTCATGGCAGTCCAACTCCCACATATAAAATGCAACTGATCTCATCTCAAAAGTTACACACTTAAATAGGGCTCTAATCAGGCTGATATGTTACATCTGTTCAATCAGGAAATGCCCCACATAATCACACATTATAGCAATAAATCACCTATATATCTATATATATATATATATATATATAGATATAGATATATATATCTATATCTATATATATATATAATGTGTATATATATATATAGATATATAGATAGATATATATAGATATATCTATATCTAAAGATGCACAGAGAAAAACCGCACTCCACTTGGTATCCAATTTGTTGGGTGCCAGATCCCATATTCATTTATACATCCAATATTTCCTCGTCTGAGAAAAACGACATCGGCACACCAAGAATGCTCACAATTGATTTTTAAGCATATATTTGTAAGTCCATAGTTGAACAATACTTAAAAACACATGGCAACATATTGCATAAGAAAAAAAAAGCAGTGGGTCACTTATCCTTAACGGGCCATCACTATAGTGCCCGTGGAACTCCACGCTGGTCCCAAAACCAGGTTGGTTTTGGTTTTGGGACCAGCGTGGAGTTCCATGGGCACTATGGTGATGGCCCGTTAAGGATAAGTGACCCATTGCTTTTTTCCTTATGCAATATGTTGCCATGTGTTTTTAAGTATTGTTCAACTATGGACTTACAAATATATGCTTAAAAATCAATTGTGAGCATTCTTGGTGTGCAGATGTCGTTTTTCTCAGACGAGGAAATATTGGATGTATATCTATATATATGTATTCTATATCGGTATTAAGTTTAGGTTGGTGTTTAAACAAGTAGATATGCACATGTATATTTGGTTTTATATATAACCTCTGACGAAGTTGATACGAAACGCATAGGGGCGTGGCCTAGCGCAGGAGAACACCACCACTTGCTGTTTTGCTGTATGTCCGGGAACGGAGGTAACCGGCTCCAGTCTGTGGGTGCTTGCATGCACCACTCATAAGCTGTTTGACCGCGGTGATTAAGAACCGCCACCGTTGGTACGTTTACCCATTCCTATGTTTCATGTTTTTATATGTCTGAATAAATTTAAAAAAAAAAACGACATTTATGCACTATGAAGCGCCCGTCTTTATTTCTCTAGAAATCTCTTACCTGCTGGATACAGGTTCATTTGCCCCATGAGAGACGGAGCAGCTGGGACCAATATCCTAAGTGCCTTTACAGACTATCCTAATTGAAGGATTGGACGATTTGTTGGACACTGCAAGGTTTTTCTGGACTTATTATTACAGCGCATTGTTCTTTTTCTTTTGCATATATATATATATATATATATATATATATATATATATATATATATATATATATATATATATATATATATATATATATATATATATATATATATATATATATATATAGTACAGTGTAGATAGGCGGCACTCGAATCTTCAATAAACAGACTGACTCAGAGAGCTCAGAAGTTCAAGATGACGTTTCGGTTTATTAACCTTCCTCAGATATACAAACAAATAATGTGCTTACCTTTATACAAGTGTATTACACCCTCCCCTCACCTCCATCACCGTGCAAAAAACCGGAAGTGTGTAGTGCGCTCCAAAAAAGTACACCAGTCTAAAGCTGGGAACAGCGCATACTGCACTAGAGTTCCATGGAACCAGGGTGGGGGGATGAGAAAAAATGTAACACCTGTATGCAAGTCGGCAACATTGTATACAAACACCATCAAAATACATTAAAAGGTATACAAATGGACACTACTTAATGCACAACACTACAAAAGAATGATACATTCCTAGAAGAAGCAGTTAAAGTTAATTTGTTCATTTAACCCCATCGGAGCCACCGTTTTCAGGCGATGGATCCATTTTACTTCCCTCTGTAATAAGAGTCGACTCCTGTCGCCTCCTCTTCTATTCTCCTCAACCTGGTCTATCATTAAGTATCGAAGATTTGACAGATTATGTTTACACGCCACAAAATGTTTGGCCACTGGCTGATCAACCACCTTCCCTGCCAGGGCATTCTTAATAGCACTTCTATGTTGGGCCATTCTCTCCCGAAATTGGCATATGGTCTTACCAACATAGTACATGCTGCAGGGACATATAATGCAGTAGACCACATATCTACTGGTACATGTCAACACTTGCTTGATTTTAATTTTATTACCCAAGTGTGGATGTGTGATGTAATCCTGTGGCAATAAATGGCTGCAAGTTACACACCCCAAACATTTATAATTGCCAGGTTTTTTAGATTAAAAAATGACTGGGGGCGGTCGACATGAAATCTGATATGTCGGCATGAACCAACATATTCTTCAAATTGCGCCCTCTAGTGTAATAGGGGAGCAATCGACGGTCAGAGAAACCTTTAAGGTCAGGATCATTTTTCACTATAGGCCAGATTTGTTTAGCCATCGATGTTATCGATAAACTCTCAGTAGAGTAGTTATTAACCCAAATTATGGCATTATCAATGTTGGTGTCTTTTTTGTCTACACCATAACGGGGCTGGCTACATGCTTTGATTCTAGCTTTAAGGAGCAGATCCTTATGATAGCCTTTTTCAAGAAATTTAATCTCCATTAGGTCCATTTGATGTTTTTCATCTATCGGATTGCTACAAATCCTATGGACCCGTAGGAATTGTGAGAAGGGTAATCCCTTCTTAAGGGAAACTGGATGATGGCTTGAAAACGCCAAAAGGCTATTACAATCCGTGGGTTTACTGAATAAATTAGTTACAAATCTGTCCTGAACAATGGACACTTCTACATCCAAGAATTGGATTTTTTCAGCCTGTATATTGAAAGTGAAGCGGATATTAGCATCGGACCTGTTAACACACTCCATAAATTCATACAGTTGGTCCTTAGACCCCCTCCAAAGAAAGAAAATATCGTCGATAAATCTCATGAAAATATCGATTTTATCGACATGTTGACTGTTAAAAAACAATTTATCTTCGACATTGAACATAAAAGCATTCGCGTACGTGGGTGCGACCGCAGCACCCATCGCACACCCGAGTACTTGCAAGAAAAACATATTGTCAAAGATAAAATAATTCCTTTCTAAGACTTGACGGAGCAATTTTAGAAAAAATGCGATGTCTGGGCCGACATAGCTACTATTATTGGTAATTAATGCCTCCACCGCTGCAATCCCCCTATCATGGGGGATGTTGGTGTATAGGCTTACGACATCGGCTGTAACCAGCCAAGTATCGGGAGCTATGTCGCCATACAATCGCAACTTTTCCAAAAAAGAGGAGGTGTCCTTTAAATATGTAGACTTTTGTTGTACAGGTGCCTGCAGATAAAAATCAAGATATTTCGCCACTTTATAGTACAAAGAATCTCTGGCAGACACTATGGGTCTGCCAGGTGGTTTGAATTTATCTTTGTGCAATTTAGGTAGGCTATAAATCACAGGTACTCTTGGAGAGGATTCAAATAAAGCAAGTTTAACCTGGTCAGTAATCACATGATTGTCCACCGCATCCTGTAAAATGTTCAACAATTCCCTAGAAAATTCAATAGTAGGGTCATTACTTAATTTATTATAGACAAGGGGGTCATTCAATTGACGCTAGAGTTTATCTTTATAGTCCTGCACATTTTGAACTACTATTGCTCCCCCTTTGTCCGCAGGGCGGATCGTAATGTCCTGATAAGAAGACAAATCTCTCAAGGCCAACTGCTCAGGTTTACTTAAATTATGCATTACCTTAGTCGGTTCTCGATCACATCTTTCGATGGTGTTATTGATAGTCCTTGTAAAGGCTCGAATAGCCGGGTTAAGTGAGACGGGGTCAAAGGTAGATCTGGCTCTCACTGGGCATGGGGATGGTAAATCGGTGCTAATATCCGCTTCACTTTCAATATACAGGCTGAAAAAATCCAATTCTTGGATGTAGAAGTGTCCATTGTTCAGGACAGATTTGTAACTAATTTATTCAGTAAACCCACGGATTGTAATAGCCTTTTGGCGTTTTCAAGCCATCATCCAGTTTCCCTTAAGAAGCGATTACCCTTTCCACAATTCCTTCGGGTCCATAGGATTTGTAGCAATCCGATAGATGAAAAACATCAAATGGACCTAATGGAGATTAAATTTCTTGAAAAAGGCTATCATAAGGATCTGCTCCTTAAAGCTAGAATCAAAGCATGTAGCCAGCCCCGTTATGGTGTAGACAAAAAAGACACCAACATTGATAATGCCATAATTTGGGTTAATAACTACTCTACTGAGAGTTTATCGATAACATCGATGGCTAAACAAATCTGGCCTATAGTGAAAAATGATCCTGACCTTAAAGGTTTCTCTGACCGTCGATTGCTCCCCTATTACACTAGAGGGCGCAATTTGAAGAATATGTTGGTTCATGCCGACATATCAGATTTCATGTCGACCGCCCCCAGTCATTTTTTAATCTAAAAAACCTGGCAATTATAAATGTTTGGGGTGTGTAACTTGCAGCCATTTATTGCCACAGGATTACATCACACATCCACACTTAGGTAATAAAATTAAAATCAAGCAAGTGTTGGCATGTACCAGTAGATATGTGGTCTACTGCATTATATGTCCCTGCAGCATGTACTATGTTGGTAAGACCATATGCCAATTTCGGGAGAGAATGGCCCAACATAGAAGTGCTATTAAGAATGCCCTGGCAGGGAAGGTGGTTGATCAGCCAGTGGCCAAACATTTTGTGGCGTGTAAACATAATCTGTCAAATCTTCGATACTTAATGATAGACCAGGTTGAGGAGAATAGAAGAGGAGGCGACAGGAGTCGACTCTTATTACAGAGGGAAGTAAAATGGATCCATCGCCTGAAAACGGTGGCTCCGATGGGGTTAAATGAACAAATTAACTTTAACTGCTTCTTATAGGAATGTATC
Organism: Crinia signifera; assembly: GCF_055691185.1. Lineage (NCBI taxonomy): Eukaryota > Metazoa > Chordata > Amphibia > Anura > Myobatrachidae > Crinia > Crinia signifera. Next base: position 169,173,933 of record NC_139218.1, on the reverse strand, counting down.
ATTCTTTTGTAGTGTTGTGCATTAAGTAGTGTCCATTTGTATACCTTTTAATGTATTTTGATGGTGTTTGTATACAATGTTGCCGACTTGAATACAGGTGTTACATTTTTTCTCATCCCCCCACCCTGGTTCCATGGAACTCTAGTGCAGTATGCGCTGTTCCCAGCTTTAGACTGGTGTACTTTTTTGGAGCGCACTACACACTTCCGGTTTTTTGCACGGTGATGGAGGTGAGGGGAGGGTGTAATACACTTGTATAAAGGTAAGCACATTATTTGTTTGTATATCTGAGGAAGGTTAATAAACCGAAACGTCATCTTGAACTTCTGAGCTCTCTGAGTCAGTCTGTTTATTGAAGATTCGAGTGCCGCCTATCTACATTGTACTACATTTGCCATTTGGCCGTGGAGGGCACCGTACCAGCTGTTGCTGTTGATTGCATGGAGTGCCGACCATCCATCCTGTATATATATATATATATATATATATATATATATATATATATATATATATATATATATATATATATATATATATATATATATATATATATATATATATATATATGTATGTATGTCCGAAAGACCGGCACAATCCACTGCAGCTATGCAAGTGATAGTGGCTGGGTGCCTGCACGATAAGATAGTATACTTGCTGGGGTTGGAGCGGCACTCGCAGCGGGAAGAAGAAACAGGTACACGTTGTTTAAAGAGACAGATAGGAATAACCTATTACATGGAACTAGCTGCCACCCTACTAGTTTGATTAAAGGTTTACCATTTTCCCAAATGGTGCGGATTAAACGCATCGTGTCTGATCCTATTGAGTCTGACTCACAGATTGACACATTGATACAGAGATTCCGTTTACGTGGGTACAGGCTCCAGCATCTCCTAGCTGCTAGGGACCGAGTAGCAGGTATACCCAGAGAAGACCTTTTGGCCACTAAGGCTGTTACACCACCTACCCCAATGATCCCCTGGGTAACCACTTACACCAAGGCTAGCCCGGTCATCAATAAAATCTCGAAGAAACTGTGGCCTATAGTCAAAACTGATAAACAAATCAACATTCCCAACACCAGGCTCATGGCGTGTTATCAGAGGGGCCCTAATATGCGTGACATATTAGTGAAAACTGACATTACGGGCTTTAATGCTCCTAAAAAAAAAAACCCTAGAGGATGTATCCGGTGCACTTGCACGGTGTGTACCTGTATGATACCAGGTAACACATTCTACCACCCACTTCAGGGTACTAAATATACCATCAGACACACCTTGTCATGCCAAAGCAAGTTCGTTGTATATCAGTTAATCTGCCCATGTGGCCTTTTATATGTGGGCAAAAATGAGCTAGCGGGTATTAGTTGTTTGACTAGAAAGTAACATTCTGTGTCTAATCTGTTGCAATAATCTGGTCACTGACTATTATGGTATATTGACATATGATCTTGTTAATTTATGATTTAGGTTGTACTATGACCTTCAATATTAGCAATTGAACATTTCCCTTTATATTCCTCTTTACACATTGTTATCCTTTTATTACTTAACCCTGGTTACATTACATAACCTTCGTTTACTTGTAGTCATCATCCCGTTGTGCCTAAGAGCCTATTGGTCTCTTTTACATGTCAGAATACATATGATCTCACTTTGTGAGTATTTTAAGTACATTTATGCTTAGCGTAATTATTGACTGTCACAATGTTTACATTGCTTGCGGCTTCAATAACTTGCTCCGCATTGTATTTATATTGCCCCATTGCAGTATTTTTGCCTTTACTGTTATTCATGTTTTTTGTCCCATTTGCGATACTATTTCAGTGATTGGGGGGTTTGTTGTTGTATGTAACCATAGTGATGGTAGCACTTACTTATGATGTCATGCGCATCGCGCCGCCCTGCATGGCGGCAGGTGACGCTAATTTGCACGGAGGGGTATAAAGCCATGTTTCTTGTAAATGATTAACAGCCTGAAGAAAATGTCCAAATAAAGGACGTTGAAACGTCGCTCATTTAAACAACGTGTACCTGTTTCTTCTTCCCGCTGCGAGTGCCGCTCCAACCCCAGCAAGTATATGTATGTATATGTGTATATATATATATATATATATATATATATATATATATATATATATATATATATATATATATATCTATATCAGAATCTTGTTGACTATTGCATCTAGGCTGCCAGACTTACAAGATCCCCTGTTGAATGGGGATAGAAGAAATGTGGATAACAGTTGTAAGTTGGCACCCTTTTTTAGACCTGTAGTAATTGGGTCTTTATGGGCCTTTCTCAAGATTCAAACTAAAAGTAAAGTCCAAAATTTATAAATATTTATTAACCCCTTCACGACATTTGACGTACATGTACGTCATGGTCGGGAAGTACTTCCCGACATTTGACGTACATGTACGTCATGGATTCTAACTGTCACTGCGTCTATAGACGCGGTGACAGTTAGGAGATGTCTGCTGTCCCTGACAGCAGACATCCCCCCTCGTCGCCCAGGGGGGGCAGGGGTGCCCCCCCCGGTCGGCGATCGCTGTGATTGGCTGTTCAAATCTGAACAGTCAATCACAGCGTTTCCTGTGTTACCGGCGGCTAAGCCGCTCGGTAACACAGAAAACGGTGGTGATCGGTGCAGCACCGATCACCACCGAGCGGCAGCACCCCCCTCCCACCCGCCGGGCACTCACCCGGCAGCAGCAGCAGCTCCCCCGGCTCCACCACTACGTCCGGAGCGCACGCTGCGCTCCCCTCCTCCCCCCTCCCCCCCGCAGCAGCAGCAGCAGCAGCATCATGCTGCTGCTGGAAAAGTTAAAAATAAAATAAAATAAAAAATAATGTGCAAATGTGTGTGTGTATATATATATATATATATATATACACACACATATATATATATATATATATATATATATATATATATGTGTGTGTATATATATATATATATATATGTGTGTGTGTGCGTATACCGCACCGATCACCAACGATCGCCAGCCCCCCCCCCCTCCCACCCGGCAGCCCCCCTCCCTCCCACCCACCCGGCTGCCGCAGCGCCAGCACCCCTCCCACCCCCCCGCCAGCCGCAGCGCCAGCCCCCCTCCCAAAGCTGGTGACCAAAATGGGGTCACTTGTGGGGGGGTTCCACTGTATTGGTGCTTCGGGGGTCTTGCTAATGCGACATAGCACCCGCCATTCATTCCACCACCAAAAATCACTCCTTCCCTTCTGAGTCCTGCCATGCACCCAACTGGTATTTTTTGGTCACATGTGAGGCATTGCCGTACCCGGGAGAAATTGGGGCACAGATTTTGGGGTGCTTTGTCTCCTTCATTCCTTGTGAAAATTAAAAATTTTGAGCCAGAACTGCATTTTTGTGTAAAAAATTAAATTTTTTTACACAAAAATGCAGATCTGGCTCAAAATTTTTCATTTTCACAAGGAATGAAGGAGACAAAGCACCCCAAAATCTGTGCCCCAATTTCTCCCGGGTACGGCAATGCCTCACATGTGACCAAAAAATACCAGTTGGGTGCATGGCAGGACTCAGAAGGGAAGGAGTGATTTTTGGATTTTGCAGCACAGATTCTGGTTGAATGACCCCCGAAACACCCATACAGTGGAACCCCCCCACAAGTGACCCCATTTTGCAAACTACACCCCTCAGGGAATTCATCTAGGGGTATAGAGTACATTTCAAACCCCCCGGGGTTTCACCAATTTTGATACAACTGAGCTGTGAAAATGAAAAATTATTTTTTTTCATTTTCACTGCCCAGTTGTACCACAATTGGTGAAACCCCTGGGGGTTTGAAATGTACACTATACCCCTAGATGAATTCCCTGAGGGGTGTAGTTTGCAAAATGGGGTCACTTGTGGGGGGGTTCCTAACTTTTAGCATCTTATGGTGCCTAGAAACCTACATGGTGCCTAAAAAATAATCTCATAAAAAGGAGTCTCCAAAATCAAGTAGGTGCTCCTTCTATTATGAAGCCTGTGGTTTGGTCACCGTGCACACTAGGGCCACATATAGGATATTTATGAAAACCAAAGAATTGGGGGAATCAATTTTTAGTCACATTTCTCTAGTAAAATGTACTGTGTTCCTTAGAAAAATGTATTAAAATTGAAAATCCGAAAAAAAAATGAAATTTTGAAATTTCACCTACACTTTGTTTTAATTCCTGTGAAACACCTAAAGGGTTAACAAACTTCCAAAATGCTGTTTTGAATACTGTGAGGGGTGCAGTTTTTGAAATGGCATCATTTATGGGGGTGTCTCACATACAAGTCCCTCAAAGTCACATCAGAACTGAACTGGTCCCTAAAAAAATCAGTGTTTGAAATTTTCTTGAAAATTTGAGAATTTTGAGAAAGATATTTGAAGCCTCCTAGTGTCCAAAAAAATTAAAAGGAAGTTGAAATAATGATTGCAACATAAAGTAGACATATGGTCTTTGTTAGTTATTAACTATTTTGAGTGGTATGATTATTTGTCTCACAAGCAGAAAATGTGACATTTTGCATATTGCTAAATTTTCCATTTTTTCACGATATTTTGGTATTTTTCACAAAAAAACACAGACTGTATCGACCCAAATTTACCACTAACTTGAAGTACAATGTGTCACGAGAAAACAATCTCAAAATCACTGGGATAAGTAAAAGCAAAAAAAAGTTATCCCCACTTAAGTGAGACATGTCAGATTTGAAAAAAAGGGCTCTGTCATGAAGGCACAAACTGGCTCTGTCATGAAGGGGTTAAAAAGTCACTTATTCCACAAAGCAGCGGTGGATATTCCAGACCAGAAAAAGTTCAATAGTGCATTTCAGATATTTTAGGTTAGCAAACTGATGTTACCAATGCGTTTCGTTCCTAGAGGGACTTCATCAGGCGTTCGCTATAAACATAAAAATATACATTTAACAAATACTTAACAATTTGAACATTCATTTTTTCATGATAACAATCAAAACAAAAAAAAAAATTGATATTAAAATCAATGAACTTCACTTTTAAGCAATTAAAGTTGCTATTTGATAGGCCAAGTCATCTTAATACATCAAACATCAATTGATGGTTGGAAAAGAGTTACACGGATACAGAAGAACAGGTGAAAGCAGGGGCGGATTGGGAATTAAAAGCAGCCCGGGAAAGGTTATCGAAGCAGCCCTGGGGGGGGTCAGACCTGCTGTGCGCCGCAGGTGTGCCCGATTTTTGGGGGCGTGACCTAGCGATATGGGATAGGATGTGGGGTGGCGGAGGATTCAGGTAGGGAAGGGGGAAGCAGGGTGGCGGAGGAAGCAGGGTGGGAGGGGGTATGTATGCAGGGTGGCATATATATATATCAAACAGATGTAGATGGAACAGATTTTTACAATACTGCACGGCGGCGGTCAATGATGCAACAAAAGTCAAAGAACACTGGTCTAGTGTGTCAACGTTTCGGGCATTCACCCTTTATCAAGACATAACAGAATAAACAAAACTTACTTACATATATAGGGCTGTGTGGGGACAGGGGCACCTCGTGCAACCATCACCTGCACGGCACCCGGCGAACAGCAGATGATGTCATCCCAACTGGAGTATCGGGGAATTCGGGGTCACCGGGGGCGTGTCCAATAACCAGTGTGCATGTAACCAGGGCAACGCAGGACACCATGTAATGCGCTCTTGTCAAAACAGTGTGCGCTCTGGTGGTGCGTGATACGGGGATAGGGAACAGAGCCTTAGGGGTGTCCGCCGAGTGACTCACTGATGATGTTTGCAGCGGAGGCTGGGGGATGCAAAGTAAAGCATGATTAAGACACAGGCATGACTGACATACAAAATATGAAGAGTGTGGTGCGTGCAAACTGTGAACAAAATGTGATGTGAAATAAACATAACTAATTAAGTTAAACAGTGTGTATGGATAGTGGAGCCAGTGGGAAATGTGAGTGCAAGATGGAGAAGGGGACCCCGACCTAGGTGCTGAAATCAAGGCACAACTAAGTGAAGTCCTGCAGGCTGCGTGTGGGAGAGTGAAGAGGATGTGGCAGAAGGTGTTGAGCAACCCTGAGCCGGGTTGTGAAAATCAGCTAGGGGATGAACCCCATATGTGTAGCCATGTGTGTGGGGAGTGGTGGGGCTGCGGAGGGTGCTGGATCCGAAGCTTAATGGTGTGACAGAGACATTAGTGAATACAGGAGCGAAGGCTCTCAGTGTGGTCAGAAAACAAAGCAGGTTCATGCAAAGACCCAGTAGCTAGGGGAAACTAGACAGGGGGATGAAGCAGGAGGAGGCGGTATGCGCCAGGGGTGTGTGGCGGCGGTGGTATGCCTGGTGTGGGGGGTGGGTAGGAGGGGGTGCTGGCGGCGGCGGGAATGCCCGGGAGGGGGCAGCCGGCCGGCTTACCTGCTGCTGCTCTTCAGCTCTGGGCGGAAGGGGAACAGGCGCTGGGAGGTCAATCTGCTCCTGCATATAGATGACCACAGCACACAGTATAAAACCACTGTATATGTGACAAAAGCACAGAGTATAACACCACTGTACACTATCGGTGACAGCAGCACAGAGCACTGGACATATAGGCGACAGCAGCACAGAGTATAACAGTGTTGTACATTACAGGTGACAGGAGCACACAGTATAACAGCACCACACACTATAGGCGACAGCAGCACAGAGTATAACAGCACTGCACACTATAGGTAACAGCAACACAGAGTATAACAGCACTGTACACTACAGGTGTCAGCAGCACATAGTATAACAGCACTGTACACTACGGATGACAGCAGCACAGTATATAACAGTGATGTCAGCAGCACGGAGTATAACAGCACCGTACCCTATAGGTGACAGCAGCACAGAGTATAACAGCACGGTACCATATATATATATATATATATATATATATATATATGTGTGTGTGTATATATATATATATATATATATATATATATATATATATATATATACATATATATATATACATACATACATACATACATACATACATACATACATACACACACACAAATATATACACGTGTGTGTGTGTGTGTATATATATATATATATATATATAGAGAGAGAGATGGATAGATGCAGCACAGCAGGATATTATGACTCATTCTTCTGTTTTCAGCGCCGCCCATCGGATTCCCAGTCCCCACTCCTGTGCGCTGCCTGCTGGGGTCAGGGTTCATGTGGCAGCCGGCGTCCTTGCTCTGGGTGCCACGGGAGCGGCTGTGTGCAGCCGCGCATGCGCACCAGCCCTCCCGCGGCCATTTTAACTTTGGGCAAGCCGGAGCTGGCCGGGGGCGGCCCCGGCCATCTTTAAAATGGGCATAGTGCTGCGGCCGCTAACCACGTAGATGGCGGTCCGCGGCCCAGCAAGGGAGGGTGGCGGCCGCAAATGAACTTAAATGAGCCGGCCCACCGGGAAAATACCCGGTTTCCCGGCAGGCCAATCCGCCTCTGGGTGAAAGAGAGAACAAGTGAAAGAAAAAATGGTACTTGTGAGTTATCCGGGCGCCCGATGTTGAAATTGAATGTCAGTACAATAAGAGTACGATGTGACGCGATGCGATTTCCCTTGAAATTTCCTCGTATTCAAAATCGCGTCGTAATCGCGTCGCATCCGACCTTTTCATGCCCTACTATCCACTAGGGCGTGGAGTGAGAATAGAATAGTGTGGCGAGCGCAGCGAGCCACCGAGGCCCGAAGCGTGGCGAGCGGACGCGGATACCTTCACAGGTAAGCGCATCCCTTCGCGGGCTTCACAGGTATCCGCGCTCGCCACGCTTCGGGCCTCGGTGGCTCGCTGCGCTCGCCACACTATTCTATTCTCACTCCACGCCCTAGTGGATAGTAGGGCATGAAAAGGTCGGAGGACGCGTACCGCTGCGCTCGCCACGCTTCGGGTTGGCGTCAATAGTGGAGTGGCGTTAACAATGGGGATGGGATTTAAGTTTTGTCACTTTTTGTGGGTTTTGGCCATTTTTACATTGAAATTAATGTAAAATCGGGTCTCAGGGACCATTTTACATTGATTCCAATGTTAAAATCGTGTACACTGCTAAAATCGGGTGCTGATCTCGTCGCGTCGCATCACATGCCATTTGGTTAACACGCGATGCCACGCGATCCGATCCGATGGTACCCGATCTAAAATCGGGCGCCCGGATAACTCACAAGTACCGAAAAGGTAGGTTTGTGGACTATTCTAGCCTTCAAGGTGACGTACCAAGTAGTGTTGACCAAATTTCCACGACTCTCGTGAACGGGATATATTCCCAACCAGGTATTATAACACAAATTATCTTTTATGAATCCTGAAGTGCCTGGTGGAGATAATGTATTATTTATTAGAATTTTACTGCATATGAGTTTGACTTTATAGTCTAGATATCTGAGGGAAAATTCATTCCTTACGCATAAGGTTTCTATACTCAATGGTTTACAAAACATACATTCTGGTTTTGAGACCTTCTCTGTCAATAGTCAGATCTGTATAAAGGACTTTTATTTAAAGGTTGTAACCGCATACAGTAGAACGGATAGCTGTAAACGAGTAGAAAAGTTAGATTTATTAAGGACATATGTTTTTAGTGCATCACCCTCCCAGGGCTAAATTTGACTCCATAATAGGGTGTTTACCTCTGGACTTGAGGGGTTAGAAAATGACTCCAAAGGAAAGTCCAGTGTTAAGTCGGTCTCGATTGTTGGGGTATTTTTGTTAAATGTCACCAGTCTGTATAAATAAAATACCAGGTTAGAGCTAAACTCCTAACACCATATTGTCTTATCCACTATCATGATTGCATACCTACCCGTGTAGGTAAGGGCAGAAAATACCCCTTAGAGTCATGCGCTATTCAGATTGTGGTTCTCCCTGTCTATTTAGACAATCTCATTTTGAGGCCAACCTAAACATCACAAGCAAAATATACATAAAATGGCTAATAGTTTCTAGTTCCATACAAGGATATCCTAATTTTGACATATGCAAATAATTTATTTGTAAGGTTCGGGGATTGTGGTAGGTGTTTTTTTGGAATTATTAATTTGCCCGATATTAAGTTAGTCTCAATTGTGGGGTTACTATTCCTGATTGGAATTTGTCACCATCATTAAAATGACCAGCCAGAGATATATATATATATATATATATATATATATATATATATATATATATATATATATATATTCATGCAGCTTGCTCCGGTTCCATCCCTGGACCAAAGGTACATCAGATAGGAGATAGGCAAAGGCATCACTCGGAGACTTGTTTCTTTAGAAGAATTTCTTTATTGCTTAGGTGAAACCGACACCAGTGTTTCGAGCGTGTAGCTCGTCCTCAGGGCACAACCCAAATGTGGTACAAACACAGCTTAATAAACCCTTGAAGATTCCCGCCAAACAAAGCGCAAATACAATCAAATCAGATACATAAAACTCACCTGCGCCAGGTACGTGCACCTCTAGTTCTGTGCAGCGTGAGGTCCAGCTACCGTCAAGACACTGCGCACTTCCGGGTAGCGTCATGAGAACGCTGCCATCCCGGTGAAACACATGATGTCATCCGGCCATCAGGACTTCCGCCTAACTGAACCGCAGCATACAGCCGGCTGCAGGGGATCACTAAAATACAAACAAGTACTGTAAATTAACCATTTGTGATCAAAAGCATTATGAAAACATATAATGCATGACAATACTGTAACAAAGATACAAAAATACAATAATCGACAACTTCAGTTGTATGTGACATATAAAAACGACAAAAAAATAGCCTATATTAAAAGCATTTAAAAACTGGGATGATCGTACTAGTGGCGGCAATATTAGCTAATAGTGTTGAGTATAATCTATTATTTAAATATCATAATCTGTTAACACTATTCAAAGCGGTCGCCTAAAAAAAGGATTTTCTTCAATTAGGAGGGAAACACTTGAAGGAAAAAAGGAGAAAGCACCAAACTTATTAGCCACCCTATATAAATTCATAGAAAACTGTGCAATCCATGCTGTTCGTTTAGACCACGAGGAGAAATGGTGTCCAATATATGGATCCACCTTGCTTCTGCTTGGAGTAATTTTTTTTACCCCTGTTGCCCCCCAGATAAGAGGGGGTACAAACTCCACAATTTTTTAGCGCAAGCTCGCTATGCTGTGCCCCATGTTGGCACAGTGCCTGGCCACCGGCTGGTCACTCGTGCCACTTGTTAATGCCTGGCGAATGGCATGGCGATGATTTGCCATTCTTTCTTTAAATTGACATTCTGTCTTGCCCACGTAGTAAAGCCCACATGGACAATACAGAACGTATACCACAAATTTAGTGGAACATGTCACTGCAGATCTAATAGGGATCTTCCTACCAGTATGGGGGTGATTGATCAAATTACCCACCAGCATTGAACTGCAGGTGGTACACCCTAGACATCTAAAATAACGCACAGCTCGGGTCAGAAAGTACCTGGGTGCAACTGGTTTGGTGAGCTGTGAGATATCCAACTTCACCAACAAATCACTCAAATTTTTACCCCGCTTATAAGCTGGCATCAATAGCATTTTGTTGAGACCTGGCAAGTCCCTGTGAGAGGTAATTAAGGGCCAATGCTACTTTACTTTTTTAGCAACGACCTTACTGTCACCTAAGCAATAAAGAAATTCTTCTAAAGAAACAAGTCTCCGAGTGACGCCTTTGCCTATCTCCTATATTAAATATATATATAGCTTATATATATAGCTAGCAGACCAGGGGCTTATGGTAGGGCCCTTGGTAATGAGGCGGCACTTCACGGGTTTAGTAGAAGTTGAAGAAATTTAATGAAGTGAGTGTCAATACATAATCGTCAATGTTTCAAGGTCGTGTCGACCTTTTCATCAGGACGTGCAGTACTGTGCATAAAGTGCCAGTGCGAAAATATATTTTCATATATAAAAAAGATATATGAAGGATATCGGCGCTAAAATAGATCTCAGTCCAGCAAATAATTGACCAATAATTCAATGGGTCATACAGTTCACCAAGTCCCAGAATATATTTGGACTGCAGCACCCTCAGAAAGGAGACTCCCGGGATCCTCAGGAGCAATGGATATCTAGGCAGAAAAGAGGAACAGAGGGGCGCTCCATAGTGCATAAAACAATTTAATATTTAAAAGGCACACAGCACAGAGTACAAGCCATAAGAAATGCTCGTACCAGATATTACATCGGCAGTGGGCTGGATACCACAAGATTTTAGAAATGTTACCAGGCAGGTACAGCACACCACGGCCCACGCTGCTTCTCTTGAGGGATACACAGCGTGCCGGGTCCTTCTGAGGACAGACGGAGGGAGGACAGCCTGGAGCAGACAGCGAGCGTCACCGTAGCCACGCCCCTACGCGTTTCGTGATAACACTTCGTCAGAGGGCGTGGAAACATCCAATGAGCTTTATCGCAAAGGTGACGGACATCGGTGTCAACCAATAAAAGCACACTGTCTCTCACCATAAATTGCTTATGGAGATCCGGCCAATCCATAAGCCGGTAATGTGATTGACAGCACTCTTGTCCTATCAAGACTCAGCCCTAGGGCATGGGCATTTGTGACGTGCATTGGAGCTCCGTCCATAAGAGTTCTCTCTCACTGAACTCAAAGGAATAAGGCGCTAGCCAATAGAATCGTTTATATTAATTGATAGGGAACACCACTTCAATGCCTTTCTCTTTTAGGCTCGCAGGATCACTATTATGGAATAGTTTAAAGTGGCGCGGGACACTGTGATTCAAAACATTATTTTTGATATTTCTTATATGTTCTAAAACTCGGATTTTTAGCATCCGTTTGGTCTTTCCAATGTAAACCTGCCCGCAGCCACAAGTTAACATTTATACGACAAATACAGAATTACAGTTAATAAATTGTTTTATACGCATATTGTCTTTGATTTGTGACCCCTTATCAATATGCGTACAAACTTTACACTTTCCACAGGGATAGCAGCCTTTTATATCAAGCATGTTTCTTGGGGTCTGGGTATTCCTGGGATTTTCAAGATGGCTCTTTGCCACCATTGACTTTATTGTATTAGATCTTTTATACACAATTCTGGGTTTGTCTTCAAGATGTCCCTGTAGAATTGGATCTAATTTTAGAATGTGCCAATTACGCTCCCTAATTTGCTTGATCTCCTTCTGTTTGTCATTATATTTTGTAACAAATAAACAGTCCACCTTATTTGACTCTATGAGTACGTCTCATCATCTCATCATTGACGGATCTTAATCTCTCAAAGCGGTTATTATGAACATAACCCCTTCTTCGAGTTATGTTCATAATAACCGCTTTGAGAGATTAAGATCCGTCAATGATGAGACGTACTCAGAGAGGAATTTTTTAGGACAAGACCCGATCCAATATGGCCACAGGCCTCCCTCTGTAATAACTCAAACCCCAGTAGGCCAAAAAAAACGACGAGGGGAAAGAGAGGAAGTGGACATAATAGAAAGAGAGCCGAAAGTTCGGAACATACGTTAGAACAGGAGGCCAGTAATATTTTTAACTTGTCTAAAAAAATCCTAAACCCTGTCGAAACCAAAGTGTTAAAATAGGGACTGTCTTTTGCCCCATCGAGACAACCTACAAAATTTGATCTATATATTGATCTTAATCTTTTTATAAGAAAATTAACTATAAAAAGACATTTCTTAAGAAAATCAGATGCCCCTATTAGGAACTGGGGAAATGACGATCAATCAGTGAAAGTGTTAAACACTTCAGGTCTCAAACCTAGATCAACTTTTTACCCGGTGGAGTCAAAGGGTACACATATAGACATGTTCTCCCAACTCGTTAAACGAGATTTTGAGAGTTTATATGATAAAAGAAACATCTTCAAAAAAGTATACATCTTCTCATCAAAACAATTTAAGTAGGCGAGAATATGAAGCCCTCAAAAACCTATCCCTAGACACTAATATCGTCATAAAATGTGCCGACAAGGGGGGGGGGGGGGATAGTCCTGATGGACCGCGAGTTCTAAGTGAATGAGGCATATAAATTGCTGAATGATGAGGTCTCATATAAGAGATTGGGGAACAATCCCACTAAAGTATATATAGAAGAGTTGTATACTTTGTTAAAAAGAGGGAAAGACCAAAAGGTTATTACCCTAGAAGAATTCAACTATCTATATAACACTGCACCATACTATGCAACCTTCTGTCACTTACCAAAAGTGCACAACGACCCGCTAGCACCCCCCGGGCGACCAATAATCGCCGGAATAGGGTCTCTAACATCGAGAGTATCTGAGTACGTCAATGTATTTATCAAGAGATATGTTCCAAAACTCGAATCATATGTGAGGGATTCTACACATCTCCTGCAAATCTTAAAAGATGTAAAATGGGAAGCTGGTTTCAGGTGGGTCACGATTGATGTCGCCTCCCTGCATACCTCGATAACCCATAAAAAAGGGATCGAGGTGATCCGGGGTGTGCTCAATGGTGACCCAGATATTTCCGATGAAAAAAGGGATTTTATCTGTGATTGTTTGGCTTTTGTTTTGGATCATAATTATTTTGAGTTCTTGGATGAATGGTTTGTCCAGGTTTGGGGTACGGCGATGGGGACGATATGTGCCCCAAGCCTGGCAAACCTCTACATGGGTGACTGGGAAACCACCACCCTGGTCGGTTCGAAAAAAGATAACGTAAAAATGTTTAAACGTTACATTGATGATATCTTAATTGTTTGGGGGGGAGGAGACTCTGAGTTTACAACTTTTATGGAGGAATTAAACTCCAATCTGTATAATCTTAAATTCACCTCAAACATCCAACCGACCAAAATAGAATTACTGGATTTGATGATCAGTGTTGAAAATTTCCCAGAGATCACCACCATAGAAACTTCCACGTACTTCAAGAAAGTAGACAGTAACAGTTATTTAGAGTATTCTAGCTGTCACTTGGAGTCGTGGAAAAATAACATCCCCTTCTCCCAATTCTTACGTCTTAGACGTAATTGTACGAATATGGCCACCTTTGATGAACAAGCTGAAATATATGTAACAAGGTTCAGAGAACGGGGTTATCCACCCAGCTTGGTTCAGTCTGCACTGATGAGAGCTAAATCAGGGGACCGTGATGAAATTCTTAAATACAAGAAGAAAGGGGAGGTAAAAGAGTCAAATAAGGTGGACTGTTTATTTGTTACAAAATATAATGACAAACAGAAGGAGATCAAGCAAATTATGGAGCGTAATTGGCACATTCTAAAATTAGATCCAATTCTACAGGGACATCTTGAAGACAAACCCAGAATTGTGTATAAAAGATCTAATACAATAAAGTCAATGGTGGCAAAGAGCCAGCTTAATAATCCCAGGAATACCCAGACCCCAAGAAACATGCTTGATATAAAAGGCTGCTATCCCTGTGGAAAGTGTAAAGTTTGTACGCATATTGATAAGGGGTCACAAATCAAAGACAATATGCGTATAAAACAATTTATTAACTGTAATTCTGTATTTGTCGTATATATGTTAACTTGTGGCTGCGGGCAGGTTTACATTGGAAAGACCAAACGGATGCTAAAAATCCGAGTTTTAGAACATATAAGAAATATCAAAAATAATGTTTTGAATCAGTGTCCCGCGCCACTTTAAACTATTCCATAATAGTGATCCTGCGAGCCTAAAAGTGAAAGGCATTGAAGTGGTGTTCCCTAATAGGAGAGGGGGTGATAGAGATCAGGATCTGATTAAGAGGGAAACATTTTGGATTCTAAATCTCAATACACTAGCCCCAGTAGGTTTGAACGAGGGGTATGAAATAACTCCATTTTTAAAAGCATGAAATTTATTTTTATCTGTATACATTTGCTGTTTTTTAAAAGAAAATGAAATATGTCGTTTTTCATGTTTTTTTACATATGCACATTTTGCACTTTATGTACCATATAATGATAGTAATCGTGTATGCTTGTACTATGAAGGTAAAAGTAAATGTTGGAAACATACAGAGAGCCAGCAATTACTAGTTTCATGTGCTGACTTTTCTCTAAAATCATCCTGTCAGCAGCGTCTACAGTGAGCAAGACGCTACCTATGTGTTACATAGGAACATGGAGATTGGCTAACTGACCAGTCTATCAATTAATATAAACGATTCTATTGGCTAGCGCCTTATCCCTTTGAGTTCAGTGAGAGAGAACTCTTATGGATGGAGCTCCAATGCACGTCACAAATGCCCATGCCCTAGGGCTGAGTCTTGATAGGACAAGAGTGCTGTCGATCACATTACCGGCTTATGGATTGGCCGGATCTCCCTAAGCAATTTATGGTGAGAGACCGTGTGCTTTTATTGGTTGACGCCGATGCGATAAAGCTCATTGGATGTTTCCAGCTTTTTCTATGGGTCAGTGGGCGCACCTAGACCACGCCCTCTGACGAAGTGTTATCACAAAACGCGTAGGGGCGTGGCTACGGTGACGCTCGCTGTCTGCTCCAGGCTGTCCTCCCTCCGTCTGTCCTCAGAAGGACCCGGCACGCTGTGTATCCCTCAAGAGAAGCAGCGTGGGCCGCGTGTATCCTGACTGTGCTCCGGATGGTGTGCTGTACCTGCCTGGTAACATTTCTAAAATCTTGTGGTATCCAGCCCACTGCCGATGTAATATCTGGTACGAGCATTTCTTATGGCTTGTACTCTGTGCTGTGTGCCTTTTAAATATTAAATTGTTTTATGCACTATGGAGCGCCCCTCTGTTCCTCTTTTCTGCCTAGATATATATATATATATATATATATATATATATATATATATATATATATATATACTCAAGGACAGGAACAACCAGTACAGAGTTGCGGTTTGATCAAAAAATTTGGTTTTCACTGTCAAATAGAAAAAAATATATATATACATTCTTAACCACTTTGTATTGGCTGAAATGTGGCCATAGCATTATTTTTTTTTTTTTATAACAACAAAAGAAACAACGTGTACATTTTCTAAGCAATTTATCCATTAAGAGCACTTTTCTGACAAAAGCAAAGTTTAGCCCATTAAATATATATGTCAAATATTGCAGATTGACTTACACTTTTAGAGGTGTGTGCCAGTGTGAGGTTCATGATCTCATGAATTCATATCTGCTGCAGTAACCTGACCACACACTGGTTAGTCTGTCTCCCACAGGTCTGGCACACAATCTCTGCTTGAGAGCAGGATTCATGGTATTAAGTGGGAATAAAATATAATTACAAATCCCCAACATTAATTTCAGATGGTGTAAAGCCACAGACCAATACTGTATAATCAACCCTCAGGCTTGAGGACAATTTCAGTAGAGCAGAGCCCATTGCAGTGTAACCAATCTGATACACTCAATACAATCTGTACAATTTGTTTCTAATTGTTACCTGAACTGAAGAACACAGTACCATAGAGCTGTTTAGCCAATATACTTCTAATAACTGTGTCTGTTCAAGGGAATCTTATAAATTCCCAGATTGAATTAAAACAGGAGCCTGTCTGACAATGGACTATATATACGTACGGTTTAAACACACACAACACGTCCGCATGTTTTAAGTTTTTAACACACTTCATTGTCTTTTGTTTGTCTATCTGTGTTTTTTTATAATTTTTCGCTAGCTTCTAAACATAAATTAATAAAAGCTAAGTTTTATGTATGAAATTTCATGTTGGTGCACCACACAAGGACAAATTATTTTCTCTCCTTGTTCTCATCCCAGAAAACCTCCCCTCTATGACCAACATACCCACACTCTCTTTCAGCCTGAGATTGATACTCGGGGGACAATTTATTCTTTGATTTATACTCCACTTCAGGATACAAGCATTAGGCCCCAACACTACAGGATTACTAATAACTCCATATTCTTGCAACATCTATATATTCACCTATATCAAATTAACTCACTTTATACTCATTTCTTAAGTTCATAATATCGTCTATCATACAAATCTAGTTATTATTATAATCAAACCATCCACCTCTTACTCCTTTACCAAACCCACTACTTTCGTAAATCAGTAACCTGACTGATCCATAAGACTGATACAATAGAATTATAAAATAGATCATGTATTTATGTACCTATTAGCAGGCACTACCGTTTCAAAAGCCTTAATTGATTAATTAATAGTACCATTAAGATAAACACCAGGTTATTTGAACAACATACAGATTGACACAATGGGAAAATTCTAAGATGCTGCATAAGACCCCGCCCCTCCTTTCAAGATGGACATAATTAGACTGACCAATCCAAGGCGATCCCGGAATGGAGGATAAATAAGACTTCTGCCAGATCCGCTAATATCAACCATCCTTGAAAAAGGCCAGTCAATGGCTGAAACGCGTTGGGGCACAATACCATCTTCAACCGCCCATTAAACAGTTAATACCACAGCTACACATCCCCACCAACTTGTGAGCGAAAGCCCATCCACCTACAGAGACAGCAGGAGATTCAACACGGTCACGTGACCCGGAAGCATCGACCCGGAGGAAACAACCCAGGATTCCCTGCACTTACACCCCGGGGCTCTCTCCAACAACACAGCACACTCCCAAGGAAGACGACCAACAGCACATTTTTGCGGGACGGTGCACGAGACTCATGGAAAACTCGGTCAGAGTTTATCCCCTTCAAACGCATCCAGCCTATCTCAATTCATTCACTGTGATTAATCACCACAAGATGTATATGGACTGATGCCATTCTGACAAATCAAGAAACATTACATACCTTTATTAGTGTATATATTTATTTTTAGTGCATGACTTTACCTTTTAACCTATATGAACTCATTTAATAAACGCTTATAATATAAAAAAATCAACATTAATTCCTAAATTATTCCCTACCTTATGCATTCACAAATCCAATATTACAATACAGATTTTTTTTGATTTTTTTAATATATAGAGAGTGCAAGGTGATATATAACTTTCTACGTCTCCTGAGTATTGTTACTCCCCTGGGCTTCTGGGATTTCCCTTGCAGGGCTTTAGTCAGCTTGTCCCCTTACTTTCTCCTGGCCTTGACGGGTGTGTTGCCACACGTAAAACCTGTAGTAAAACTCCTAGAGCCCTAACATTATAACCGGCCAAAGATATATACTCTTGAAGGGGTTTTTCCCTCACCCTTCAATTCACCCAGTCATGGATCCCAGTTCAGGGATTCCAGCTCAGGTTTTGGCTGATCAGATCACCCTTCTCACTCAGCAACACCGAGATCTCATTCTAAAGGTGGAGTCACATGAAGAAGTTAGAAGGGCTGTGCCTTTTATGTCCCTTCCTGTTAATGAGCCTAAAGTAAACCTCCCTGATCGGTTTGCCGGGGATAGAGTTCAGTTTTTTTTTTATTTCAGGGAGAGCTGTAAGTTGTATTTTCGCTTAAGACCTCACTCTTCTGGTTCTGAAGCACAAAGAGTAAGGTTGGTAGTGTCCCTTTTACAGGGTGATCCACAGACATGGGCGTTTGGTCTCAATATAAACGCCCATGTCTGTGGATCACCCTGTAAAAGGGACACTACCAACCTTACTCTTTGTGCTTCAGAACCAGAAGAGTGAGGTCTTAATCACTGTGGATTCGTTCTTCCAAGCTATGGGCATTCTGTATGACGACCCAGAAAAATCGGTCTCGGCAGAGGCTCATCTTCGGGCTTTGAAACAGGGTCGCCGTACGGCCGAGGTCTACTGCTCGGAGTTTCGGCGTTTCGCCAATGATTCCGGATGGAACGATCCGGCACTGAAAAGTCAGTTCCGTATAGGCCTGTCTGATACCATTAAAGATAGTCTGGTTCAATACCCATGGCCAGGGTCTCTGGATGTGCTAATGCATCTGGTGATTCGCATTGACGGCGTCTTAGAGAAAGGCACTCCGAGCGGTCCCCACTACCCGCTTTTTGGAGGTGGCCCACCTGAGGATCAGTGTACAGATTTGGGGGAACCAATGCAGCTCGGGGCATCCCGTCTGTCTCCCCAAGAAAAAGCTTGCTGAAGGGCATTGGGTCTCTGTCTGTATTGTGGGAAGAGAGGGCACCTTGCCGATACATGTACTGAGCATCAGGGTAATGCCAGGGCCTGAGGATGTTGGGGGACATCCTTTCAGGCCTATCTGTAGCTTCCCATAATAACTCTTTATTGCTATCAGTAAGTCTTGGTTTTGGGAATCATAGTTGGGAGTGTTTGGATTTTGTGGATAGCGGAGCGACAGGGAATTTTATTGACTCACAGCTGGTACATGACATGGTCATAATATTCCCCTTGTATCACTTCCCTCCGAACTTCTGGTATATGGCTTAAATGGCAACCAGTTGCCCAAGGGTTCTATAACCCATCGTATTCCACCTCTCGATCTGCATATCAAGGTTACTCGATACCCGAAAATATATATTGTTTTGTTATCCATAGTCCTCTTGCTCCCATCATCCTTGGGTTACCTTGGCTGAGGGTACATAATCCCAGGTTAGATTGGCAGACAGGAGAGCTGTTACAATGGGGTGAAAGCTGTATGTCTAATTGTTTAACTCTTCCTGTTCGCGTTTCCACCCCTGTAATTCCAGGTCTCCCAGTACAATACGCTGCCTTTTCTGACATGTTTTCTAAAAAAGAAGTAGATGTCCTACCACCACCGGCCGTATGATTGTTCCATCCCATGCCAAACTGCCCAAGGGACGGTTATACTCTTTACCCTTGCCAGAGGCTAAGGCCACAGAGGATTATATTGAGGAAAATCTCAAGAAAAGTTTCATTAGGCCCTCTAAGTCTCCTGTGGAAACCGGGTTCTTTTTTGTGGCAAAAAAGGGCAGTGTATTGACTATAGACAGCTTAATGACATCACCATAAAAAATCCAACCCTTTGCCCCTCATCTCTGTCCTGTTCGAACAATTATGGAAGCCCACCATTTTTTTCTAAGATTGATTTACGGGGTGCCTACAACTTGATCAGAATAAGAGAGGGAGATGAGTGGAAGACCGCATTCAACACTCACACAGGGCAGTTCGAGTACTTGGTTATGCCTTTTGGTCTCGCTAATGCCCCAGCTGCTCCCAGTAACTCAAACCCAGTTGCACCAGGTACTCCGGGCTCAAACATCAGTGCCTGGTTTCCTTCTGGAGGGTAGACTTTTTGTCCCCCCGAACATGAGAAGAAAGATTATTTTTGAGTTTCACTCCAGCAAGGCAGCTGGTCATCCCGGAATATCGAAGACCTATGCCTTGCTATCCCGGTCCGTCGATGAGGAAGGATGCAGAGGCATTTGTCCAATCTTGTGATGTGTGCACCAGAAATAAAACTCCCCGTTGTACCCCATTAGGTCAGTTGGTCCCTTTATCTGTGCCTCAGAGACCTTGGTCACACATCTTGATGGATTTTATCACCTATCTTCCGCAGTCTTTCGGGCATAATACCATCTGGGTAGTAGTGGACAGGTTTAGCAAGATGGCACATTTTGTTGCTCTACCACCATATCAGCCATATGATTGTTCCATCCGAATGCCAAACTGCCCAAGGGACGGTTATACTCTTTATCCTTGCCAGAGGCTAAGGCCATGTAGGATTATATTGAGGAAAATCTCAAGAAAGGTTTCATTAGGCCCTCTAAGTCTCCTGTGGGAGCCGGGTTCTTTTTTGTGACAAAAAAGGACAGCTCTCTGAGACCGTGTATTGACTATAGACATCTTAATGACATCCCGTAAAAAAATTCCTACCCTTTGCCCCTCATCTCTGTCCTGTCCAATCAATTACGGAAGCCCACCATTTTTTCTAAGATTGACTTATGGGGTGCCTACAACTTGATCAAAATAAGAGAGGGAGATGAGTGGAAGACCGCATTCAACACTCACACAGGGCATTACGAGTACTTGGTTATGCCTTTTGGTCTCGTAAATGCCCCAGCTGTCTTTCAAGATCTCATCAATGGTGTTCTTAGGAATTTTCTTTGTTGTATACTTTGATGATATCCTCACTTTCTCATCCTCTCTTGAACAACATCGTCGTCATGTGTGTATTGTCTTACAGTAGTTAAGAGATAATCATTTGTATGCAAAGTTGGAGAAATGTGAATTTGAAAAGGAAAGCATTTCTTTCTTGGGCTATATAATTTCTCAGAGGATTTCAAATAGATCCTGCTAAGGTTCAAGCCATAAAGGACTGGGTTCAGCCTTCCAGTCTCAAATCTACACAAAGATTTCTCGGTTTTGCCAACTATTACCGTAGGTTTATTCCAGCATTTTCTGATATTCCCCAAGAAGGGGGCAGATCCTTCCTCGTGGCCTCCCACTGTTGTAGAGGCATTTAACAGATTAAAGACTTATTTTGTCTCTGCAGGGATTCTGCGGCATCCTAACCCTGATCTTCCCTTTGTCCTGGAAGTGGATGCCTGTTTGTTCATTCAATAATAGTGGGCCTTTGGATCGGGTTAGTGTCCGAACCGCATCTCTGTCTCTGTAATGCAGGAGTTTAGCTATTAGAGTCCGAGGTGGTGCTCCCAGAGGCAGTGGTCGCAAGGGGGCTCTGTGTGCTCATTCAATGGAGAAAAAGGGCGAGATGGCTTCTGCCATGAACGTGTCCATTTCTCCACATACATTTCAGGATGAGAGCCCTCTTCCTTCTCTGGGAGGCCTACGAAGTGAATATTACATCTCCTCAAGCGACCCTCCATATTGAGTAGCTTTGTCTGAAAAGCCAAAACTTGATTACTTAAGCCCACCATCAATGTTCCCTCTAATTTTACGAAGGCTGTGTGCGGTAAAAGATTTTGGCTGTGCAACTTTGGAAGGAAATTAACATTTTTGTGCGTCACTTATATATAACTGGAAAATGACATTCAGCATTTGTGTTAACTTTACTTCAAAATGATATTAAACATTCAAAACACAGCAAACGGTGTAGTTAATGGTTGAAACACACAATAATTGAGTCCACAACTGCAAAAAGGGACCATTGCTGCTTTGTGCGCTCTGTTGTAATGTCTGTGCACACGCTCGTCGAGTTGAGGGAACACTGCCCACCATCTTGTCACCCAGGGGTGAAATTTTATCTTCCAGGGTAGACGTATAAGTTGCGACTTCACCCACACGTTCTCCAACTCTGTTAGTCGTGGTGAATAATAGATAAATCGGCTTGCACTTGGCCTCTTTTATCAGCCAGCCTGGCCTCGCTGGAAGTTACAGCTTCAAGCACTTTTTGTAGTGCCTCATTAGTAACCTCTTGAGATGGAGCAAGAGGGTTTTGAGGCGAGGGGGGCTGGGAGCCAGTATCAGAATTGGAGACCCCAGTATTTGGGTGAGGGTGTCTAGCAAATTTTTCAAGCTGGGCCACAGCCGGAGTACATTGTGTTTTCCCCATACTTGTAGGGTAGGGGACAAGTGGGGGATGATATACAGTAGGATCCAGATCCAACCAGACAGGTATATGCTGATGAATTGCGGTGCCCAAGTCTGAAAACAGATATTAACAGGTGAACAGTCTGTACATATGTTGCCCAGTGGAGATGATAGTATATAGGGCGATATATTTAACA
Organism: Crinia signifera; assembly: GCF_055691185.1. Lineage (NCBI taxonomy): Eukaryota > Metazoa > Chordata > Amphibia > Anura > Myobatrachidae > Crinia > Crinia signifera. The sequence continues at coordinate 169,151,361 of NC_139218.1, read as the reverse complement.
CTGCGTTGTCAGCGTAGATAGTATCAGGTAGCCACTGTAGAGAGCAAGCCAGACATCACCAGTAAATCATAAGGGAACCCCGGAAGCAGGATGGATTGTATTTAATGTTGCTGTATATAGGAGAGGAGACATGCAGTCCCAGGCCCCTGCATATGAAGGTTTTTAATTGGAGACAGTCACAGTAATGGCTTTCTAGCCAGGAGGTCTGCAACCTCACTCCCTCTATTGAGATATACCAGGGCCTCCCTCACATCCACTGTCTTGTCGCTCCATATCCCGCATCGAGGGTGGGCAATGCCAGGACAGTGTAATGTGTTCCCCTTTTACAGGAGCTCAAATTGTTTGGGCGCTTCTCAGTGCAGTATAGTGTCTGTTGTAAAATGGCACCTGCGGTTCTCTGTTCGGGTTCTCTGCGACACTAGGTCGCGGGTCTCACCCGCTGACAACAGATCTTACCAGCATCTCTTGGACAGCAGCTGGGATGGGCGATGCGGCAGGGAAGCGAGCCCGTATCTCGCAGACATCCTTTCAGTCCAGCCTCTCCTCCGCACGGATCTCCGGTAGTGGCAAGATGGCACCCGCGACTTCCTGGCCAGGAGCCCCGCAATGCCAGTCCCGGGGTCATGCCACTCGGCACAAGAACACCCGGGCGTTTCGTGGCCGGTGACAGGCACGGGCGATGGGGTAGGATAGTGGGGCTGCGGTGTGGAGGCCCCTCACGGCCGGACACCTCAGCAGTGGTAATATGGCGTCCGAAGCTCTACACCCGGGAGCCGAGCAGCACCAAGTCCTTGATCTCTCCCCACAGCGTCCACCTGCAGTAATTGGTTGGGTAAGAGTGTCCTCTGTACCTTCCCCTGGCCGTTCAGGTAGTTTGGTGGAATTGAGCGCAGTCAGGATGGGTATCCAGAATATATGGAGCGGGGAGCAGCAGGAGAAAGCATCTCTCTACATGTCTGCCGAAGCCACGCCCCCTCTCATTTGTTTTTTACTTCCACATTGTGCCTTTTTTCAGTGCTGATAAATTAAATATCTATTAATGTTTATTTTACATTTAAAAACAAAATATTAATATAATTTGTTGGCAGCTATGAACTATACCACTTTCCAACCATATGATACCCTCAAACTCTATTTGAAATGTATTTATTTGCATTGATTCTCTTAAGTCTATCTCAAGATTGTTTACATTTCTTTAGAGGATCATCTTCTACCACTTTTTATTGGGAATCTATTCCACTTCTCGAGCCTTTCTGTGATGTGATTTTTCCTTATATTTCCCCTGGATTATTTATATTTCCCCTGTACCTTGTTAAAACCCTTGATATAGTTTCAAATTTCTTTCATCTCCTCCCATTATCTTCTCTGCTACAAGCTATATGTACTGCATTAAAACGTTTTCATCTTTTCGGGTAAGTTTTGTGATGCACCGTTTTAGTTGCTCTTCTTTGTTTCATATATGTTGTAATATCCTTCTGGAGATATGGCCTCCAGAACTGAGCATACTATTCTAGATGATAAACTACTCCAGTGGCATTATTATCTATTTCTTCATGCTAATAATTTCCTCTCTATACAACCCTGACTTCCATTCAACTTTGCTTAGTTACATTGCTTATCTGCATTTAAGTAATTGGAAATCCTATAGTAATCCGTTTCTTCCTCTGTAGTTTCTATTACAGTGCCGTTAATACTATATTTATCCTTTTGATTTTTGCGATGTTCATTATTTTTAAATTTTTCGCTTTGAACTGTAGTTACCGTTTCTCTAGTCTTCCTATAGCAGATGTGTCAAACTCGCGGGCCACATGCGCCCCCTGGCCACCTACTTTTGTGGCCCACAGGATCATGGACTTGAAGGTCAAAGCCCCTATCCGAACGCTGAAGCCAGGAGAGGCTTCAGAAGAAAATGTGCAGTAATACCGCACATTTTCTTCTGAAGCCTCTCCTGGCTTCAGCATTCCCAGTAGTGCATTGCACGGGTGCACGAGTGATGTCACCACGCACCGGTGCAGTGCAGGGCTGAAGTGCTTGGTGGCGGAGGCGGGAAGGCAGGTTAGCGTAGGCGAGTGGCTGCAGTGAGAGGGGGCAGAGCTGCCCGCAGTAACCCCTGGCCAGAGCAGAAGCAGAGAGCAGTGCTTCAGCAGAAAATGTGCAGTAACCTCCCAGTGTCTTGCCGGCAGAAGGTGTCAGCAGCGGGGTACAGTAACCCTCCATGGAGTCCATGCCATGCCTACCAGCAGTAAGATGCCTTTTTTTGTGGTGCAGCACTGACCTGGAGTCATAGCTACTTGGAATCACTACCCGAGGAAGTGATAGTTGTCACATTGTTCCCAGCCTGGGATGGAGGAGGCATGTGTTATCTGGCACTGTGGGGCGCATATGTTTTATCTGGCACCATGGGGCATATGTTTTATCTGGCACCTTGGGGGCATATGTGTTATCTGGCACTGAGTGGGCATATGTGTTATCTGGCACCTTGGGGACAAATGTGTTATCTGGCACTGAGGGGGCAATTATGTGTATCAGGCACTGTCGGTGGTGATATTTAATGGGGAATAACATCCCCTGGCACACACTGATATATGGTATTATTATTATTATTATTATTATTATTATTATTATTATATAGGGGAGAGGGGACCACACAGTTATATATGAAGGGGTATAACACAGCTGATATGTGGTATTGTTATTATTATATAGAGGAGAGTAAAATTGCGTATAAGACTCCTTTTCTTGTGCTGGACGCACAAGACTTAGACCTTGATTATTCTGCCGAGTTGGGATTTTGAGTTAAACATGCCTGACCTAGACCATCAATAGTTTGTTTTACACTTCCTAGTGTGTCTACCTATTTGGTGTGATCTTGAATGTGCCATAATTTTTCTTCAATCCCAGATCCCTGTGTTAATTCGCTGGTAAATGTTTTTTTTATTGTTAATGTACTCCATATACAGGTACTACTCTGTTTTCTATTCTGCAAACATGATCGTATCCAGTCAACCATCTCAGGATCCAATCCCATGCTTTTAAGTTTCAATAAAAGTGCAATGTGGTACAGTGTGTCAAAAGCCTTACTAAAGTCTAGATTATCTATTACTTTTGTCACCCAGTCAAAAATGTCAATAAGATTTGTTTAGCATGATCTCTCCCAATGCGTCCATGCAGTTAGGAATCCTGTAAGATGCTTGATTTATTAAAACATGATAGGGTAATCGAAAACATGCATTGAGGTTCGGAGGGCTGGCTGGTGAGCTTACAGTCTATAGGGAAATAGGTATTTGATACATTGGGCCTTATTCTGATCGGTGCGGCCGGATCCGAATATGCGGCCAGGACTGTGCGTGCGAAACCCCGCCTTCCATATGGATCGCCAACTCCGTCCGTACACGGTAAGAAGCTGGCCGAACGGACCGCACGTGTATTTTTCATGGAATATGCCTCCTCCATCTCAGGGAACCTCCCCCATCATTCGATGGTCGCAGTGATTGCAATCACCTCCTGAGGAAGCCGCTGATACTAGAAGGCGGAGAAACGCGTAGAGGGCGACGGGACAGCTTTGTGGCAACTGGATACAATATAGGGGAGTAACTTACTCAGCGACTGCAGTGAACTGCTTAAATCATCTGGTCATATCAACTCCCAAGTATCAAGAGCCGGATCCCCACATTTTTGAAAGGACAAAAACCCTCAAGAATAAGTGAGTTATTCCACTAACATGTGCACATGAGTGGGGGACAGTTACTCCTAACAATTGGGAGATTTTAAAGTAATACTAACCGGTTTTTTACCAATGTTATGGACTAACAAGTTGAATACAGTTCAAAATATTTTACTAACAGTCTAAACAGAGCATTGTTATATGTGTGTTCGTCTTGTTTGTCCCAGTGGCCACTAAAAATTTAAATTGTATGCAATTTATTGTGTTTTATTATTATTTTTATTTTTTAATAAATTGTATATGATTTTGCAAAGCACAGCTCCATTTTCTTTTCTCTTGTAACCTCATATCCCAAAGGGGTTGGTAATCCCCCTTATTGGGAGCTGCTGCAGTGCGAAATTATACAATCAGCGCTCATACTCTTTTTCTTTTTCAGAGGTTCTTGGTAGGCTGTTGATCAGCCCAGGATTTTTTTTTCCTTGGGTCAGTGAGATGCCTGAAGTACTAAGTTAACGCACTGTATGTAAAGTGTCGTGTGTGAACTGCGTATGGGGATCTAGTTTGTAGCACAGTTTATGACAATTATGTGGTTGTTCCCGGAATTTGATAAGCTTGCCTGCAGATATGAGATTTCAGGCAATGCTTAAAGGTTTAAAGACTAAAGGAAAGATTTGTTGTGCTAGGGAGGTTATCCCAGTTACATAGGAGGTTATTCTGGTTCGGGCGGCTGGGCCGTAAGCGTACGTTCCTGTTTTTTTTATTTGATCTGCGCATGCGTACCTTCCTCAATGCGCAAGTGCGACGACTTCATAACGCTCACGGAAGGGTCTTTCCGTGCGAAAAAACCTGTCCGCAAGAGTACGGTCACTGTGGGCGGCATAGGGCCGTGTGGAGGGGAGCGGCTAAAATAATGAGGGAAACTGGGCATAAACATGGGCGTACACGGGGGTGTGCACAAAAAATGTACGCTGCTACTACCGCTCGATCGGAGAAAGCACCGTTCATTTCGGACACAACAGGCGGGCGCCAACCGCCACCTCAGACCACTCCTACAGATACCGCATGAGAGCGGACACCTGTGTCTGCTAATTAACGCTGATTACTACTCAAACACATACACCTGAATATAATAAGCAATGCAGTCCAAACCATTATTTCACTACCTGCAAGACACACACAGCCCTCAAACACATTGGAAGCATATCTTTCTACACTTCTCTACATGTAAAGGTTGGTTTCATTTTAGTTAAGAATCTTTTTAAGACCTGCTTATATATGCCAAGGTAGTTATTTTGAAACAATTTACACACATTCAGAAAGTGTTTTCGGTACTCTTTACCTAGAACGGCGCCCACGATTTTGATCGTGGGCATCGTTAGTAAAAAATCGCGGGCATCGCATGCACTAAAAAACCGGGTGCGATGCGACCGACGCGATGCCCGCGATTTCCCATAGGGAACAATGTTAAATGTCTCAATTGACCCAATTTTCCTGTTCAATGCCTCAATTGACCCGGTTTTTCCATAGGAAACCATGTTAAATGGCCCACAGAGGCCAAATAGGCACCCTGAAGTGTGAAATGGCCCCCACAATTGTTAACGCCACCCCACGATCAACGTGAACCCGAAGCGTGGTGAGCGGCGGCGGTACGCGTCCTACGACCTTTTCATACCCCCACTATCCACGTCGGCGTGGAGTTGAGAATAGAAAGTGTGGCGAGCGGACGCGGACAGCTGTGAAGCCCGCGAGGGGACGCGGATACCTGTGAAGGTATCCGCGTCCCCTCGCGGGGCTCGCCACGCTTCGGGCTCGGTGGCTCGCTGCGCTCGGCACACTTTCTATTCTTGACTCCATGCCGACGTGGATAGTGGGTGTATGAAAAGGTTGTAGGACGCGTACCGCCGCCCCGCGCGGGCTCGCTGCGCTCGCCACGCTTCGGGTTCACGTTGAGTACCGTGTTTTCATATACTTTAAACAGCAGCACACTCAATCTACACTAGTCAACATGTGTCAAACTTTTCACTCTAATACAAACATATGTTTTGTATTTATGATACAAATACATAAACCACATCTAACACTTACAAAGGATGTTTCTGCAATGTTTTCAGCCCATGCCCACTATTTTGCACACAATCTTTGTATAGCACCCAAAATACATTACTGTACCACTTTCTGCTCTGCTATTAATTTAATTTTACTACACTCTGGATGTAAAATGTCACCAATCACATTATTGCAATCACATATCTTTAACAAAGGATTCCTACATCTGCTTATGACACTGAGAAATCATTTTAATGAAAATGTGTTAACATGTTTGTTCACAAGCAATTTCATCATGTTTGTTCGACTCACACATCTTTAACATACCTGTACCAAGACATTACTGGTTTTTTAGGGAGGACACATCTGCATTCCTACACAAATGTACATTTTGATCCCTGTTTGCCTACCTCACCAACTCCATGACGAGATCATTGTTCTGGACCTGCTTTTACCTACTAATGTTGGAGTTCCCTCACCTGCACAGAAACTGCTTTCTCACCTATTAAGTTGCTCTGCACATGTGCTGACACAAACAAATTAGCTGGGAAAAGTTGGATATAAACATGTGAATGGCCATGGAGAGTGTTACACATGGGAAACTTCTACAACACTTCTACAACAAAGGAAAAAAGGAAGATCCCGCTAATTACAGACCCGTTAGTTTAACATCAATTGTGGGTAAACTATTTGAAGGATTTTTAAGGGATGGTATCCAGGAATATTTAGATCATCACCGTCTACTCAGTACTAACCAACATGGGTTCGTGAAAAATCGTTCATGCCAAACTAATCTACTAGGGTTCTATGAAGAGGTTAGCAAAAACCTCGATAATGGAAATGCTGTAGATGTGATTTTCCTAGATTTCGCTAAAGCATTTGATACTGTCCCACACAAGAGATTGATTAATAAAATGGAGAAACTAGGATTGGGTGAAAATATCTGCAGATGGGTAGGGAATTGGCTATGTAATAGAGAACAAAGAGTGGTTGTGAATGGTGCCGTATCAGATATGATACCGGTACTAAGTGGAGTGCCCCAGGGTTCGGTTTTGGGGCCCATTTTGTTTAACATTTTTATTAACAATATTGGGATAGGGTTACTCAGCAATGTATCCATCTTTGCGGACGATACAAAACTTAGCAAAGTCATCAAATCTCCAGAAGATGTCACCATGCTTCAAAATGATCTTGCAATTCTAGATGGGTGGGCAAAAAAATGGAAGATGAGGTTCAATGTAGATAAATGTAAGGTTGTGCACCTTGGGAGACACAACCAGTGTGCAAGTTACAATCTTAGCGGAGAGGAACTGGGTAATTCCATACTTGAAAAGGATCTAGGAGTCCAAATAGACAGCAATCTAGGATGTAGTGCCCATTGTAATGTAGCTACAAAAAAGGCCAACAAAATTCTGGCATGTATTACGAGGGGAATGGAAACTAGGGACTCAAGGGTAATTATGCCACTATATAAAGCATTGGTGAGACCTCACCTAGAGTACGGAGTACAGTTCTGGGCCCCACACTATAAAAAGGACATCATAGAATTAGAAAAAGTCCAAAGGCGAGCACCAAAGCTTATTAGGGGAATGGAGAATTTAAGCTACGGGGAGAGATTAAGTAATTTGGGACTATTTACATTAGAAAAGAGACGTTTAAGGGGGGACATGCTCAACATGTACAAGTATATCAAGGGCCAATATAAGGAACTGTCACACACCCTATTTTCTACTAGAAAGGAATCTAGGACGCGAGGGCATGAGTATAGATTAGAAGAAAAAAGATTTCATTCAGCTAGTAGAAAGAATTTCTTTACGGTCAGAACAGTCAAACTCTGGAACTCTCTTCCCAGAGACTTGGTAACGGCTGGCTCATTAAATGCGTTCAAGGCAAAGTTGGACAAACATTTACTGGAGAAAAACATCCATGGGTACAAATAAGAAATATAATTTGTCTGTAAAATACCAGAACCTACCAAATCAGCAATGGATATCTATACCAGGTTGAACTAGATGGACGCAAGTCTTTTTTCAGCCTTACCTACTATGTAACTATGTAACACTTCAATAAATGCACAAAAATACCCTGGTCAGTAAGTACACATAAATGTATTATTTGTTTCACACAAGAAATTACACATACAACAATTGTGTTTTAATTCTTAAAATAAATTTATTTGCTGTTCAGCATCACAGCTTAGTTCACAATTTAAAATCAGAACGAAAAATTAAATATAACATATTGTCAAAAATAACAATCAACAACAACAACAGGTTGCATATCTCCAAACATGTGTTACCCTGCAAATGCAATGGTGAGAGAAATGTGGTCACCAGAATACGACCTGCAACAACCAGGTAGAATACTAAGCATGATACACACCACCAAAAATAAAACCTGCATTTCTAGTGGTCAAAATAAGGACTTTAATGCCCATGGCACGAAAATGGATAGATGGCCAACTCAGGAAGTGGATGTCCAGTGCAATTTAAAAATTTGGGGTCCAAACACACAGGAAGTGAACCAGGTGTCATTCTTTTGGCCCCTTTTTCCCCTTTTTGGATGGGGCCTTGGGGACAGGGGCCTTTGAGACTGAAGGCTTGCGCCCTCTTCCCCTAGTGGACACAGGAGGGTCAGCAGAGGTGGAAGATTGAGGAGCAGCTTGGGGTGGCCCAGAATATGGGGGATTGTCCCTTAGGGACCTGGCGGTGGTCAGCAGCTCAGCCAGAATGTCATTCTGGCGGCTGAGTTGTTGGGCAATGCTTTGCATGCCAGCCGCCAGAATGTCAGTCTGGCGTTGCATGGCCTCAATATGCTGGGTGTTGCTCTCCTTCCAAGCCCCCATGAATTGCACACACTGCTGGTGACGGCCTGCAGCCTCCAACCCTTGCTGCTGGATCTGGTCCAGCATCTCGATCCACCTGGCATCAGATGTGGCGGGAGGTGGCGTGTTGGTGGAGGCTGGACCACTTGCTCCACCTGTGGCCCTGAAGAGGAAGATGCTGCCGGTTGATCACCTGGTTCTGCTTTATCTAGGATAATAATTTTAAACAATGTCACCATCACATACACAAAAAAATCTCACTAACCAAATACAATGCATTACTGTGACTTACCAACAAAAGAAGCAAAAACCTCCACCGGGAGCTCACTATCCATATTGGATATCCCCCTGACCTCGGCAACATCAATGACATCCAAGGCCTCCTCCTCCAGGGGGGTATATTCCAAGTTGTCTGGGATAGGCCCCCTCCCGGTGGACATGCTGTGGTTGTACCGGTCAGTCATCTTCCTCTTCAGTGTTGTTTTAAAGTCTGACCACCTACAAGTTAAAACATACAAATATCACCATGAGATATGTGCACCACTGTGCTAGTGAACATCATGACTACGTTACATTTCCTAGTGTGGGTGACCTTATGTTTTTGGTGCTTATGTTTCCCACACACACATAAATGTCTCCATTATGAGGCATTTCAGTGTCTCATCTAATTTATTAGCCCACTAAATGCTCATACATATATCACTATGCAGAAATGACATCATCCCTGGACAAATTATGCACCTCCACCTGTAGTGAAACTACACATCCCACCATAGCTTGACAGTGTGGATAATATGGAGTTATTTAACTATGGGAAGACATGCTGGGATGTGTAGTTTCACACCAGCTACATGTGCACAGTTTTAACATCATTGTTTCAGTAGCATCATCTGGAACTTGTTACTACAACTCTTTAACAACTACACACTTTCTGTTGTCCCATCACATACTTCACATGAGCAGAAGTGTGCCCATGACCTCACATCACACCAATGATGCATGTTTCATATATAAATGTGGGTTATTAGACATCGTTGTGTTCACATGTGACATTGAGGTGTAGCAATATCTACAAACACACCTTCCTATTACTATCAAAACATACATGTAACATATGTACACACATATGACATTATCAGGTGGAGCAACACACTTGCCTTTTCTTCACTGATGCCATATCTCTGACCACTGTTGACACCTGGTTCACTTCCTCTGTGATCTTCTCCCAAAGGTTTTTTCTTGCACTGGCACCCGGCTTCCTGGTTGGCAATTCTATCTATTCTCGTGCCCTGGGAACTAAAATGCTCAATTCTGCCTCTAGAAATGCAGGGTTTCTTTTTTTGGTGGTGGTATCCTGCTCAGTCCTCGCCCTAGATGTTGCAGCTCGTTTTCTGTTGGCCCCAGTTCTCTCACCATGCACCTGCTGGGTCTCACGTGTTTGGAGAAATGCTACCTGTTGTTGTGGCTGGTTGCTTGGCCCTTGTGGAGCTGGTGGCATTGTTAGTGAGGGGCCCCCTTGGTCTTGGGCCCTCCTTCTCCGCTCCTGCTCACTCTGCCTCAAACTTTCAAGCAGGGATTCTGCTTGTGCTCTTCGTAGGGCGTCCTCAGCTGCGGAATCATCTGAATCAGACATGTTTGCAGCAATTATGGCCAGCATCTGACTGGATATTTATATGGTAATTTCCCGCCTGGATCAAGGGGGCGTATATTTTTACTGCAATGTAGTAGCTAATTTTCGCCGTTTTTCCCGCCGATAATTTCCACGTTTATGACCACGGAAATTACACTGGTCTCAACGCACCTGAGCATTCACCTGTACATGCACATGCACAGGTTGTTGACCATTGTGTGCTACGTGGTGTGCACATGTTAGTCCAATGATGAGTGTTTTCAGGTGGTCTCTGTTGGGTATGCTTTTTAACACAAATGTATAAACATAACAATGCTTTCCCTACATTTGTTGTGATGATAAATGTGTCATACACCAACATGTTGTATGTGCCATGTTATCAGCGTATGTATTAGTAGATGGTTGCGTGTATTATTTTTTGCACACTATATATACAGTACGTCTCTCTATAAATTGAAAGCATACTGTTTGTTATGGTGTGTGTATATCGGAACGGTCCGCGTAAGTTTCTATTTGCATACATATTGTTAATGTAAGAAGGATTAATAAAGTTAATACTAAACAAACAAGTTTTTAGACCAATCAGCAACCACCAAAAGTTATATATGTACCTGCAATTAATAACTGCGCCATTGCCAATATGTCTTCAACCAGGGCTAACTCCTTTTCCATCCAGGAGCTGGTGGCCTTGGTTGAGGTGATGGACCGGCGCCTGGGGCCCATATGTCTCCAACAGGGAGAAGCGGCGGGCATATAATGCTGCCCGCCACTTAATCTACGCCCAGGCCGGCGCCTGCAGAAGCCTGGACCAGGTGGAGCGGCGCTGGTCAGACTTGCCAAACCTGCTATGTAGCATACGGTGCCATATTGCCTGCTGTTAGTATATAATTTACACATATTTTCGCATTTTGTAGCAATGAGTTCTGTAGTTTGAAAACATGTACATGAGTATGTGGGGGTGTATATGGGGGTATATGGGGGTGTATGTGGGGGTTTGTGGGGTGTATATGGGGGCTATAGGGGTGTATATGGGGGTATAGGGGTGTATAGGGGGGTATATGTAATCCCTCTGTTTTTGGGTGTAGCATATCATTTAGTTAGCTTGTTAAATTTATTACATATAGCTGCAATGATAATTTGTAAGGTTATGAGCATGACTAATTTGAGTTTTTCTATCCCCCAAATTTATGAAACCCAACCTTCGATTGCTATGCCATCAACATGAACATTTCAGCACACGCAAGGGCATGCATGGAAGCCCGGGAGGAGGCAGCCCGGGAGGAGGAAGTGGAGGCGGAGGAAGGGCCTGAGGAGGAAGTGGAGGCGGAGGAAGGGCCTGAGGAGGAAGTGGAGGCGGAGGAAGGCACTGAGGAGGAAGATGATGATGAGGAGGAGGAAACATTGAGGCCTGCTGGAGCCCACCCCATATCAACCTCCCCTTCCAACTAACACTCCCCTACCCCGACCCCCACCCCCTCCCCACCCCATTTCCAACCCCCCTACACCTCCCCACCCCCCAACCTTTCCAACCCCCACTCCAACCCACTACCTCTATCCCAACTCCAATCCCATCCCCCTTGCTCCTGACCCCCCCAACCACCGGACACCCAACCAGCGGCGAGCAGGATGGCTCAACTAGCCGTAAGTAAATAATGTGCCTAATGTTTACATACACATTTACACAACAACCACATATGTGTATCCAACATCATCATTATTTGCAACATATCACTGCAGGTCGACCATGAGGTGTGGCCTGTTCTTCTCCAGGAACAAGGGTCCCCTTGGTGGTTTTCTTGAGTGTGGCCATGCCTCACCCCTTAAATATTTGACTTAACAGTACATCCAATGAGATATCCGACATTAGTGGTGTTGTAGTTATGTGGGTCCAGGTGTTGTGTAACTCCACTTCCCAGCATGATGTGCAACATTAATTTATATATTGTTTTGTTAATAGTGTGTGAGGCCATGCGGATGCATGCTTTACAAACATAGCTTTAGGCCTATAATTTGAACAGCAATGTCCTAAATGTAAAATAGTAAGTAGTGCTTAAGCCGCAACAATGTCATAACTCTTAAATAGCTCAGCCTAATTGTGAGGTTAGAGGTGAGTCCCTTAAAACAAAACTACCAATTGGGATACAGCATACATTCATCCAAGAAGGAGTAATTTAATTAATGTTATTTACTATGTACAGTATGTGTGTGTTAACATATTATTTTTTAGTACAGTGTTTACAGCAGACCCATCTTCAATGTAGTTTAAAAATGTGTGTGGCCTTCACACTTAACTCACAACTTCTTAGTATGTACAAATACAACAAACATTTGTGTATATTATATATTAAATATGTTTTTTTTTTTCCTTCACTACAGACACTGAACAGCACCAGGAGGAGGTGGACCGGATAATGAGGGAAATCTTCCTGACCCTCCTATATCTCTCCATTCTTTTTGGACAACTGGAGGCCCTCATTTAATATTTTTTTTTTAAATTGTTGTTTAAAAAAGTTTTTTTTACAGTTAGAAGTTTCCTGTGTTGTTATTCATAAATATATTTGAGGGTTTGTAAGGGCAGGTACATACAGATGTGTAATGTCACTTATATTTGTAATTTGAGGTGAGGGGTAACGATTGATGTGTGAATGTGTGTGTTTTATAGTTAAATAACACATAGTGAAAATGCATGAATAAAAATTCGGAAAACACTAATTATGAACATAATTTAGTACATACACACAAACACTACCATAACTTTATTTAAAAGAAAATTGCAATGTGGGGACACATAGATAGTGATTAAAATGCAACCTTAGAACATAAAATATATACATGTAAGGAGGGTTAAAATGTATTATTTTTAGGCTGTTCATGAAGGTAGACAATTGAGGTAATAGAAAACAATAATTGATTAACAAATAGAATAATTATTTTAATTGTCTTAATCATAGTTGAAAGGGTAGATTATGAGGGCCATATATGTGAAGGGTATGCCAGCGTGCACGGACGTATGCTCACTCTCACGAGCGGTGACATACGCTGAGTTTTCCATTGAAAACAATAGAGACCCGTCCGTGCACGGTGGCGTACGCTCAGATAGCCGCAAGAAGTCAGTGGGAAGACGGACAAGAGACGTCCGTAAACAGTGGCGTACGCTCTGTTGTACGCCAGTTGTCGGAGTCTAAGGGGTGATCCGTCCGTGTACGTTGGCGTACGCTCAATTGTACGCCACTCCCCTTTGTCGGTGTTTGTGCCCGTACGTATGCGGCAGTTTTGTGGGTGGACTTTCGCTCAACGGCCGCGTACGGCAATTGTATGCTGATATGGAACGTACGTACGCACGGCCGCCGTAACCAGAATAGGGTCCATAGTTACATAGTAGGTAAGGCTGAAAAAAAAAAAAGGGGGGGGGTTTGATCAGTGCGCTACTATCTGCAGCTGGCACTTAGGACTTGTCAGGTCCTCAAAAGAGTATAGGAAAAAAAAGAGATGTGTGTACCAGCGCGGGCTGAGAGGGATATATATAAGCAAAAATTTGCAGAACGGTATCCTGTACAATAAGAAATTTATTAAGAATAAAATTTAAAAAAGCTGTAATAGCATATGAAATTTATACTTCATAAAAAAGGGGGTTACAATAATGTATAAAATATAAACATGTGGCCATTCAATACTCAGCACAATTTTGGATGGTTATAAGTATAGCATATAATTTGCATATTACCACACTGACATCTGAAGGTGTAGTCCCATATAAGCAGGTAACCAGGTGGCCAATGGCGATCCCAAAACAGAGTCCAGATGGAGAATTAGGTGTCTCTGATGGAAGAGATGGTAGAACCTGGAGGAAGGAATGGTTTCTGTGTCTGCCTCGGATAATGAGTCCGGATGGGATGGTGCAATGCACAAGAAGATGTCTTGGTTGGTGTGGATGAGCTTGAATAGTCGCAATGTGCTGGAGGTAGAATGGTCCACTTGATAAAAAGGCTCAACGCGTTTCCCTGGGCCAAAATACCCAGCTTCTTCAGGAGCAAGATATGTCCACATGTTTATATTTTATACATTATTGTAACCCCCTTTTTTATGAAGTATAAATTTCATATGCTATTACAGCTTTTTTAAATTTTATTCTTAATAAATTTCTTATTGTACAGGATACCGTTCTGCAAATTTTTGCTTATATATATCCCTCTCAGCCCACGCTGGTACACACATCTCTTTTTTTCCAAGGCTGAAAAAAGACTTGCGTCCATCTAGTTCAACCTGGAATAAAGTTGCTGCAGCCCAAACCAAAGGCCTAATTCAACTTTGTTTGCAAATCAAAAAAAGCATGCACACTGCCTAAACTATGTTGCACTACAGATGGGGAAAATGTACGATTTATGGGGGTATTCAATCCTGGCTGACATATCTGATAGGAAATGGAAATTCGACCTGTTCTTCTCGAAAAAAGGCTAATATAGCCAAGGATCAGAAATATTGTCCAGCAATAAATACCCTCTTTAAGGTGCTTACCACAGGGGGTTATTCTGCTTCATTAGCTTTGATGCGAATTCACATCTTTGCGAGTGATCCAGATTCCGCCTTACGAATAGCAGTACACTTGCCCACCATTCACAAGATGCGAATGGATGTTTCACATAAATATCCATTCGCATGTCAGTGGGAACCTCCCACATCTTTCAATGGTCGCTGACCATCGAAAGATGTGGAAGGTGCATGCATATGTAAGGTTTCTCTGAGCAACCTTACATATGTGTGCACGTTCAGTAGGAAATGGGCGAAGCAGCTGACATCTGGTGGTATCAGCTGCCCGCGCCCCCCCCCCCCCCCCCCCAGTTTGTCTGTCATGGGCGCATTAGCATGAAAACACCCAGCGTTCTTATCGGAACACCCATGAAATGCTGGGTGTTCCCATATGCTAATGGGCCAGCCATGCTGGCCATTCCCATGGAATGACACAGTTACGCGGCTGCCGAGTGATGGGGAGGTGAGTGGCTGTGCGAGCAGCGGGCGGCATTTAATCAGCACACAATGCTGCGAATTTTGCAGCATTGCATGTGGACCAGAATCAGGTCCTGGTCCAGAATCAGAAATGCACCTTTAAGATTTGAGTGGGGTGTGTTCAAACTGAAATATAAATTGGAACGTGAAAATAAAGAGAACATTTGTCGGCTACATGCTAAAGCAGATAGTATTTACCCTGAAAAGAAACATTATAAATGTGTTTCCCAATACATAACAACATGATTCGTTCCAGGCTCCAAATTACTTGCTTTTTTGCTTTACTGAATCGGCCCCCAAATCCCTTAACCATAATTGGGAGCAGGTAATGTCTTATGCGACATAGATCTTGTATGAGTCGAACTTGGAGATACTTTGAGATAATTGATTTGTATGCTAATGTCATTTGTTGATATCCTTATGAGTAAGAAAGTATTTTTAGATTAAATTCAATGTACAGACTGACAGAGTAGAGCAGAAGAAGAAAAGTAATGTTTTGCTAGAAAGAGCAATCTACAGTGGGTGTGTTATTACTCCGACATAGGAATCCCAACTGCCGGGACTTTGAGAGGCAGACTTTTAACAATCAGGATTCCGATATCGGACTAATGACCGTAGGAATCCCAACTGTCACAGCATCATCTGGCACCCTCTACAATATCCTAGTTCTGGCCAACCTGTAGCTCACCAGCTGTTGTGAAACTATCCATATCATTGTGCTATGCCGCAGTTTTTGTATTTCCGAATAGCAAAATTTAGTCATTTTCAAGCGAAATAGTCCTGTTTTGTCAGTCTACAACTAATATCTGGATAATATACAGATGGAGCGCCTCTCAATATTGCCGCCAGCTCGCCATGCTGTAGGTTCATGCGTTCCAATTTTCTTCTTGCGCTGCCGTCCGCCAAGGGGCGTGGGCGCGCGCCATGCAATACAATCCGCCACCACTGGGTGGCTAATGCTCCATCAAGCTAGTGTCGGAGTGATATACTGTAATGTGCCAATGGAATCGCACAATTTGCCGTACGGAGCGTGCTTACAGTAGGAGATGCTCGAGCGTAATGGGACACTCGTGCGGAATGAGACACTAGTGAACATCACTGCAAGCAAATGGGCTGTGTAGTGTAATGATCCTATACAAATATTTACCTTCACGTTCACGTAGCCGATGCTGAATATTTTGAACTGTTCTGTGTCCCTGTGATCTCGCTGAAGTGCTCTGCACTTTTTCTTATCTCCTCATTTCTGACTTCCTCAGTATTCAACCTGTGGCCAGCTCACTGGCCCCTTTTGCGAACTTAGCATAATTACGCGGGTTCAAATGGGAGTGCTGTAACTGGAGAGATCTGTTTTCTCCTGCTCTCCACGTGAGCTGGTCAGACTGGGATATTCCTGAGCAGGGTGTTCATCTCAGCAGCGTGTTCCTCGCATTTGTGGACTTGTATTTTTTTACAAAGGTTTAGAAAGGTTAATGTTTTGTTTAGCATTTATTTTACAACAAAAGGCTGTGTGACTATTTTAATTGGGTTTGTGCAAACGGGTGTATTTTGTTCTGTTTGGCCTTTATCCTTGTGTTGTGCTTTTTGCATTGTTTCTTTGCCCTGTGTTTTTATTTAATTTATTTTATAATTGTTCGCATGTTTAAAAGCCTGTTTTGGGGTTAGGTGAGGAAGAAGAGAGGAAGCATGGGAAATTACTAGGAGCATTCCAAAATGATTTCTTCTTGGTTACCATTAAAATAACTTATTACATTCCAAATAAATTAATATAGAAGTACATCATTATGGCACTTGCAATAAATACATTAGAGTACATTTTTTTTTAATTTATAAGCCATAAAAAACAAAAAAAAATAACAACTTTAACAAAGATAACCCTACAGTTCACCTAAAAAAGATGCAGAGGGAAAAATGGAGAACATGTCTAAAAAAAAGAAACCAGCAGGACTCGCAATTTGTGCATTGAATACACTTTTTGAGAGAGACACTAAAATCCCCATTGAACAGACATGGGGAGAAGTGCAGGGTGAACTGAGTTAGCTTCGCAAAATATTTTTGGAGAAGCAACAGAGTTGAATACAGGGAAGCACAAAATATGAGAGAAAAGTTCACTACTCTCCAAAAAACATGCACACTCACCGTTATTTACGGCGGCATAGGAGCATTGAATACATGCCAATGTGTATGCAGATGAAGTCAACCGCCTCCTCCCCTTCCCCAAGGGGTGGAGGGGGTCGACTTGACCTGAATACAGTACATTACTTTACAATATCTCCAGCAGCGCTAATCCACGAAGGGACCGACTGTAGCGACTCATGTCTGAATTGACGGGTCCATTCTAGTCAATTGGGAAAAAATTGTCTACTTTGCACCCTGATATCTCCGGTTCTCTCTTTCCTAGAGACTTGTATCATATGAAAGAGGAGATTCTTGGCTTACAAAGGAGTCTAAGTAGTAGTTTATATGCCATCAGGAAGGGAAGTGGCAAGCATCCGTAGTTAGGGTCCCCTCCAATTGTCCATCTAATGCAGCTCATTACTACTGAGTAACGCAAAAAGACAGTGTTTTTGCATCCAAGGACTTAGGGGGGAGCTTTTATATGTCCCCATTAAACTTATATTGCTATCACTTAAATTGCAACAGCTATGTAACTGTTACAGCAGAGTACAAAAAAAAGCTGTTCATGCTACTGAGTACACAAAGTGCTATTGAGTAGCAAGTGCTACTTATTACCCAAATAGGAAAAACTCTGTTTTTTATTGTTATTATAATTTTTTTTAATTGAAACATTTACAAACCTTATATTTAATAGCACTAGACAAACATAAATAAACTGTTTTCATATAAGCCTTTTGGTGTTAGTCCATGCACAAGAACCATAGAGCATGCTGTGTAATGCACAGTGTTTTAAAGTGCCTTCCCCCGGCAAGTTTGACTGAATTGGCCTCTTTTATTACATTCTCTGTAAAGGGAGGTGGGGTTTGGGGAGGGCTGAATACAATGTCTGAATTAACGGGTCCATTCTAGTCAATTGAGAAAAATATGTCTACTTTGCACCCTGATATCTCTGGTTTTCTGTGTCCTAGAGACTTGAGACTGGTATCATATGAAAGAGGAGACTA
This sequence comes from Crinia signifera, assembly GCF_055691185.1. Lineage (NCBI taxonomy): Eukaryota > Metazoa > Chordata > Amphibia > Anura > Myobatrachidae > Crinia > Crinia signifera. Next base: position 169,133,074 of record NC_139218.1, on the reverse strand, counting down.
AGTACTAGTTTATTTAACATCAGGAAGGGAAGTGGCAAGCATCCGTAGATAAGGTCCCCTCCAAGTGTCCACCTAATGCAGCTCATTACTACTGTAAAACTTGCAGCGTGGCACGCTTATCCACTACTTTACAACACTTGACAAGAGCGGCCAGACTTTCCACTCAGATGCATCCTAGTGCCTTTTGACCAAAACAATGAGACGCATTAGCGTTCGTGCCCATGTAGACACAATGAAAGGTTAATAGGGAGGCAGGTGTTTTTGAGTGCTAAATATACAGTAACTGACCTACTGTAAATTTGTTAGAAAAAATAAGCTCCCTTTAATAATCAAACTCAGGGATACTGTACTTTAATGTACAACATGCAGAGCGGCATGCATATCCACTAGCCTACACACCTGATACGAGCTGTCTATCTACAGTACTGTAGCTTACTGGACAGTACAGTAGTAGCAAAGTAGTTCCTGCGCTACAGAGCTTTTTAATACTGTAGTCACTTCAAGCACACACTGCAGCACAAATTTCACGCATGCGCAATGAGGATTTCAAAAAGTGACATCTGGTGAATGATCACTGGTATTGCACTCATCCGGAGATGCCACAGCGAATCGCCAAGGTTTTAAAATGTATTGCAACGTCGCGCACCATGGCCTGCCATGGCGGACTGGCGATACAATCGCCATAGGTAGCTTGAATGAGAGGCGCTCCATCTGTAGGTAAATTAAGGTGTTGTCCATATAGAGATAAAGAGGCAGTTTTATTAAGCTCAGTGAAGTGATAAAGTGTCTGTTTTTTTTTTCTTCACCGGCCAATCAGCTCCTAACTGTGAATTTACCGTCTTTGTTTGAAAAATGACAGGTAGGAGCTGATTGGCCGGTGATAAAAACCAGACACTTTATCACTTCACCGAGCTTCATAAATCTACCCCAAAGAGCTCATTAGTTTGCCAAGAAAAATGGTATAGATAGAGATCTTTTTGGATACTCATATTTTCTCTTTTGTTTATTACATTGTAAATGAAGGTATCAAAACTGTATTATAAGATGTACAATTTAAGTGTATTTAAAAAAAAAGACTGGGTCGATATTTATAAAAGAAAATCTAGAAGCCAATGCTGCTTTCCCACTGCAGGTAAAGACCAGGTATTTGTAAACAGGTCTTTAAATGGGTAAGAGCTATAAAGACCCTTTCCCACTGCAGCTCTTAAATAGTAATTTGCCATTTAAATGCCATTTTTGTCACATTCACATATACCCATTTAAGCAACCCATTTAAACCCATAGTAAACATGGGCTGTCATATAGAATGGACTTTTCTGCCCCCCACAGGCCCACAATGATGATGTTTTGAGAGAACAAATGGAGGGGGTGGGGAGTGGTCTGATCAGTGTTGCAATAATGGCAGACAGAGCACATGTCTCTGCTGATTTCCTGCCTGATTTTCTTCCACGTCCTCATTCTGAGTTTCAGGGATCATTTCAGGGGTCTGCGGTCACAGCATGTCCTCATTAAACAAGGGTGTGGATGTTGTGGACTGGGCTGGTTCCACAGGTGGGGTTAATGTTTGTTCTGCACACAACTGGGCAGCTTCATGACGACTTTCGGCTGCTGCCAGGCTAGATGATAATGCTACTGAATTAGCAAGTGCAGAATGCCCGAAAACCACCATGCATTGGTCGATGTACAGTGCCTTCAGCTTATTTATAATTTGTGTAGTGGTTCTTATAAATCCTGATGCTGCCATCATATTGATGATATTACGGTATTTTGCAGCATCCTTTACCGTACCGGTCATCTGACACATGATTTCTTCTTCCCCACAAATTTGAAGGAGTTCCCTGATCCCCTCCACTGTCCAACTGGGCTTGCTAGCAGAATGTAAACAGCAGTACAGCACAAAAACGTTTTAGCTCTTCTTTGTCTACTGTCTGCTGTGATTACTTCCTGGATTACTTCCTGGATGTGGTGACTGTACAGTCATCACAAGCCGGAAGCCAATCATGTTTTTATAAACTACAACAATCGGGCGCGATATTATTATTATTCTATTTACACTCCACTACTTTTTTACTAGACCAAATGACATTGGTTACATATAAACTACTAAGGCTGCTCCCAAAGGCAACTCTGGAGATTGCCGTTTAAAGATACAGAAATTGATTGAATTATAAGAAAAGAAGTTAATTGGCTTTGTATGTACACTAAAATTAATCTAATTCAAAAGAGAGCGCCACACACCTGAACATATGTCTTAGAAAATTCATATAAAATTTATTTATAAAAAAGAAGAAAAGGACATTGAAGACACAAATAAAATCACAAAATACAATATCACAGATATAATTAACCCAATTGGGAATACAATAAAAATATATATATTAGCCACTTAATCATAGGTTACTAATAAACCCAGCTCTTAGACAATTCCCTGCATATGAAAAATAAAAATATCCATCAAATGTTACTTCCGAAGAAATATACATATAAGTGGGGCCAATTAGGAAGGTGATCCTTTAGAGTCTTGGAAAACTTATCCTTTAGTTGAGGAAGATGTGCACATCTAAAAAGCTTTAATAGACCATTCTTTGTTGCCAAAGGGTTTCTCAGGAGGAAAGATTGCGCTATTGTATATATTTTGAGACCAGTACCTCTCTGATGTTACGGGTACTCAAATACAGTCCCTGCGGTAGCCTTCTGTGTCGGGGTGCTTCAACCCGCCCGGCTCCAGCTGTAATCAGCGAGCCGATGATGTATTTGGCGTGGCGGGGAGCACCTTCACTGACCTTAGATTTTGTGTAGGTCCACAGTGTCCGGCTTTCCGAGTAGGCAGGTAATTGTAAATCAGCTGTAATTGCCGCTTTAGAAAATGTCTCGCTCTCTATATTGCGCCGTCTCCTGAAGTGCAGAAAGGATCTCAGCAGGTAAGAGGGGGGTTTAACAGTAGTAGATAACGATCCTTGACGCGTTTCTCCGCAGGAATATGATGGCGGTTTCTTCAGAAGGAGCTCCTTCTGAAGAAACCGCCATCATATTCCTGCGGAGAAACGCGTCAAGGATCGTTATCTACTACTGTTAAACCCCCCTCTTACCTGCTGAGATCCTTTCTGCACTTCAGGAGACGGCGCAATATAGAGAGCGAGACATTTTCTAAAGCGGCAATTACAGCTGATTTACAATTACCTGCCTACTCGGAAAGCCGGACACTGTGGACCTACACAAAATCTAAGGTCAGTGAAGGTGCTCCCCGCCACGCCAAATACATCATCGGCTCGCTGATTACAGCTGGAGCCGGGCGGGTTGAAGCACCCCGACACAGAAGGCTACCGCAGGGACTATATTTGAGTACCCGTAACATCAGAGAGGTACTGGTCTCAAAATATATACAATAGCGCAATCTTTCCTCCTGAGAAACCCTTTGGCAACAAAGAATGGTCTATTAAAGCTTTTTAGATGTGCACATCTTCCTCAACTAAAGGATAAGTTTTCCAAGACTCTAAAGGATCACCTTCCTAATTGGCCCCACTTATATGTATATTTCTTCGGAAGTAACATTTGATGGATATTTTTATTTTTCATATGCAGGGAATTGTCTAAGAGCTGGGTTTATTAGTAACCTATGATTAAGTGGCTAATATATATATTTTTATTGTATTCCCAATTGGGTTAATTATATCTGTGAGATTGTATTTTGTGATTTTATTTGTGTCTTCAATGTCCTTTTCTTCTTTTTTATAAATAAATTTTATATGAATTTTCTAAGACATATGTTCAGGTGTGTGGCGCTCTCTTTTGAATTAATTTTAGTGTACATACAAAGCCAATTAACTTTTTCTTATAATTCAATCAATTTCTGAATCATGTTTTTAACCTTTATTATTATTATTATTATTATTATTATTATTATTATTACTAAATACCATTTAAGACCCTTTCCCACTGGCAAAAAAATGGCTCTTAAATGAGTAAAACTCTGCTTTACCCATTTAAGAGCTGCAGTGGGAAAGGGGTACAAGTTTCTAGCTAATAAGCTAAAAATGTGATATTGAGCCTTTTACTCTGTACCAAGAGCTCTGTTTCCAAACATATTTCCTAATTAAATGCCTAGGTTAATTTAATTAATTGATGTCAATTAAATCAGCATTCTCAATTATTTTAGCATACACAATTGCAGTAGAAATTTATGGAAGACAAAATTAGGACCCATTTTTAAATCTAATTCTAAAACCCTTACCTCATGAAGTTGACCTCTATCGGTCTGTCTGTCTCAGAAAATATACATGTAAATGATATGATGATGATGATGATGATGTATATTGTCATTATTGTTTTTCTTTGTTTTCCTTACTAAAGATCCCAGTGCTGAATATCCAAGTGAAACTTGCTCCAGCTTTTTGTACTGTAGCTGGCACCATATTTTCATCTGTCAATTACTTCAGAGTTATCTTTACAGGAGGAGTTGGAAAGAATGGATCAACAATTGCAGTAAGTCATACAGTAATTGGATATACTGTATAGTGTATGATGAAAGTAGTTCTGAGACACACAGATACATTTTTAAATTGTTACCTATGTGTGCAAACACTATAGTTTACAGTATACAATTTATGCTGTGGGGTAATTCTAAATAATAATGCATCTGAGAGATTAAGGAAATGTATAATTTGCAAGGGATAATACAGTATATCCCATGTAATTTAATATCATATTGTTTTCTTCTCTTGTATTAGTCATGTGAAAAAATGTGATCTTGCTCACTGGTGTACTTGTAGGAGAATGCAATTTAAAAAATATATTTTTTTTCTGGGTTTTACCATAATTCCCATATACAATGACCCGCCCGGCAGGACTCCGATGTGAAGGGTAACTCCAGCCTATAGAAGCATATAGGCTTCTCCCTTCATTGATGCGGTCAGAGGAATCCGTTCTGATGCAAGTGATGCCATCAGTTTTACCACAGTCACTCTATATACTGATATAGCCATGCTCCTCTTCATTGCGTCATGGCCACACGGACACATATGCCGCGACAAACCACGACTAGGTATGCTATTAATGGAAGGGAAGAGACTACAAACTGGTAGTAGGGGTGCTAGGACTGGAAGCATGGGTACTGGAATTAGGAGGGCAAAGAGCAGCAGATGGTGATGAGGTGCCATAATAGGAAGGGAATAGAAAACAGACTGAGTTGGGGAACTGGGAGGGAAGAGAGCATATACTTTGTGTTGGGGTGCTGGTACTAGGAGGGAAAAGAACTGTATAATGGGTTAAGGTGTGCTGGAACTGGGGAGGAGAAGAACAGCAGACTGTGGGAGCTGGAGTGCTGGGGCTAGAAAGTGGAGGATTAATAGAGTGAGTGCAGGGTTTTTTGGATTGGAAGGAGAAATACTGTAACAGCTAACTGCATACATGAATACTAGGAATGAGATGGGACAGACCACAGACTGCAAGAATTTTTAAAAATGGGATAAAGGAACTCAAAACCGTAAACATCAAAGGTCAGGGAGGGGGCTTTCCCGGCATCTAGGTAGATGTGTCTACCAACGTTCCTGCCTGTCTGGCTTCCTAAAGGACACCTTTCCTTCCACTCCTGTTGGCCCCCTGATCCCTGTGGAGCTTCCCCTTAGTGTCTGATGCTGCGTGGTGGTGCTGTGGAGCCCAATGTGGTGGGTTTTTCCAATCCCTGCAGGTTGAAGACTAACTAAGAACAGGGGCCTCGATCCTGGGCACTTGCCAGATGGTCATGTCACGGTCTGAGTTTGTGGAGCCGCTCTGGGCAGTTGCTCTGACACTGGTGATATGGCTGGAGCGAAAGTGGCTGGATGAATATACTGCCTTTCGCATAGACAGAACTACAGAAGCGAAAGGGGATTTGGAGAGATAGATCACACAGGCGCTTATGATTCAGATGCTTTGAGAGAAAATAGTAAGCCAATCCAGTGCTTTGAATATTTTTAAAGACAAATTTATTTGCTTCTATTTAAAAAGTATTTTATTGAAAAGAAGGGGTTGGTAAAAAATATATATATATAAAAAAAAATGTATAAAAAGTCACTCACAGGAGGTTTGGTAAAACTTTGCTGTTAGTTCTGTCCCATTAATTAGAACCCAGGGTGAGAGGGGTTAATCCACACTCCTTCCTCACGTTTATTTGCGGTGCAGTGAGATCTGCACTGAAGTCCCGGCCAGCTACTGCAGCCGTGGTCCCGGCTTCCAGGCTGGAGACAAGATCGTGTATCTCTCACACAGGTGAGGGAGAAGAAAGAAGAAAGAAAATTTCAGAGGCAGCGCTGATTCAAATAACAAAATTAAAAATGTATTAAATAACACAATTAATACAACTGGTAATCAGATACCGGCCGGTACTTCAATATATAAAAAAATATATAAATAAAAATAAAGCAGAATTAACCCCTTACCGCCGCAGCCTGTTTTTGCCTTCCTGACAGAGCCCTTTTTTTCAAATCTGACATGTATAACTTTATGTGGGGATAACTTTTTATTGCTTTTACTTATCCCAGTGATTTTGAGATTGTTTTCTCGTGACACATTGTACTTTAAGTTAGTGGTAAATTTTGGTCGATACAGTCTGTGTTTATTTGTGAAAAATACCAAAATGTCGTAAAAAAATTGAAAATTTTGCAATTTGCAAAATGTTAAATTTGCTGCTTGTGAGACAAATAATCATACCACTCAAAATAGTTAATAACGAACAAAGACCATATGTCTACTTTATGTTGCCATCATTATTTCAACCTCCTTTTAATTTTTTTGGACACTAGGAGGCTTAAAATATTTTTTTAGGGACCAGTTCAGTTCTGATGTGACTTTGAGGGACTTGTATGTGAGACACCCCCATAAATGATGCCATTTCAAAAACTGCACCCCCCACAGTATTCAAAACAGCATTTTGGAAGTTTGTTAACCCTTTAGGTGTTTCACAGGAATTAAAACAAAGTGTAGGTGAAATTTCAAAATTTCATTTTTTTAGCAGATTTTCAATTTTAATACATTTTTCTAAGGAACACAGTATATTTTACTAGAGAAATGTGACTAAAAATTGATTCCCCCAATTCTTTTGTTTTCATAAATATCCTATATGTGGCCCTAGTGTGCACGTTGACCAAACCACAGGCTTCATAATAGAAGGAGCACCTACAGTACTTGATTTTTGGAGCCTCCTTTTTATGAGATTATTTTTTAGGCACCATGTAGGTTTCTAGGCACCATAAGATGCTAAAAGTTAGGAACCTCCCCCACAAGTGACCCCATTTTGCAAACTACACCCCTCAGGGAATTCATCTAGGGGTATAGTGTACATTTCAAACCCCCAGGGGTTTCACCAATTTTGGTACAACTGGGCTGTGAAAGGAAGCACCAGCAGCAGGCAGCACGGATGCCACCACACCACCAACGCTGATCAGGTCAGTATAAGAGGACAGATGGGCACGGAGACCGCTCTGCATGCTGTTCCTGACCGGAATGGCGGCTGCAGGGCTGTCTCCGTTATTTTCTCTGAGGTGTAATGGCTGTGATTGGTCCGTCGGTCCGACGGACCAATCACAGCCTTGGGGGCAGGTGGGGTGAGGTGGGGTGACCACCAGTGACCCCTTTACACCTGGTGGTGATTGGTGCTGTACTTAACAGCACCAATCACCACCGATCCCTGTGTTACCGAGCGCCGTTATTCGCCGGTACACAGAAAACGCTGCAATTGGCTGTTCACATTTGAACAGCCAATCGCAGCGATCGCCGATGGGGGGGGGGGCATCGCTGCCCCCCCTGGGCAATGAGGGAAGATGTCTGCTGTCAGGGACAGCAGCCATCTCCCCTCTGTCAATCTTTAAGATTGCTCTGTCAATCTTTAAGCCATCTCCCCTCTGTCACACTTTAAATGCATGACGTACATTTATGCCATGCGTCGGGAAGTACATCCCGACCATGACGTAAATGTACGTCAAATGTCGGGAAGGGGTTAAGCAATAAAATTTGTTAGTGGCTTGCTGCAGTAATTATTAATCCACTCTCTCTCTCTCCAGTTTTCAATGTGGTTTAGTAAGCAGATGGACAGTTAGCTCTCTCACAGCTTAGTCCGGGTTAATGAATTATGGCATGCATGCTTTTATGGTTAGAAGGGCTTAATGATGAAAACATGGAAGAAATGAATGGTGCTCAATTGAGCTATAACCTGCCCGCCTCTGGTTCAGTCACTCAGTCGACCTGAGGTGAGGGAGAAGCAGTCAGTCCTGCGGCTCCTTTGCGGCTTCTTTAAAATAGGTATAAAAGGTGACCACGTCCACCCGCCAACGCGTTTCGATCCGCAACGGGATCTTTGTCAAGGCTTGGGTGGTAGTGGTCACATTTATATGCCTGAGTTTTTCATTATCCATGTTCCTATCTCGTTCTATTCTATCCAGATTCCCCGGCAATCTTAAAGATATACCATTTCAATTATCTACGGGTCCCGACAATTCCTTTTACATGCTCATTCATATAAACAGTTCAGAAGGGAGTTTATATTGCTTTTACCTTACTATTTGAGGGAGGGCAATTTTATTCCCTAGGAGGAGATAACATGCAGTTAGAGTTTTGATCTACATTAAGGAGAATAAACTATATCCTATAAGTTTGCGCATAAAATGATTTATATCACAGATAGATCCCCTGTTATTTTAAAGGGGTAGAGTTCACCTATCTGTTTTAAAAGGAGAAGTGTTTTGTACGATTCATGACTTTTCAACTATTTGGAACATTTCGCAGCTTGGTATTTTACATGAACCACTTCAATTCGAAGTCACCATTCAGTCCTTGGTGACTTATTGTTTTTAGCTCGTAAACCAACGCATTTCTGCCTGTGCCAATGCCACCTCTATGTTATTTTTGTGCCAGTTTCCCTTAACCTGTTCTATTGCTTTAAAACTAATAAGGTCATTTATGAAGCAATGATGTGTCTGTTTAAAATGGGCTGACATGCAGTGGCCATCAAGCCCATTTTTGATGTTCCTAAAATGCTCCCCTAACCTTACTTTAAACTAGGTAAATTAAATTTTTACTATTACAAGTGGCGAAGCTTTTGATTTTATACTCCTTTTTGGTGACACATAAAACAAACATTTCAATTTTGCTGCCCTCTTTGTTTGTACAGTTCCTGCAGGCTACACACAGCCCGCAGCGATAAAAGCCTTGTGATCTAATATTTGGACCTGTGCCTATCAGTTTTCTGGCACTTTTTACCAGGTGTTTACATAAATTTGGCGCCTTTTTATATATTATCACAGGTTTTTCAGGTAATAGTGTTTTTAGGATTGGATCTGACATTAGCACAGTCCAATGACGATTTAATACTTTTTCAATGTTTCTATGTTCATCATTAAACGTAGTGACAAACGAGCATGAAAAATCCTGATTAGTATCTTTTTTCTTCCATCCCTTTAAAAGATCTTTTCTTTTTATTTTTTTTTACTTTTTCTAATGGGGATGCGGTCAATTTGGCGGCGGTTGGGATCCCTGCGTTCAGAATCCCGACACTGGAATCCCGACCGCCGAAATCCCGAAACTTTCTCCCTCCGTGGGTGTCCACGACACCCATAGAGGGAGAATAAAATAGCGTGCCGGGCGTAGCGAGGCACCGGGCCCACTGCGTGGCGAGCGCAGCGGGCCCGCTGCGTGGCGAGCGCAGCGAGCCCGCAAGGGGGGGCGATCCACGCCCCCCCCCATGTCGGGATTTCGGCGGTCGGGATTCCAGTGCCGGGATTGCGTATCGGATCCTTCTAATGTAGTCTGCAGTTTTTCTGCTTTGTATCCTTTTTTAATGAATTTGTCCTTCATATGGACCATTTGATCTTCAAATAAGGTTTCACTTGAACAATTTCTTTTGATCCTTTGAAAATGGCTTGCCGGGATGGATGCTAACCAATTTGGATGGTGATTACTGTCAGTCCTTATCAGGGAATTGGTATCTGTTGGTTTTTGGTATTTTTTTGTGGATATTCTTCCACTCTCCACAAAAATTGTTAGATCCAAAAAGTTGATGGTTGTATCACTGATGGAAAATGTGAGTTTTGTATTGAAGTCATTTTGGTCCAGATGTTCACAGAAAGACTGCAAGCTATCCCTTCCACCCGCCACACTAGAAGCACGTCATCTGTGTAGCGGTGATAGGACACGAAACCCGCACCGAGCCTGCTCCACACATGGGATTCCTCCCAGTAGTTTATGAAGATTATCGCGAATCTTGGTACAAAATTTCGTGCCCATCGCAGTCCCTGACCTCTGGAGAAAAAAATCATTTTTGAAGAAAAAATAGTTGTTCTTTAAAATAAATTCAATGCCCTCCAATATAAACTCCTTTGTTTCCTTGGGTGTCTCTTCCTTTTCCAAATAGTATCTCACAGCTTCCAAACCCTCTGTCATGTGCAATGATTGTGTATAACGATCCTATGTCTCCTGTCACCAAGAGGTCGCCTTCTTCTCATTTTATTTTTTTTCTAATTCTATCAGAGTTTGGGTGGTATCTTTTAGGAACGATCTGCCCTTTTGTGTGATTGGTTGCAAGAAGTGGCTAATCATCTGAGAGAGGTTGGATGTTATAGACCCTATTCCTGCAACGATCAGCCTCATGGGGGGATCTTCAACATCCTTATGGATTTTTGGTAACCCATATATGACGGGTAATGTTAGATCCTCTATTTTTAAGAAATCTCTTTCTTTTTCTGTGATGGTACCTTTGGAAAAATGTTTGTCCACCATGTTGAAAAGATTCCATTTGATGCTTTCTATTGGATTTTTTGGTAGGGGAAGATAGGTATTTGTATCTTTTAACATTTCACTTATCTTTTCTTCATATGTTATGGTTTCCATTACCACTATACCGCCCCCCTTGTCAGTGGGTTTTATGGTTAAGTTCTCATTTTCCTTCAAGGATTTCATAGCTGCTTTCTCAGCTTTTGTCATTTTTTTTTTTTTTTTTTATTTCTTGCGACCATTGCAAACTTTTTCCAAATCTTCAATTACTAATTTTCCAAAAATCTCTAGAAAACATCCACGGCTTTGTACTGGATTGAAGGTAGATTTATTCTTAAATTTACTCCTTCCCGAAACTGTTTCTTCTTCTAACAGTTGTACCTCATTATCTTCCTTTCTTTGTGGAATAATTTTTTCAGGGACATTTTTTGCAGGAATTTCTGGGTGTCCACAAAAAGGTCAAAGGATTTGGGGTCATTAAAGGGGGCAAATTTTAGGCCCTTATGTAACACTTGTTTCTCTTCTTCTGAAAGGGCATATGTGCTGATGTTGAAGACTTTTGTGTTATCGAACACTATAATTTCTTTAGTGGTATTCGTTTTTCTTAAGTTTTTGAAAACCTTCAATCTGTTAGCGTTTCTCTCTTTTTTGGACTTGGCTCCTCCTCTTTTTTCCCTATATTTTTTCATCATTTTTCTAATGAGGACTCGTTTTTGATAGTATTTAGAAGTCTCTCTCATTTCTGTTCTTGCGTTTCCCTAAAAAATGACTCCTAATGGGTTGATGGTTCGATATTAAAGGTGAGTTGGGAATATTTTCTTCTCTTGTTCCATAATTTCTTAGGAAGTTGTCCGAAGGAGTATTTCTGTCTCTAAGGTCAGTGTCCTGATGAGTTCTCCCATACATCGTGTTTCTCCCATGTGGTATAAGTTCATTCCCCATGCGTTGATTGTCTTTTTTCCTATTATCATACGATGTTCTTTGCGGGTATCTTTGGTTATTGTGAGGGACGTGTTGTATTCATATCTCTCCTCCTCCAATTGTTCCCTTCACTTCTTGCAATGTTGGGATTTTGTATTCCTGTATCATATCTGGAATTAGCAGTGTGTGAAGTTTGTGCCACACACTCTTCCGATGTTGGTAAAATATTGGTCTCCTGTATTTTTGGGTGATAGGCTCCCTGTTTGAGAGCTTCTTTGTCTCTAAACATTTTTTACGTTTTTTTCCGGATGTTTTTCTCTAATTTGCATTAGTAAGGTAAAAGCAATATAAACTCCCTTCTGAACCGTTTATATGAATGAGCATGTAAAAGGAATTGTCGGGACCCGTAGATAATTGACATAGTAGATCTTTAAGATTGCCAGGGAATCTGGATAGAATAGAACGAGATAGGAACATGGATAATGAAAAACTCAGGCATATAAATGTGACCACTACCACCCAAGCCTTGACAAAGATCCAGTTGCGGATCGAAACGCGTTGGTGGGTGGACGTGGTCACCTTTTATACCTATTTTAAAGAAGCCGCAAAGGAGCCGCAGGACTGACTGCTTCTCCCTCACCTGTGTGAGAAATACGCGATCTCGTCTTCAGCCTGGAAGCGGGGACCACAGCTGCAGTAGCTGGCCGGGACTTCAGTGCAGATCTCACTGCACCGCAAATAAACGTGAGGAAGGAGTGTGGATTAACCCCTCTCATAGTTTCATAGTTTCATAGTAGGTAAGGCTGAAAAAAGACTTGCGTCCATCTAGTTCAACCTGGTATAGATATCCATTGCTGATTTGGTTGGTTCTGGTATTTTACAGACAAATTATATTTCTTATTTGTACCCATGGATGTTTTTCTCCAGTAAATGTTTGTCCAACTTTGCCTTGAACGCATTTAATGAGCCAGCCGTTACCACCTCTCTGGGAAGAGAGTTCCAGAGTTTGACTGTTCTGACCGTAAAGAAATTCTTTCTACTAGCTGAATGAAATCTTTTTTCTTCTAATCTATACTCATGCCCTCGCGTCCTAGATTCCTTTCTAGTAGAAAATAGGGTGTGTGACAGTTCCTTATATTGGCCCTTGATATACTTGTACATGTTGAGCATGTCCCCCCTTAAACGTCTCTTTTCTAATGTAAATAGTCCCAAATTGCTTAATCTCTCCCCGTAGCTTAAATTCTCCATTCCCCTAATAAGCTTTGTTGCTCGCCTTTGGACTTTTTCTAATTCTATGATGTCCTTTTTATAGTGTGGGGCCCAGAACTGTACTCCGTACTCTAGGTGAGGTCTCACCAATGCTTTATATAGTGGCATAATTACCCTTGAGTCCCTAGTTTCCATTCCCCTCTTAATACATGCCAGAATTTTGTTGGCCTTTTTTGTAGCTACATTACAATGGGCACTACATCCTAGATTGCTGTCTATTTGGACTCCTAGATCCTTTTCAAGTATGGAATTGCCCAGTTCCTCTCCACTAAGGTTGTAACTTGCACACTGGTTGTGTCTCCCAAGGTGCATAACCTTACATTTATCTACATTGAACCTCATCTTCCATTTTTTTGCCCACTCATCTAGAATTGCAAGATCATTTTGAAGCATGGTGACATCTTCTGGTGATTTGATGACTTTGCTAAGTTTTGTATCGTCCGCAAAGATGGATACATTGCTGAGTAACCCTATCCCAATATCGTTAATAAAAATGTTAAACAAAATGGGCCCCAAAACCGAACCCTGGGGCACTCCACTTAGTACCGGTATCATATCTGATACGGCACCATTCACAACCACTCTTTGTTCTCTATTACATAGCCAATTCCCTACCCATCTGCAGATATTTTCACCCAATCCTAGGTTCTCCATTTTATTAATCAATCTCTTGTGTGGGACAGTATCAAATGCTTTAGCAAAATCTAGGAAAATCACATCTACAGCATTTCATCCTGTGTTCTAATTAACAGGACAGAACTAACAGCAAAGTTTTACCGAACCTCCTGTAAGTGACTTTTTATAAAAAAAATTTATATATATATTTTACCAACCCCTTCTTTTCAATAAAATACTTTTTAAATAGAAGCAAATAAATTTGTCTTTAAAAATATTCAAAGCACTGGATTGGCTTACTATTTTCTCTCAAAGCATCTGAATCATAAGCGCCTGTGTGATATATCTCTCCAAATCCCCTTTCCCTTCATACTATTTGCTTGCCGGCTGATTGAACCGGACAGAGATTTATTCAGGCTGCCGTGAAAGGGCGCGTTTGATTAGTACTGCACAAACACCCTATACTGCATAAAGACTATCCTTTCAATCAAAGTGCAATCACAAGCGCTGCCCATATAAGATGTTTAATTTCAGAAAGGATTGAAAGAACCTATTAAAAGACACCATTAAAAACTCCAATCTAAATGAAAATGATTTTGAAGGAGATATTTAATTTACCCGACATTGATTGGGAAAACGAAACAGGTAAATCTGCAAGAAGCAATGGGTTCTTAAGCTTCCTTAAAGACCAGTTTATTACGCAAACAGTAGAAACTCCAACTCGTGATGAGGCACTTTTGGACTTAGTATTAACAAATAACACAGACTTAGTTTCAAACACAAAAGTAATTGAACAATTAGGGAACAGTGATCACAATATGGTTTCACTGGAAATCAACTTCAGTAAATTACATCAAAAAGGATCTGCAAAAATACTAAACTTCAGAAAAGCGAACTTTGAATTATTCAGGGAAGCCCTAACAGGAATTGGGTGGAAAACGGTTATGGAGGGAAAAAATGCAGAGGAAATGTGGGATACTCTAAAAAAGGTGCTTGATTCACTAACTATTGAATACATTCCTAAAGTAACTAAAGGTAAATTCAACAAAAAAAAGCCACCATGGTTGGACAAAGAAGTAAGGTCAGCTATCAACAATAAAACCAGAGCCTTTAAATTCTATAAAAATAACTTGAATGAGGAGGCGTTCGCAAAATACAAAGAATCAAACAAAACTTGTAAAGGGGTAATCAAAGCAGCTAAAATATTATATGAAGAGTGCATAGCCACTGAAAGCAAAACCAACCCAAAGAAGTTTTTTAAATACATAAAAAAGTAAACGTTTAATTAAGGAAAACATAGGCCCACTAACTGATACTAGTGGAAAAAGTGTTACTGAGGACAAGGGAAAAGCAAAACTGTTAAATGAGTTCTTCTCATCAGTATTTACTAAGGGAGAGCAGACTGTGGAACGAACATTTACCACAAAAGGGACAAATAAGCCAGATCTCATTGTGGATTTCACGCCGAAGGAAATAATACTGAGGCTAAGCAAACTCAAAACAAATAAATCACCAGGGCCAGATGGGATTCATCCAAGGGTATTAATGGAATTAAGGGATGAACTAGCTACCCCCCTACATTATATCTTTAGCAAGTCACTATCGTCAGGTATAGTACCAAAAGATTGGAGAATAGCAGAGGTAGTGCCAATATTCAAAAAAGGAAAAAAGGAAGATCCCGCTAATTACAGACCCGTTAGTTTAACATCAATTGTGGGTAAACTATTTGAAGGATTTTTAAGGGATGGTATCCAGAAATATTTAGATCATCACAGTCTACTCAGTGCTAACCAACATGGGTTCGTGAAAAATCGTTCATGCCAAACTAATCTACTAGGGTTCTATGAAGAGGTTAGTAAAAACCTCGATAATGGAAATGCTGTAGATGTGATTTTCCTAGATTTCGCTAAAGCATTTGATACTGTCCCACACAAGAGATTGATTAATAAAATGGAGAACCTAGGATTGGGTGAAAATATCTGCAGATGGGTAGGGAATTGGCTATGTAATAGAGAACAAAGAGTGGTTGTGAATGGTGCCGTATCAGATATGATACCGGTACTAAGTGGAGTGCCCCAGGGTTCGGTTTTGGGGCCCATTTTGTTTAACATTTTTATTAACGATATTGGGATAGGGTTACTCAGCAATGTATCCATCTTTGCGGACGATACAAAACTTAGCAAAGTCATCAAATCATCAGAAGATGTCACCATGCTTCAAAATGATCTTGCAATTCTAGATGAGTGGGCAAAAAAATGGAAGATGAGGTTCAATGTAGATAAATGTAAGGTTGTGCACCTTGGGAGACACAACCAGTGTGCAAGTTACAACCTTAGCGGAGAGGAACTGGGTAATTCCATACTTGAAAAGGATCTAGGAGTCCAAATAGACAGCAAACTAGGATGTAGTGCCCATTGTAATGTAATGTAGCTACAAAAAAGGCCAACAAAATTCTGGCATGTATTAAGAGGGGAATGGAAACTAGGGACTCAAGGGTAATTATGCCACTATATAAAGCATTGGTGAGACCTCACCTAGAGTACGGAGTACAGTTCTGGGCCCCACACTATAAAAAGGACATCATAGAATTAGAAAAAGTCCAAAGGCGAGCAACAAAGCTTATTAGGGGAATGGAGAATTTAAGCTACGGGGAGAGATTAAGCAATTTGGGACTATTTACATTAGAAAAGAGACGTTTAAGGGGGGACATGCTCAACATGTACAAGTATATCAAGGGCCAATATAAGGAACTGTCACGCACCCTCTTTTCTACTAGAAAGGAATCTAGGACGCGAGGGCATGAGTATAGATTAGAAGAAAAAAGATTTCTTTCAGCTAGTAGAAAGAATTTCTTTACGGTCAGAACAGTCAAACTCTGGAACTCTCTTCCCAGAGAGGTGGTAACGGCTGGCTCATTAAATGCGTTCAAGGCAAAGTTGGACAAACATTTACTGGAGAAAAACATCCATGGGTACAAATAAGAAATATAATTTGTCTGTAAAATACCAGAACCTACCGAATCAGCAATGGATATTTATACCAGGTTGAACTAGATGGACGCAAGTCTTTTTTCAGCCTTACCTACTATGTAACTATGTAACTATATATATACTGTAGGAAGCATAATGATGGAACTCCAAAGACTTCTAATAAAGGAGTGCAACTAATGGTGGGAGGTTGCCACGTTGGAGACGTATGTGTCAGATAATCTGATATCACGTGGTCTAAGGTTGGAAAAACTCCCTTCCTTTGGCACAGACTCTGAACCCTTCAAAAAAGAATGGTGCAAAATATTGGACACTTGTTCTTTCTCCCTAATGAATCTCATAGTGGAAGAGAGGAAAAAGAACTAAACAACGTGCAGAGAGAAATTAACATGTTAAGCAGCTTGACAAGTCCGTTCAAAGATTCAGAGGAATGTAAAAATCTGGAACAAAAAATGTCTGATAAATTATGCAAATTAGAGAAAGACATTATCCGGAAAAAAAAACAGAATAAAATGTTTAGAGACAAAGAAGATCTCAAACAGGGAGCCTATCACCCAAAAATACAGGAGACCAATATTTTACCAACATAGGAAGAGTAAGTGGCACAAAATTCAGAAACTGTTAATTCCAGATATGATACAGGAATACAAAATCCCAACATTGCAAGAAGTGAAGGGAACAATTGGAGGAGGAGAGCTATGAATACAACATGTCATGTAATATAACCAAAGATGCACGCAAAGAACATTGTATGATAATAGGAAAAAAGACAATCAACGCATGGGGAATGAACTTATACCACATGGGAGAAACACAATGTATTGGAGAAATCAGTACAATAATTCTCATCAGGACACTGACCTTAGAGACAGAAATACTCCTTCGGACAACTTCCTAAGAAATTATGGAACAAGAGAAGAAAATATTTCCAACTCACCTCTAATATCGAACCATCAACCCATTAGGAGTCATTTTTTAGGGAAACGCAGGAACAGAAATGAGAGAGACTTCTAAATACTAACAAAAACCGAGTCCTCATTAGAAATATTATGAAAAAATATTGGGGGAAAAGAGGAGGAGCTAAGTCCAAAAAAGAGAAACGCTAACAGATTGAAGGTTTTCAAAAACTTAAGAAAAACAAATACCACTAAAGAAATTATAGTGTTCGATAACGCAAAAGTCTTCAACATCAGCACAAATGCCCTTTCAGAAGAAGAGAAACAAGTGTTACATACGGCCTAAAATTTGCCCCCTCTAATGACCCTAAATCATTTGACCTTTTTGTGGACACCCAGAAATTCCTGGGAATAATGTCCCTGAAAAAATTATTCCACAAAGAAGAAGATAATGAGGTACAACTGTTGGAAGAAGAAACAGTTTCGGGAAGGATTAAATATAAGAAAAAAATCTACCTTCAATCCAGTACAAAGCCGAGGATGTTTTCTAGAGATCTTTGGAAAATTAGTAATTGAAGATTTGGAAAAAAGTTTGCAATGGTTGCAAGAAATTAAAAATAAAATAAAAAATATGACAAAAGCTGAGAAAGCAGCTATGAAATCCTTGAAGGAAAATGAGAACTTAACCATAAAACCCGCCGACAAGGGGGGGCGGGATAGTGGTAATGGAAACCATAAAATATGGAATTGTTCAAGTGAAACCTTATTTGAAGATCAAGTGGTCCTTATGAAGGACAAATTCATTAAAAAAGGATACAAAGAAGAAAAACTGCAGACGACATTAGCAAAAGTAAAAAAAAAAATAGAAAGAAAAGATCTTTTTAAAGGGAAGGAAGAAAAAAGAAACTAATCCGGATTTCTCATGCTCGTTTGTCACTGTTTAATGATGAACACAGAAACATTGAAAAAGTATTAAATCGTCATTGGACTGTGCTAATGTCAGATCCAATCCTAAAAACACTATTACCTGAAAAACCTGTGATAATATATAAAAAGGCTCCAAATTTATGTAAACACCTGGTAAAAAGTGCCAGAAAACCCGATAAGCACAGGTCCAAATATTAGATCACAAGGCTTTTATCGCTGCGGGCTGTGTATAGTCTGCAGGAACTGTACAAACAAAGAGGGCAGCAAAATTGAAAAGTTTGTTTCATGTGTCACCAAAAAGGAGTATAAAATCAAAAGCTTCGCCACTTGTAATAGTAAAAATGTATGCAGTGTAGATGCAAAAAACAATACATTGGCAAAACAAGTAGAGCCCTTAAAGTAAGGTTAGGGGAGCATTTCAAGAACATCAAAAATGGGCTTGATGGCCACTGCATGTCAGCCCATTTTTTTTTTTTTTTTTTTTAATCTTTATTATATGTAAAAAAAATTTTTTAACAAAATACATCAGATATGGTGGTTTCTTTACATATCTGTACAGTACAACAAAAGACATACAATATTTTGACAAAGGACATCGTTATCTCTCACATAACACATAAAACATTTAATCTTACATTCACCTTTTATACCTAGATAAAGTTATCTCTCACCTAACTTATCTAACATTCTCTCTACTTGCTTACATACTTTATAGTTATGCCTCGTCAGTTCAGAGTTTAATATCTTTCTAGTGGATTATATGGTTTGCTTCTTTTTTCTCCTTCTTTTTTTCCTTTTTCTTTTTTTTCCCGTACTTCTTACTTAAAGGGGAATCAGGTTCAGGTTTTTAGATACTTAACTTTTTTCTTTTATCTTATATGTTATTTTTTAATCATTTCTTCCCAGAAAGAGTCTCCTTCACGTTCTATATATTGTTTCCAGACCTCCCATTTTTTACTTAGTTTTATATTTTCTATAACATCATTTAGCTCCATTCTGAAGGCATAGTTTATTTTTTCCTTTATCATCGATATAGGAGGTAAACTATCCTGTCTCCAGTATTGGGCTATTGCTGTTTTTGTCGCCAAAAAGACTTGGTTTAGAAAGTATACGTTTGATTGCTTCGTAGGATTTGAACTAACGTGGAGCAGTGCCCTCTCAGGTGTTAAAACCACCTCCTCTCCTGTTACCTGTGTAACCAATATTTCTATATCCCTCCATATTTCTTTTACTTTGTTGCATTTCCAGAAAATGTGGATTAGGTCTGCACTCCCTTCTCCACATCTCCAGCAGATGTTTATTTGGGCCGGGCACATTTTACTTATTCGCTCTGGGGTATAATAGGACCTGTTCAATAGTTTCATGTATCTTTCTATATGTGATACTGATTTCGTCATTTTATGGACTGTTGAAAAGGTCCTCTCCCATTGCTCTTCTCCTATCTCTAGGCCTAGATCTCTTTCCCATTTAAGCTGTCCTATCGTCTTCTCTTCTATCGTGTTATTTATCAAGTTATTATACCAGAAGGTGATTCCCCCTATCTGTTGTCCTCCCCTCATTCTATTAATTACGTTGTTGGGGAACTGATTCGCTTCATCTTTTCTCGTTTGATATTTATTTACCCAGCTTCTTATTTGAAGATATTTAAAAAAATCTGCTGTCGGTATCCCATATTTTTGTTGTAGCTGTTCGAATGAGTTTAGTCCCTGTTCTCCCATTATATTTTCTAACGTTTTTATTCCTCTGGCTATCCACGTATCTAGTTTAAGGTTTGGGATCAGTTTCATAACTGTTTGGATTTCTATATAGTTGAACAGTGTTTTAATTTCTTTTTGCATATTCAAGAATATGTCCCAAACTTTAAATGTATCTTTAATTGATCTAGGACTGTTTTTGGGTAGTGTTCTCATATTTGGTGGCAACCATATAAGGTCTTTTATTTCTAGCTCTTTCATGATTCCTTCTTCCACCTTCACCCATGGTCTCTCCTCTCCTCTTTTTATTCCCTCCGGGATCTGGTTCAGGATGCATGCATATTGGTACATTTGTAAGTCTGGGAGAGCTACTCCCCCCTTTACTTTTGGTCTTACCAATTGTTTTTTAGCTATCTTTGCCCTTTTATCTTTCCATATGTATCGATTTATTATTGCGTTCAATTTGTTAATCCAGTATTTTGGGAGTAGTCTTGGTATTGCTCTAAATAAATATAGTACTTTTGGCAAGAGGAACATTTTTATTGTGGCTATTCTGCCCATCCATGTGATCTCTCTATGTGTCCAGTCATTTAATTTTTTTTCTAGTTGTTTTAGAAGAGGGGTGTAATTGTATTCTATAAGATCTTTTTCATTATCTACCAAGTTCACCCCCAGATATTTTATGGATTTATTTTTCCACTGGAACTTATACTTTTTTTTAAGTACCTCTAATTCTGCTAGTTCTATATTTATTGGTAGTATTTCTGTTTTACTTTTATTTAGTTTATAATAAGAAATGGATGCATATTGATTTATTATCTGCATTAGGGCCGATATTGAAGTGAGGGGTTTAGTGAGGAGCAAGAGTATGTCATCTGCAAATAAAAGTGTCTTATGTTGTATTTTATTGATTATGGGGGCTTCTATTGTTTGTGTGGTTCGTAACAATTCCGCAAATGGTTCTATAGAAAAAATGAATATAATTGGTGATAATGGGCATCCTTGGCGTGTTCCATTTGAGATGCCAAATTTAGGGGATATACATGAATTGGCCATAACATGTGCTTCTGGGGTTGAATATAGTGCCATTATTGCTTTCAGGATTTTCCCTTTCATACCGAACTTTATTAAGGCTTCTTCTATATAGCCCCAATGTAATCTGTCAAAGGCTTTTTGTGCGTCTAACGACATCACAATTAAGGGTCTTTCTTCTTTTATATGGTGTTCCATAACCGCTATTGCCCTTCTTATGTTTTCTGTGCCCTGTCTGTTTCTTACAAATCCTACCTGATCTGAGTTAATCAGGTCCGGAAGGAGTTGTTTTAATCTATTTGCTACAATTTTTGCATAGATTTTTATATCAACATTTAGGAGGGCAATCGGCCTATAGTTTTTAACATATTTTGGGTCCTTGCCTTCTTTTGGAATTGTAATTATCCTTGCCTCCAGCATTTCTGTTGGAAACTTTCCATTGTTTATGGCTTCTTCAAATGTTTCTGTTAAGATTGGAAGTAATTGTTTCTGGAATATCTTATAAAATTCATTACTGTATCCGTCTGGACCTGTGGCTTTATTTAATTTTAGTGATTTGATTGCTTCTCTTAATTCTTGATCGGTTAATGATTTATTCAATTTTGTAATCTGATCTGTACTTAGTTTAGGCAATTTTATATTTTTTAAGAATTCATTTATTTCCTCTTTTGTTGGTTGTGGTATTTCTTTATCTGTTTTAAGATTATAGAGGTGTTCGTAATATTCTGCAAAGACTTTCGTTATTTCTACTGGATTTGAGATTTTTACCCCATTTTTGTCATAGATTTCTTTTATCTGTTTTCTCGTCTGTCTACCTTTTATTTTATTAGCCAGTAATTTTGATGCTTTATTACCATCGCAGTATAATCTTTGCTGAAATTTCAGCATATTTTTTTTTAGCTGTTTTATATTTTTATTTTCTACTTCTGCTCTTATTTTATTTAATTGACCTAGTGTTTTATAGTCTTTTGGATTTTTTTTGTGTACTGCTTCAAGAAATTTTAATTGGTCTTGTAGTTGGTCCTGTACTGCTTGTTCTTCTTTCCTTTCTTTTGAGTTTAAATACATAATCTTACCTCTTAAAACTGCTTTTAGAGTACACCAGGGGCCAAATGTAATAGGGTGAGAGTTTCAGAAAGTGAGAGATTTTGGGAGAGTTTTGACCTTTTTTTAAAGCAGCAATCAATTAAACTGCAAAACCAGGTTGATTTTGCCATGTAATTGATTGCTGCTTTAAAAAACATGGGAAAACTCTCCCAAAATCTCTCACTTTCTGAAACTCTCACCCTATTACATTTGGCCCCAGAAGTTTAGGTGATTTGTTTCTTCTGGTTTATTTGTGTTGCAGAACTGTTGGATAGTTTCTTCTATTTGTTTTTTTATGTCATCTCTTTTTATTAGATAGTTTGGTATCGTCCAAGTTCTATGTTTAAGGATCCTTTTTTGGTTATCCCAAACTATCATTACCGGGGCATGGTCTGACCATGTTATCGGTAAGATTTCAGCTTTTTTAATTTGTTGTAGTGTGTTTTTGTCTGTTAGTATTAGGTCTATCCTTGAATATGTCCTATGTACACTAGAGAAAAAAGTATAATCTCTGCTGGTCGGATTTTTCACCCTCCAGGTGTCATACATCCCTGCTTCATACAGTATTGTGCTAATTTTTTGTGAGAATTTCATGAGTGTTTGGGCATTTTTAATATTTTTAATTGTAGATTTGTCCATCTGTGGATCTAATGTGACATTTAGATCACCCAGCATGATTATCGTACTTTTTTCTCTGCCCTGTTCTAATTGTTTTAGTAATTTCTTCAAAAAAGTGTCTTGGGCTACATTTGGTGCATATATTGCTATGAGTGTTATTTCTTGTCCTTCTATTGACCCTCGTATTATAATATATCTGCCTTGTTTGTCTAGTGTTTGTGATTCCAATTCAAAGTTTATGTTCTTTTTAAAGAGTATCGCCACACCTCTCTTCTTACAAGTGTCGCTTGCAAAAAAGGCTTTAGTATAATTATGGTCTACCATTCTAGGTTGCTTTAGCCTAGAGAAGTGTGTCTCTTGTATTGCTGCAATTTCTATTTTGTGAGTGTGTAGATATTGGAGGACTCTTTTCCTTTTTTGGGGTAAGTTTAGGCCTTTAGCATTAATCGTTAGTATCCTAACCATTTCTTATTTTTTTTTTCCCCTTTCCCCCTCTCCTGATTCTTCCCTCCTTTTCCTATTCCTTTTCTCCTTTCCTATTTCCATTCTCTGAACTTCCTTTTTAAACTCTTGTACGTGGCCTTTCAACAAGTATTCTAAAATCCAATACATACAACATTTACATCTACATTTACACATACTTGGTGCTCTAGTGTTCTTCTTAGAGCGGTTTTGGTCTCTGTATATCGAGACCTCCTTTCTTTTCTCTAGGGGGGTAGTGGTTTCTCCAACCAACGCCTAAATTTAAACTTTTTTTTCTTTTTTTTTTTTATTTCTATGTCTTCCAGAGTGTGTTGTATCCATATTGTATTTCTCTTATATCTCTCCATTCCTTACCTCTACCCTCTAACCCTCTCCCTGCCCCCTCCCCCAATAATAAATAAACAAATCAAACAGAAAAAAAAAAAAAAAAAAAAAAAAAAAAAACCCAGGTCTGATATTACATTCAAGGTTTTGATTGAAAGATATTTTTCATAGTATTGGTACCAAAATGTAATTCCGTTACACTTTCTTGTGCGGTGTTTTCTATTCATTTCTAACGGTGGCATCCTATTTATGATGCAACCCCTAAAACACACTATATATAGCCCCTATTTATACCCTCCATCTTGATTACAGACTAGTTATATTATCTTTGAAACATTTCGTCTAATAATAACCCCTGGCTGCATATTCAAGAGTGAGAGGAGGCAACACCAACCTAATCTAATTAACTATGCCTCTCTATGTGTGTGACATGATAAATGTCTATACCATCCTGGGCCACATCTCTTTTCCCTCTTCTCTCTCTCCCCCTCTCCCCCCAAACCACGAGAGAGAGGAAGAGAGGGAAAAGATTAAACATGTAAATAATATTATGTAAGTACTCATACACTACATACATACAATAAATACAATAGATGAGTTGATAATACAAAAGTTCACGTGACTCAGAAATAACTCTTTGTCTGTAGAGATATAGATATGAACCTCTAAAATTTTGCAGATGCCGTATTAGTGTCTAAAAAATATAGTTTATACGTTATTTATATGTCCGCGTTTTTCTTACTGTTCATGCTGTACTGTTATATTTGCCCCAAACGTAGGGAGATTCTTCTGTTTATGCGTTTACACTTTTAAATACCTTAAACACCGGTTCACCATACAGATATCTGTGTGAGCCGAACAGGGCAAACATAGATATACAGATATTTACTTTACCCTTCCTCCCTTTACTAACCCATTACGTACTTACGATGGTGGCATTTAGTGACTTAATTTTAATATGTTAGTGCTTGTTTGAATTAGTGGTTTTATTAGTGATGTGAATCTTCCCCTCCCATCCCTCGTTATTACTATGTGTCTATATGTGTTCTCTATATCCTGTACATCCTTGTATCTTTGAGGTGATTAAAAAATTTTTAAGTGTTTAATGATTATTCCTATAATGTGAACCGATACATATATTTATTAGTGTAAAACCCCTTTTGTGACCCACCCTCTCCTTCCCCCTCTCCCCTTGTTCCCCCTCCCTCCCCTCCCCTCCCCTCCTCCCCTCCCCCCCCTCTCTATCTCTCCCCCTGTGGGGTATATGCATCTATATTTTCTGTATAGTAGCTTCTGCTAATATATTAAGGCATATTTTTCATGAGCGTCCGTTACCCATCCAATATATATATTAAAAAAAAAAAAAAAAAAAAAAAAACCAGGAAAAATGACGGTGCTGGGAGGGTTCCTCTTCATTTCTTCTTCTTCCCTCTCTCATTTTATTCCAATCAGTTTCATTTTAATGTCCAACCATAGCCCATTCCTCCTGAATTGGTTGTGGATCTTCTCCTCTTTTATCTAGGCAAGCAATTTTCCAGGCTTTGAGAGTTTCCATTCCTTGTTCTTCTGAGTTGATAATCTTGAGGGTCCCTTGATAATGAATTATCAATTTCACTGGGAAGCCCCATTTGTAGGCGATCCCCGCTTCTCTTAGTGCTGTTGTAATTTTACTTAGGGATCTCCTTTTCGTCAATGTTTCAGCTGAAAGGTCATTGTAGATCTGCCATGTACCCAATGCGTCTCTCGATGTTTTATCCCTAGTAGCTCTCAGGATTTGGTCTTTTACATGAGGGTAATGGATTTTCATTATCACATCTCTAGGAGCATCATGAGGGGCCTTTTTCGCTTTAGGTAGACGATGTATTCGATCTATCAAGAGCTCTGGGGGAGGAGCATCTGGGAGTAACTTTTGGAATACTTTCTGGACTTGTTGTTGTAGGTCTTTTGCTTGTACCTCTTCTGGAATTCCTCTTATTTTGAGGTTACTTCTTCTCAGACGGTCCTCAAGATTCATGGTTTTATCTCTCAAAGCTTTTAGCTCTTCTTGGGTGTTATACTGTCTCTTTAAAAGCTCGTTATGTGATCTTGTAATTTCTGCGATTTTATTTTCCATTTGGTCTGTTCTGTTTCCCAGATCAGTTATCTCTTTTTTCATCTCATGTATTGCTGAGGAGATTTCTGTATTAATGTCCTTTTTCAATTCAGATATTAACTGAACCATTTTACGTAATGTGATTGGTTCATTCATTTCATCTTCTTCCTCCCTTTCTGGGGAGGCTAGATTGGATTTTTGGGTAGAGGAATTGTCTGATTGCATGGATATGGAGGAGGTAGATTGTCTTCCCTTCTGATTTTCTTTCCCTTTTAGGGTAGAGGGTTTAAAAAAATTAGCTGAGGTGTCCGGAGGGTCTTTTGCTTTTTTGGGGGACATTTTCACTTTATCTATAGTCTTTTTCTTTTGTCTTCACTCCTTTCTGTTTCACTCACTTTCCTCCTTTCCCCCTCCTCTTCTTGCTCTTCCCCTTTAAGAGATATAAATTATATCATTTGTTTATAGTTTCATTTCTTGCTCCTTTCCCTTTTACTTTCTTTTAGTAAAACACTCTGGCTGCGTTGGTTGGTCAGTCTCTTCATTTTTTTTTTTATTCTACCATTTTTAAATCCTGATTTTCTTCGTTTGGTGCTATTTTGCCACTATTTATCACAATGTTTTATAGGAAATAGGGTTAATTTCCATATCTCGGCTTAGTGCTTTTAATTCGGTGACTCTTATCACCATTTATAGTGGTTAAATTTAAACAGGTCTGGGGTATAATATACAGTTTATGGCACAGTCTTTTATGAGGCACAGTCTTTTTTTTTTTATATATATATTTAGAGTGCAATTATATGTCAGGGCTTTCACGCTATATCTATACTCCTTTCTCCCCTCTCACCTCTCACAACAGCCAGTATAGGGCAGATTAGAGGGTTTAGGAGCTCAGCGTCTCACCTGACTTCAGCTATTCCCCCGTCTTCTCCGCACTGTGGATAGCAGGCTCTACAGGTGTTTTTGCCCTTCTCTGTTTCCCACAGTGTGGGTCTCCGGGGTTGCTGTGCCGTCGCTACCTCGCCGATCAAGCAGCGTGGTGTCCTGGATGTGCTGTCGCGTCAGCGGTCCCCTCTGACCTGTGTTCCCGTCTTCTCGCGGGATCGGTGCGGCGTGACACCGCTCCGTGTCTCCTTGCCTCCCTCGCCGCGCCAAGTCCCCCGGGTCTCCCTTCGTGCTCGTCGGGGAAGAAAAGCCAGGTAATAGCTTCTTATTCCCCCCGCGTTTCAGCACCAGATTCGGGCAGCTGAGGCACGAGCTTCCTCCTTCTGGGTTTCTCCTGCCTGCCCTGTCCGACGTAGCGTGAAGAGACTTCCACACCCCCCCATGTCAGCCCATTTTAAACAGACACGTCATTGCTCCATAAATGACCTTATTAGTTTTAAAGCAATAGAACAGGTTAAGGGAAACTGGCACACGAATAACAGAGGTAGCATTGGCACAGGCAGAAATGCGTTGGTTTACGAGCTAAAAACACTAAGTCCCCAAGGCCTGAATGGTGACTTCGAATTGAAGTGGTTCATGTAAAATACCAAACTGCGAAATGTTCCAAATAGTTAAAAAGTCATGAATCGTACAAAACGCTTCTCCTTTTAAAACAGATAGGTGAACTCTACCCCTTTAAAATAACAGGGGTTCTGTCTGTGATATAAATCATTTTATGCGCAAACTTATAGGATATAGTTTATTCTCCTTAATGTAGATCAAAACTCTAACTGCATGTTATCTCCTCCTAGGGAATAAAATTGCCCTCCCTCAAATAGTAAGTTAAAAGCAATATAAACTCCCTTCTGAACCGTTTATATGAATGAGCATGTAAAAGGAATTGTCGGGACCCGTAGATAATTGACATAGTATATCTTTAAGATTGCCGGGGAATCTGGATAGAATAGAACGAGATAGGAACATGGATAATGAAAAACTCAGGCATATAAATGTGACCACTACCACCCAAGCCATGACAAAGATCCCGTTGCGGATCAAAACGTGTTGGTGGGTGGACGTGGTCACCTTTTATACCTATTTTTAAGAAGTCGCAAAGGAGCCGCAGGACTGACTGCTTCTCCCTCACCTGTGTGAGAGATACACAATCTCGTCTCCAGCCTGGAAGCTGGAACCACGGCTGCAGTAGCTGGCCTGGACTTCAGTGCAGATCTCACTGCACCGCAAATAAACGTGAGGAAGGAGTGTGGATTACCCCCTCTCACCCTGGGTTCTAATTAACGGGACAGAACTAACAGCAAAGTTTTACCAGACCTCCTGTGAGTGACTTTTTATACATTTATATATATTATTTTACCAATCCCTTCTTTTCAGTAAAATACTTTTTAAATAGAAGCAAATAAATTTGTCTTTAAAAATATTCAAAGCACAGGATTGGCTTACTGTTTTCTCTCAAAGCATCTGAATCATAAGCGCCTGTGTGATATATCTCTCCAAATCCCCTTTCCCTTCATACTATTTGCTTGCCGGCTGATTGAACCGGACGGAGATTTATTCAGGCTGCCGTGAAAGGGCGCTTTTGATTAGTACTGCACAAACACCCCATACTGCATAAAGAACTACAGAAGCATTGTCTCAACTTCCAAACAGAGACGTGGAGTCGAACCGTGTGGCAGTTTTCACCAGTGACCCCAGCAAAGAGGTTTGGATTGCGCTGCATCCACATGGCAGGTCGCGGTCATCCGAAGGAAGAGCCTTGGTAGTCAAGGAAGTAGCAGCACCGTAGGTGGATAGTGATGATACTGCTACTGCCGTTTTTTGAAAGGAGTTCCAAAAAAACAAGAGTTTCTATTCGGCAACTGAGGATAGCCCACCTAGAGAAAAGATGTGACTGAAGATGGCCCACTTGGCGTAATCACATAGCTGAAGATAACCTCCTTGGCGAGATATCAAAATTTGCACATTTGGCATGATACCGAAACTGAGGATTTGCCCACTCAGTGTGACAAGGAAGCTAAAGCTTGGCCTAACCAAGAGGTCTCCCAACTGACCTCCCACATGATGTAATTTGTTGTCTGCATTATCACTCCCAAAAGGAATATATATGATGTGTAAAGTTCATCAACTGGATGGTGTTGATTTTAATGTCACCGTTATACACATATATCAAGATCTATACCAGATACCCTTCAACAGCAGAAAGCCCTCAAACTGTTAACTGATGATCTCTGCAAAAGGCAATACAAATACAGTAGGGGTTTTCCTTTTAATCTCCAAGTTTCAACAGCAGGACAATTACATACTGTATCCTGACCTTTCCAGTTTTTGTACTGCTATTGACCTAAAGACCATGGAAATACCAAATTGGGAATTCTCCATACTTGAACTGTATCTTCCTCAACCTGTGGATGGTGAAGCCCCTTGGCAAGAAGTCTGTAGCTCTAGGAAAAAGAAATCTGAAACTACATCTGCTACGCAAGATCAAAGTGTAACTTGATTGAACGAGATTGCTACGACCTAGCAGTAAACGGGACTCGGTCATTTGATTTGCTGGGTTCCCTGTTCCACACTGTGGATCCAGTAAGTCTGCGGCTGTGCTCCCAGACCTGCCTTGTCC
Source organism: Crinia signifera (assembly GCF_055691185.1). NCBI lineage: Eukaryota > Metazoa > Chordata > Amphibia > Anura > Myobatrachidae > Crinia > Crinia signifera. The sequence goes on along the minus strand of NC_139218.1, from coordinate 169,103,834 downwards.
TTCCTCATTGTGTAGTGCTTCCAGGTGTCAGCTTTATGGCAGTAAGCTGAACCAGTGTACTGCAAGTGAGGCTAGGCCTGTGGCTACACTCCTACGGTCCTTATTCCCATCTAAAACCTAGGAGCTGCTAGCCTTATTTGCTTGTAACCCTCCAGGGTTCAGTGGTTGCCCTTAGCAACCACACTTCAGTTGCTATCCACGTGTTGAAGCATAACATCTCGCTCCACCGTTTCTCTTTTATTACATCTGAGCATATACTCCATGATAGTGAGACATTTTGTCTGTAGAGCCCTCAGCTCCTTATTTTCCTTTTGTGTCTGTAAGTTAACCCTCTACCTTCTGAGTAGGTAGTGTGTACTTCCCAGTTTGTTATATTGTTACTTACTGTTACTGTTACTTATCTGTTTATGCACTGTACCCATTCTGTGTGCGTGAGTCGTCCCCTATTGCTCCTTGTGTGTATCGTTTGTACCCCTTTTGTGGTGTACACCGTATGGGAGCATAGGAGTGCATAACATATTCAGCAGCCCTACTCCTGTTGAAATTGTGTGGGACTATGAATCATACTCCCCAAAATACATTGCAACAAGTGGTTGAGCAGGTGCAGGTCCTGACACGACAATTTCAAGAAATTACCCTTAAAATGAACACGCAGCAGGCCGCTGGCGGAGCTCCCGCAGTAGCAGCAGCAAGCTCTGGGGTTAAAGAGCCTAAAATAAATCTCCCTGACCGTTTTTCAGGAGATCGCTCACAGTTCTTTAGTTTTAAGGAGAGCTGTAAGCTTTATTTTAGGCTTAGGCCCCAGTCTTCTGGGTCAGAGACTCAGCGGTTAGGCATGGTGATTTCCTTGCTTCAAGGGGACCCACAAATCTGGGCATATGGTTTGCAGCCTGACTGTCCATCGCTTAAAAGTGTTGATGCCTTTTTTGCCACATTGGGAATTCTGTATGACATCCCTGACAAAATGGCATCCGCAGAGGCTCAGATTACGGCCCTGAAACAGGGACGACGGCCAGCAGAGGTTTATTGTACCAAATTCAGGAGATTAGCCATGGATACTCAGTGGAACGACCCAGCCCTGAGAAACCAGTACCGTATGGGGCTTTCGAACCAGATTAAGGATCAACTGGTACAATATTCTATGCCTAAGAGTTTAGATCCGCTTATGCAGTTATCTATCCGAGTGGATAGACGGCTACGAGAGCGTAGGCTTGAAAGGAAGACTGCGGTTCCTGTTTTTCCCAGGGGGACCTTGGGCTGAGAGGAATATTCAGAGGAACCTATGCATATTGGGGCTACCCGCCTCTCCTCACATGACAAGATGCGCAGGAGACAGCAGGGTTTGTGCTTGTACTGTGGGAATAAGGGTCATATGGTGGCATCATGCCCAGAGAAGCCGGAAAGCTTCCAGGCCTGAGGGTGATGGGAAATATCCTGTCAGATCAGAAATCTGAATTTCCCAAGAAGTCCTTTCTTATTCCGGTGACTCTGGAGATCCTCGGTCAAACTGTCAATACTGATGCCTTTGTTGACAGTGGGGCTGATGGGGTTTTCATTGACCACCAATTAGCCCTTGAACACTATGTTCCTTCAGTACCCCTGGCATCAGAAATTGGGATATGTGGGTTAAATGGGGAACCATTGTCCCAAGGTAGAATTACTTCCTGAACCTGTCAGATTCCTTTGTTTATTGGGACTACGCACTCGGAGAGTTTATCTTATTAATTGACTGTTTGTTCTTTTGCCCCACTGGTTTTGGGGTTACCCTGGTTGAGGGCCTATAATCCTCAGTTTGATTGGGTCTCTGGGGAGATTCTTAGTTGGGGTAGTGATTGCTCCAAGGGTTGCTTGCGCACTCCAGTCAGGCTCTCGCAGCTAAGTTTACCAGGGTTGCCAGAGTGTTATGCAGAATTTGCGGATATATTCTCAAAGAAAATTGCAGAGTTACTACTGCGCCATCGCCCTTATGACTGTACCATTGATTTGCTGCCTGATGCTAAACTTCCCAATAGCAGGTTATACTCTTTCACATCCTGAGACTCATTCTTTGACAGATTACATTCAGGAAAACCTAAGGGATTTATCAGACCCTCACGGTCCCCAGTGGGTTCGGGGTTCTTCTTCATTGGTAAAAATGACGGTTCGTTACGTCCTTGCATTGACTTCAGGGAACTGAACCGTATCATGATTAAGAACTCGTACACACTGCCTCTTATTTCAGTTTTGTTTTACCAGCTTTGAACTCCTACCTTTTTTTCGAGAATTGATTTCCGTGGTGCTTACATTCTGATCCGGATAAGAGAGGGGGATGAATGGAAGATTGCTTTTAATACCCATTCAGGGCACTATGAATATTTAGAGATGCCTTTTGGGCTTTCCGATGCCCCAGCAGTCTTCCAAGATTTCATGAACGATGTTCTCAGAGAACATCTTGATAGGTTACTAAGCATACTCACATATGCTTAGTCCTCCAGAAACTCAGAGACCACCAGCCGGGGGCAAAGCTGGAGAAATGCGAATTTGAGGTTCAGCAAATAGCATTTCTGGGGTATATCATCTCTGCAGAGGGTTTCCAGATGGAGAGTTCTAAGGTGCAAGCAGTCCTGGATTGGGTGCAGCCCACTAGTTTGAAGGTGCTCCAGCGCTTCTTGGGCTTTGCAAATTTATATAGGCGATTTATTCTGGGATTTTCGTCTATAGTGGCACCTTTGGTGGCACTCACAAAAAAGGGGGCGGATGTAGCTCACTGGTCTTGTGAGGCCAAAGGGGCTTTTGCCCACCTCAAAAGGGCATTTGTCTCGGCCAAGGTGCTACGACACCCAGATCCAGAGGTCCTTTTGTGGTGGAGGTGGATGCCTCTGAGATGGGTATTGGGGCAGTATTCACTCAGATGGGGGTATCTGATAATCGCCTTCATCCGTGTGCTTACTATCCCGTAAATTCTCATCTGCCGAGATGAATTATGATGTAGGGAATCGGGAGTTGTTTGCTATAAAGGATGCACTTGAGGAGTTCAGACACTGGTTGGAGGGGGCTTAGTTTGTGGTCTCTATCCTTACCGACCATAAAAATTTGGCATATCTAGAGTCAGCTAAGCGTCTCAATGCCAGCCAGGTGCGATGGGCCTGGTTTTTTGCCCGCTTTAATTTTTTGATTACCTATCGCCCTGGGTCAAAAAATACTAAAAAGAGAAAAAGGGGGTTGTAGGGGTCGGCTGCACACCTATTTTCAAGGAGGATTTGCTTTTTTATAGGGTTAATTTTTCTTAAAAATGTCCTTCTGTTTTTTCTTTTATTAATTGAAACTGGAGGACATAAGGACTCTTTAGATAAGGTGAAATCAAGAGGTTAAAAAAATATACAGACACGACAATAATAAGACATATAGTGCAATAGCTAGTGAGAAAGAATAGATTTTAAAAATGGTGCAGAGCTAGGGTTGCTTGTGCAGTCTTAGTAGTAGTTTGTGTGAGATGAGTACTGGTGTATCTATATTTTTATTAGTAGCTATATTGATTTAATTTAGATACTTCTGCTCTGTTTTGTAGTACAGAGCCCAGATCTTGTCTCTTTTTTACAATGGCAGGAATACAGCAACAGTAGCAATAGTTGATTTCTACTTGAATCAACAAGAAGCTGTAAGATACATAGGCACATACAATGAAAATTGGAAAGAAATAACCAGCATCTTACAAAAGCACTGGCCAATACTGAACACGGATCCAGACCTTAAGGAAATTCTACCAGACATGGTAGTAACAAGTTGGAGAAGAGCGAAAAATTTGAAAGACCGTTTAGTACAAAGCCACCTAGCTCCACCTCCTGTCACCAACATCAGACAAGGATCCACAAAATGTGGTAGATGCAAAGCGCGCCAATTCATGGACCCCAAGAAAACCTACACAGACAGATATGGCAAAACTGGACAATCCAAGAACATATTACATGCACAAGTATGGGGATAATTTATCACCTCAAGTGTCCATGCAATAAAGCCTATATCGGGAAGACTACCAGACCTCTAAAAGTGAGAGTACTTGAACACGTGGGAAGTATACGTAATGCCCAAAGAGATAAAGCAAGATTCAAGACTCTCACACCTATCGCAACACACTTCTTGAAACACCACGCATGCGACCCAGAAAAACTGAAAGCATACGGCATGAAACAAATCCTACTTGGTATAAGAGGTGGCGACCTAGATAAAGAACTTCTGAAGGCCGAAATGAAGATGATCTTTTTAATGAACACCCTACAGCCTTATGGATTGAACGAATATAACAGCTATATGCCATACTTGGAAATAACCATCATTGGAAAAACGACTCTGAGAGACATAAAAAAAAACTTCCCCTTCTTCCCCTTCTCCATCAAAAACAGAAAAAACAAAAAACATACAAACAAAAATGGCTATACCGATTCCTTACCTTGGAAAATAAAATAAAAAAATAAACATACATACAAAAAAACAAATTATATAAAAAAGAAGGAATAGATAGGAAATCGACTCCATCAAATCTCTATCCCAAAGAAAAGAGAAAGAAGATCTAACATGAGGACAACAAGATTAATATGCAAGAAGGACAAAAATCCAATATATGGAATATATATATATGATAAAATATATAAAAAAAAAAGAAAGAAAAATGGAACCATGATCAAAAAACCCAGTACGTCAATAATAAATAGATAAAATTAAAACAACACAAATTCAGACAATACCAACAATTTATACTTACCCATCAAATGGGATAACTCCGAAAACTGGTAGCGGGCACCACCAAAAGGACCTAAATAAAGAAGAACAAATAAGAACTCACAATCACAGAATAGATCACTACACCACTCAATAGCACGACAACATACACACGCCGGAATATAGAATAGAAAATTTTTGATTAGTAACCCTAACAACTAATCACGAAGAACACTTTCAGAACACTTTCACTACCTAAGACACCAACATAACAGATCACTAACAGATCACCAAAACCAAGAACACTAAATATACTCACAACCCCCCATCCCCCTTCTTTTCCTCCCCCCTCCCTTTTTAAATCACCTTGAGTATGCACACACAGTTTTCTATTTATTTTTTATTAGTATTTTTCACATTTTATCACCGGACCTGTCCATCACCTTACCCTAATAAAAATAATAACAATAACAATAGTTACACGCATCAACAATACCACATTGCATTGGAACCATAAAATACACAGATTTCGGGTCCATTCAGAAATGAGCATATGCAAATAATAAACAATGGAGATCATAACTCTCAGACTAAACATAGAACACAGCACCAAGGATAGGAAGCATTGGGTAATGGAGAAATAGTATCTTTATAATAAGACCATTCATACTGATAATTCCGATAAAATAAGCATAAGAAAACTGAGAATTATATCTCATACAGAGTACAGGGTATATCCCTGACACCAAGACTTCCGGGTCTCGTCAGAAACAAGCGTCTATTGGATAGCCGCGATCATGTGAGGTACGCCTGACGTCAGATGGCACACACGTGAGGCGACACACTAGGTTATGGGCGGAAGTAAGCCCGCAATGCAGGGAATAGAGAGAAGCGCATGATAGGTGCAAATAGAGCATATGACCCAATAGAAGCTATCTGATTGGTTATGAATATACGATAAATAAAGCACCAGAGGGGCTGCTGACTTGAACCTTGAAAAATATTTTTAGAAAGTTGAATCACGTGTTGGTGGCGGGCAGAGCTAGGGCAATGTGTGACTGTAAATGAATGTACCAGTGTTAAAATATGCAGAGATTGTAGTTACCTGAGAGAGGGACACGGACAATTTGGCCAATAAATCCCCACAAAGGGCAGAAAGGAGTCCAGCATTTGATACACTCTCCTACTTAATAAATTAGCTGAATTAAATCCAGCAATACTAAACCCTGCAGAGGTTTACTGCCGGTCCAGGCAGAAACCCCTTAAAGGGATAGTGTAACCACAGTAACCTCTGAATCTCATGTCTGTGATTTGATTGTGACCAAATACCAACAAAAACATATAAAAAATTGATACCACCTCCAATAAGAGGGAACCGGGATATGTATAATTTATACCCCTGAATAAACTGTGGTTTAACATCAGTCATAATAATAAAAACTGACACTTTCCCTTATACAAAACAGCAGGAGCCCACTTAACAAGAAGTGAAACAATGTTGATTCAAGTAGAAATCAACTATTGTTACTGTTGCTGTATTTCTGCCATTGTAAAAAAGAGACAAGATCTGGGCTCTGTACTACAAAACAGAGCAGAAGTATCTAAATTAAAGCAATATAGCTACTAATAAAAATATAGATACACCAGTACTCATCTCACACAAACTACTACAAAGACTGCACAAGCAACCCTAGCTCTGCACCGTTTTTAACCCCTTCACGACATTTGACGTATATATACGTCATGGCCGGGAAGTACTTCCCGACACATGACGTATATATACGTCATGACTTCTCTTCGTCTGACTTCGTCTAGAGACGCAGTGACAGAGGGACGATGTCTGCTGTCCCTGACAGCAGACATGTCCCTGCATGCCCAGGGGGGGCTGCGATGCTGCCCCCCCGTCGGCGATCGCTGTGATTGGCTGTTCAGTGTGAACAGCCATTCACAGCGTTTTCTGTGTCACCGGCGAATAACGTTCGCCGGTGACACGGGATCGGAGGTGATTGGTGCTGTAAAGTACAGCACCAATCACCGCGGGGTGTAAGGGTGACACTGGTGTCACCCCACCTCACCCCGCCCACCCCCAAAGGCCGTGATTGGTTCGCCGGACCGACGGACCAATCACAGCCATGGAGGGGGGTTTAAACTAACGGTGACTGCACTGCAGACGCCATTCCGGTCTGGAATAGCGTGCAGTGCGGTCACCGTGCCCAGCTGCCGCCATATACTGACCAGAACCTTGCTCAATACTTACCTGATCACTGCTTGGGATCTTGCTTCATTTTGTGACATCCTGTGCTGTGTTGTGCTGTGTTGTGCTGCTGCAGTGTCATCGAGTTAGAGAGAGAGAGATAGAGAGAGAGAGATAGAGAGGCCTAGTGACAGAGAGTGCTATATTTTGTGCTGCTGCAGTGTAATAGAGTTATAGAGAGATAGAGAGATAGTGACAGATTGTGCTATATATTTTTTATATAACTGACTGCTGCCCCCCCTTTTGTGCTGATCAGTATAAATTAACTGATCAGCAACTTTTTGGGGGCGCAGATTTTTTTTTTTATATATATATACCTGTCAGTGCTGCTGCTGCAGTGTCATAGAGTGATAGATAGGCCCTTATTCTGGTTGGTGCGGCCGAGCCGCATATGCGGCTCCGACCGTGCAGGCGAATCCCCGCCTTCCATACGGATCGCCACCTGCCGTCCGTACGCGGATATGTGGCGATCCGCATGAAATTGGACGGGGATACGCCTCCTCCATGGTGGGAGCAGCCCCTGCATTCGATGGTCGCCGAACATCGAATGCAGGGCCGCACACTCCACCAGCTCCCGCAACACAAGACCACACGGACACTTGTCCGTGTGAAATCTTGTATGGGGGCGGGCAGCTGACATCCGGCGATGTCAGATGCCCGCCCCGTACCCACGCGTCACGGCCTCATTACCATGCATACGCCCCGCGTTTGCATGGGAACGCCCATGAAACGCGGGGCGTATGCATAGGGTAATGAGGAGAAGTAGCCCCTCACGCCCCTCTACGCCCCCTGTGCGGCGTATAGAGAATCCTTGCGGCGAAATCGCCTGCACATGCGCAGAGTGACCTCTGCACATGCGCAGAAGAGAAACATCGGCGGCCCGTACGCAAGCGGGAAAAACCGCACCAACCAGAATAAGGGCCATAGTGAGAGATAGAGAGATAGAGAGAGATAGTGACAGAGAGTGATAGAGACTGCTATATTTTGTGCCCCCATTTTGTGCACCCCCAGCAACTTTTTGGGGGTGCAGGGGTTATTTTTCATATATATAACTGTCAGTGCTGCTGCTGCAGTGTCATAGAGTGATAGATAGTGAGAGATAGAGAGATAGAGAGAGATAGTGACAGAGAGTGATAGAGAGTGCTAAATTTTGTGTCTGCTGCCCCCGCCTTTTGTGCTGATCACTATATCTGAGGTGATCAGCAACTTTTTGGGGGGTGCAGAGGTTTTTTTTTTTTATATATACCTGCCAGTTGCACTGTCAGTTGCACCAAAGGTTGTGCACCTGCTGCCCCTCACTGGTAATCAGTGTCGCATCACTGATCACCTTTTTTTTTGTGTGTGTGCTGTGGGGTCTTTTTTTAATTTTTTTTTTACACACACTGTGATTTTGTGGGTGTCCTGTGGCCGCTGTGCGCTGATCAGTGACGTACATCACTGATCATCTTTTTCGGCACAGGGTTGATCTATTTTTTTTTTTTTTTTTTGATCAAATTCCTGTTGCCTTTGAGCGCTGTTCAGTGACGGACGTTACTGACCAACATCTGTGCTCAATTTTTGGCGCAGGACCTTTTTTTTTTTTTTTTAACCCCTTCAATTTTTTTTTAACCCCTTCAATTTTTTTTTTAACCCCTTCAATTTTTTTTTTTTAACCCCTTCAATTTTTTTTTTTTTAACCCCTTCAATTTTTTTTTTTTGTATAAAGTATTTTTTTTTCTGCACTACATACACACTACACACTACATACCCCCCGGCTTGAAATAAAGTTTGTACCCCCCCCTACACTATACACGTGTTGAAACATTTCACTACCAGTAACACAAAAATAAAAATGGCATCCCAAATGTCATCCCAAATGTCATCCCAAATGTCATCCCAGTCATCCAGAAGAATGTATTCAGTGGAGGAGGCATATGCCATGCTTGCCTCTGACTCTGACACAGCCAGTGAGGCAAGCGGGGAATTTGAAGGATTCGTCTTAAGCTCCTCTTCCTCCTCTGGTGATGAGGGACCCCCTCAAAGACGCCCCCGTAGAGCAGCTGAGACCCCCCCCCAATAATTGATCTCGTATGGACCCCACCACCAGACAATTTTGAGCCCCAGGTTCCTGAGTTTTTGGCCATGCCAGGAATCCAATTTGATTCCACAGGTCTCAGAGAAATTGACTTTTTCAAATTATTTTTCTCTGATGATTTTATAAATTTAATGGTGGACCAATCTAATTTATATGCCCAGCAATTTATTGCTCAAAACCCCACGTCATCATTTGCTAGGTGGACCCCTGTAGATGCAGTAGAGATGATGACGTTTTGGGGTCTGGTGTTTCATATGGGCATAGTAAAAAAGCCACAAATTAGGCAATATTGGAGTACAGATGTTCTGTACAGCACCCCATTTTACCGTATGGCCATGACTCGGGCTCGTTTTGAGGCAATCCATAAATTTATACATTACACCGATAATGCACAGTGCCCACCCAGAGATGATCCCACCTTTGACAGGCTATTCAAAGTCAGGCCGGTCATTGATCATTTCAGTGCCAAATTTGCAGAGCTATACATCCCTGATAAATGTATTAGTATCGACGAGTCCCTTATACATTTTAAAGGAAGGGTTAAATTCCGCCAGTACCTTCCCAATAAGAGGGCAAGGTATGGCATAAAAATGTATAAGCTGTGTGAAAGCACCACAGGGTACACCCACAAGTTTAGGGTATATGAAGGGAAGGATTCAAGAATTGAACCGCCAGAATGCCCCCCCTCCCTCGTAGGTGTTAGTGGAAAAATTGTCTGGGATTTAATGCACCCCTTCCTGGATAAGGGTTATCACCTCTATGTGGATAACTTTTACACCAGCATCCCCCTGTTTAAGGCCCTTGGTTCAAGAGGTACAGCAGCTTGCGGTACTGTGCGCAAGAACCAAAGAGGCCTCCCCAAAACGCACATTGCCCAAGTACTAAGAAGGGGTGAAAGCAGGGGAATATGCACCGAAAATATGTTGTTGGTCAAATATAAGGACAAGAGGGATGTCCTTATACTGACAACAATTCATGGAGACAGTACCACCTCCATCCCTGTACGAGGTACCAGTACCCACACCTCAAAACCAAATTGTATCCTGGATTACAATAAGTACATGGGCGGAGTGGATCTTTCAGATCAGGTACTGAAGCCGTACAGTGCCCTGCGGAAAACAAATATCTGGTACAAGAAGCTGGCCGTGTATATCATCCAGATGGCACTGTAATAGCTTAATAGCTTACGTGCTATTCCGTTCTACCGGCCAGAGGGGGACATTTATGTACTTTCAAGAGGAAGTCATAAAGGGCCTAATATTTGGGAACCAGCAGGCAGAGGGCCCCAGTACTTCTAGTACTGGCCCCCGTATTGTACCAGGGCAGCATTTTCCCAACGAAATCCCCTCCACTGCAAGAAAGGGCAGGACACAAAAAAGGTGCAAAGTTTGCTATAAAAGGGAATAAGAAAGGAAACTATTTTCCACTGTGAAACTTGCCCCGACAAACCCGGCCTATGTATAAAGGAGTGTTTCAAAATATACCACACATCTATGGATTATTAGGTTCATCATTTCACCGTGCATCGGGGGTCTTGCAAATGCCACATAGCACCCACCATTCATTCCACCAGAATCTAAGCTGCAAAATCCAAAAATCACTCCTTCCCTTCTGAGTCCTGCCATGCACCCAACTGGTATTTTTTGGTCACATGTGAGGCATTGCCGTACTCTGGAGAAATGGGGGCACAGATTTTGGGGTGCTTTGTCTCCTTCATTCCTTGTGAAAATGAAAAATTTTGAGCCAGAAGTACATTTTTGTGTAAAAAAATGTAATTTTTCATTTTCACAGCCCAGTTGTACCAAAATTGGTGAAACCCCTGGGGGTTTGAAATGTACACTATACCCCTAGATGAATTCCCTGAGGGGTGTAGTTTGCAAAATGGGGTCACTTGTGGGGGGGTTCCACTGTATTGGTAATGCAACATAGCACCCACCATTCATTCCACCAAAATCTGTGCTCCAAAATCCAAAAATCACTCCTTCCCTTCTAAGTCCTGCCATGCACCCAACTGGTATTTTTTGGTCACATGTGAGGCATTGCCGTACTCTGGAGAAATGGGGGCACAGATTTTGGGGTGCTTTGTCTCCTTCATTCCTTGTGAAAATGAAAAATTTTGAGCCAGAAGTACATTTTTGTGTAAAAAAATGTAATTTTTCATTTTCACAGCCCAGTTGTACCAAAATTGGTGAAACCCCTGGGGGTTTGAAATGTACACTATACCCCTAGATGAATTCCCTGAGGGGTGTAGTTTGCAAAATGGGGTCACTTGTGGGGGGGTTCCACTGTATTGGTAATGCAACATAGCACCCACCATTCATTCCACCAAAATCTGTGCTCCAAAATCCAAAAATCACTCCTTCCCTTCTAAGTCCTGCCATGCACCCAACTGGTATTTTTTGTCACATGTGAGGCATTGCCGTACTCTGGAGAAATGGGGGCACAGATTTTGGGGTGCTTTGTCTCCTTCATTCCTTGTGAAAATGAAAGATTTTGAGCCAGAAGTACATTTTTGTGTAAAAAAATTTAATTTTTCATTTTCACAGCCCAGTTGTACCAAAATTGGTGAAACCCCTGGAGGTTTGAAATGTACACTATACCCCTAGATGAATTCCCTGAGGGGTGTAGTTTGCAAAATGGGGTCACTTGTGGGGGGGTTCCACTGTATTGGTAATGCAACATAGCACCCACCATTCATTCCACCAAAATCTGTGCTCCAAAATCCAAAAATCACTCCTTCCCTTCTAAGTCCTGCCATGCACCCAACTGGTATTTTTTGGTCACATGTGAGGCATTGCCGTACTCTGGAGAAATGGGGGCACAGATTTTGGGGTGCTTTGTCTCCTTCATTCCTTGTGAAAATGAAAAATTTTGACCCAGAAGTACATTTTTGTGTAAAAAAATGTAATTTTTCATTTTCACAGCCCAGTTGTACCAAAATTGGTGAAACCCCTGGGGGTTTGAAATGTACACTATACCCCTAGATGAATTCCCTGAGGGGTGTACTTTGCAAAATGGGGTGACTTGTGGGGGGGTTCCACTGTATTGGTGCTTTGGGAGTCTTGCTAATGCAACATGGCACCCACCATTCATTCCACCAAAATCTGTGCTGCCAAATCCAAAAATCACTCCTTCCCTTCTGAGTCCTGCCATGCGCCCAACTGGTATTTTTTGGTCACATGTGAGGCATTGCCGTACTCGGGAGAAATTGGGGCACAGACTTTGGGGTGCTTTGTCTCCTTCATTCCTTGTGAAAATGAAAAATCTTGAGCCAGAAGTGCATGTTTGTGTAAAAAAATGTAATTTTTCATTTTCACAGCCCAGTTGTACCAAAATTGGTGAAACCCCTGGGGGTTTGAAATGTACACTATACCCCTAGATGAATTCCCTGAGGGGTGTACTTTGCAAAATGGGGTGACTTGTGGGGGGGTTCCACTGTATTGGTGCTTTGGGAGTCTTGCTAATGCAACATGGCACCCACCATTCATTCCACCAAAATCTGTGCTGCCAAATCCAAAAATCACTCCTTCCCTTCTGAGTCCTGCCATGCGCCCAACTGGTATTTTTTGGTCACATATGAGGCATTGCCGTACTCGGGAGAAATTGGGGCACAGACTTTGGGGTGCTTTGTCTCCTTCATTCCTTGTGAAAATGAAAAATCTTGAGCCAGAAGTGCATGTTTGTGTAAAAAAATGTAATTTTTCATTTTCACAGCCCAATTGTACCAAAATTGGTGAAACCCCTGGGGGTTTGAAATGTACACTATACCCCTAGATGAATTCCCTGAGGGGTGTACTTTGCAAAATGGGGTGACTTGTGGGGGGGTTCCACTGTATTGGTGCTTTGGGAGTCTTGCTAATGCAACATGGCACCCACCATTCATTCCACCAAAATCTGTGCTGCCAAATCCAAAAATCACTCCTTCCCTTCTGAGTCCTGCCATGCGCCCAACTGGTATTTTTTGGTCACATGTGAGGCATTGCCGTAATCGGGAGAAATTGGGGCACAGATTTTGGGGTGCTTTGTCTCCTTCATTCCTTGTGAAAATGAAAAATTTTGAGCCAGAACTGCATTTTTGTGTAAAAAAATGTAATTTTTCATTTTCACTGCCCAGTTGTATCAAAATTGGTGAAACCCCTGGGGGTTTGAAATGTACACTATACCCCTAGATGAATTCCCTGAGGGGTGTACTTTGCAAAATGGGGTGACTTGTGGGGGGGTTCCACTGTATTGGTGCTTTGGGAGTCTTGCTAATGCAACATGGCACCCACCATTCATTCCACCAAAATCTGTGCTGCCAAATCCAAAAATCACTCCTTCCCTTCTGAGTACTGCCATGCGCCCAACTGGTATTTTTTGGTCACATGTGAGGCATTGCCGTACTCGGGAGAAATTGGGGCACAGATTTTGGGGTGCTTTGTCTCCTTCATTCCTTGTGAAAATGAAAAATTTTGAGCCAGAACTGCATGTTTGTGTAAAAAAATGTAATTTTCCATTTTCACATCCCAGTTGTACCAAAATTGGTGAAACCCCTGGGGGTTTGAAATGTACACTATACCCCTAGATGAATTCCCTGAGGGGTGTACTTTGCAAAATGGGGTGACTTGTGGGGGGGTTCCACTGTATTGGTGCTATCGGGACCGCGATCGCCGCACGGTCTGTTGCCTCCCGGGTGCTCGGGTACGGCACATCGCGGACCGAGTCGACAGATTGTTGGGAGGGGCTGGGAGCAACCCGGCGGTCTTGGTGCACATCGGCACCAACGACAAAGTCAATGGTAGGTGGGATGTCCTCAAGAAAGAGTATAGGGAATTAGGTAAGAAATTAAAGGCGAGGACATCTAGGGTAATTTTCTCGGAAATATTACCAGTGCCACGCGCTAGCTCAGGGAGGCAGAGGGAGATCAGGGAGGTAAATGTGTGGCTTAAGGATTGGTGTAGGAAAGAGGGATTCGTGTTCATGGAACACTGGGCGGACTTCTCGGTCAGGCGCCATCTTTTTTGCCGTGATGGATTGCACCTGAACGAGGAGGGGGCTGCGGTGCTGGGGGGAAGGATGGTTAGAGGGTTGGAGGAGATTTTAAACTAGGCGACGGGGGGGTGGGGGCAGCAAGACATTATGGGACCATCAGGGAGAGAAGCCGGACTGGGATCAGGAATAATATGGGGGAAGGAGATGGGGGGGGGGACGGAGACATAGTCAAAGTCCTGGGACATAACAAGGGTATAATCGGGGGTAACTCTCAGGGTGCATCAGGAATGTCATGTAATAAAATGTTATGTTGTAACAGTCACGTTACCCCATTACAGTTCTTAGGTACAGATGATCTTAGTATACGGGAAGGAGGGAATGACAGAGGAAGAATTCCCGGAACTATGGAGAGGGCAGGCAGTGTGCATGGTGGGGAGGCCTGTAGAGAGTCTATTGAAGGGGAGAGGGGAAAGAGGAAGCTAGTAAAGAATTCAAATGGGTCCTGGGGTGAAACTAATCACAATATTAGAGCCATATCTAAAAATAAACATAAATTAAAATGCTTACTGGCTAATGCAAGAAGCTTAGTGAGTAAAATCGGGGAGCTTGAAACGGTGATCAGTAGGGATGACTACGACATCATTGGTATTACAGCAACATGGTGTAATGAGTCGCATGACTGGGCATTAAACATGGAGGGATATACACTCTACAGGAAAGACAGGGAAAATAGAAGAGGCGGGGGTGTGTGCCTATATGTAAATAATAACTTAACATCATGTGAGAAAAATATGAGCACAGACCTGGAAGACGACAACTCGGAGACAGTGTGGGCAGAGATATCCGACAATAATAAGAAACCAAAAAACAAATTTATAATAGGGGTATGCTATAGACCACCAAATATAAATGAAAGGGAAGAGTCTCTTCTTTTAAACCAAATCAAACAAGCATCAAATCAGGGTCAGGTATTAATTATGGGGGATTTTAATTTACCCGACATTGATTGGGAAAACGAAACAGGTAAATCAGCAAGAAGCAATGGGTTCTTAAGTTTACTTAAAGACCAGTTTATTACACAAACGGTAGAAACTCCAACTCGTGATGAGGCGCTCTTGGACTTAGTATTAACAAATAACACAGACTTAGTTTCAAACACAAAAGTAATTGAACAATTAGGGAATAGTGATCACAATATGGTTTCACTGGAAATCAACTTCAGTAAATTACATCAAAAAGGATCTGCAAAAATACTAAACTTCAGAAAAGCAAACTTTGAATTATTCAGGGAAGCCCTAACAGGAATTGGGTGGAAAACGGTTATGGAGGGAAAAAATGCAGAGGAAATGTGGGATACTCTAAAAAAGGTGCTTGATTCACTAACTATTGAATACATTCCTAAAGTAACTAAAGGTAAATTCAACAAAAAAAAGCCACCATGGTTGGACAAAGAAGTAAGGTCAGCTATCAACAATAAAACCAGAGCCTTTAAACTTTATAAAAATAACTTGAATGAGGAGGCGTTCGCAAAATACAAAGAATCAAACAAAACTTGTAAAGGGGTAATCAAAGCAGCTAAAATATTATATGAAGAGTGCATAGCCACTGAAAGCAAAACCAACCCAAAGAAGTTTTTTAAATACATAAATAGTAAACGTTTAATTAAGGAAAACATAGGCCCACTAACTGATACTAGTGGAAAAAGTGTTACTGAGGACAAGGGAAAAGCAAAACTGTTAAATGAGTTCTTCTCCTCATCAGTATTTACTAAGGGAGAGCAGACTGTGGAACGAACATTTACCACAAACGGGACAAATAAGCCAGATCTCATTGTGGATTTCACGCCGAAGGAAATAATACTGAGGCTAAGCAAACTCAAAACAAATAAGTCACCAGGGCCAGATGGGATTCATCCGAGGGTATTAATGGAATTAAGGGATGAACTAGCTACCCCCCTACATTATATCTTTAGCAAGTCACTATCGTCAGGTATAGTACCAAAAGATTGGAGAATAGCAGAGGTAGTGCCAATATTCAAAAAAGGAAAAAAGGAAGATCCCGCTAATTACAGACCCGTTAGTTTAACATCAATTGTGGGTAAACTATTTGAAGGATTTTTAAGGGATGGTATCCAGGAATATTTAGATCATCACCGTCTACTCAGTACTAACCAACATGGGTTCGTGAAAAATCGTTCATGCCAAACTAATCTACTAGGGTTCTATGAAGAGGTTAGCAAAAACCTCGATAATGGAAATGCTGTAGATGTGATTTTCCTAGATTTCGCTAAAGCATTTGATACTGTCCCACACAAGAGATTGATTAATAAAATGGAGAACCTAGGATTGGGTGATAATATCTGCAGATGGGTAGGGAATTGGCTATGTAATAGAGAACAAAGAGTGGTTGTGAATGGTGCCGTATCAGATATGATACCGGTACTAAGTGGAGTGCCCCAGGGTTCGGTTTTGGGGCCCATTTTGTTTAACATTTTTATTAACGATATTGGGATAGGGTTACTCAGCAATGTATCCATCTTTGCGGACAATACAAAACTTAGCAAAGTCATCAAATCACCAGAAGATGTCACCATGCTTCAAAATGATCTTGCAATTCTAGATGAGTGGGCAAAAAAATGGAAGATGAGGTTCAATGTAGATAAATGTAAGGTTATGCACCTTGGGAGACACAACCAGTGTGCAAGTTACAACCTTAGCGGAGAGGAACTGGGTAATTCCATACTTGAAAAGGATCTAGGAGTCCAAATAGACAGCAATCTAGGATGTAGTGCCCATTGTAATGTAGCTACAAAAAAGGCCAACAAAATTCTGGCATGTATTAAGAGGGGAATGGAAACTAGGGACTCAAGGGTAATTATGCCACTATATAAAGCATTGGTGAGACCTCACCTAGAGTACGGAGTACAGTTCTGGGCCCCACACTATAAAAAGGACATCATAGAATTAGAAAAAGTCCAAAGGCGAGCAACAAAGCTTATTAGGGGAATGGAGAATTTAAGCTACGGGGAGAGATTAAGCAATTTGGGACTATTTACATTAGAAAAGAGACGTTTAAGGGGGGACATGCTCAACATGTACAAGTATATCAAGGGCCAATATAAGGAACTGTCACACACCCTATTTTCTACTAGAAAGGAATCTAGGACGCGAGGGCATGAGTATAGATTAGAAGAAAAAAGATTTCATTCAGCTAGTAGAAAGAATTTCTTTACGGTCAGAACAGTCAAACTCTGGAACTCTCTTCCCAGAGAGGTGGTAACGGCTGGCTCATTAAATGCGTTCAAGGCAAAGTTGGACAAACATTTACTGGAGAAAAACATCCATGGGTACAAATAAGAAATATAATTTGTCTGTAAAATACCAGAACCTACCAAATCAGCAATGGATATCTATACCAGGTTGAACTAGATGGACGCAAGTCTTTTTTCAGCCTTACCTACTATGTAACTATGTAACATAGCACCCACCATTCATTCCACCAAAATCTGTGCTGCAAAATCCAAAAATCACTCCTTCCCTTCTGAGTCCTGCCATGCACCCAACTGGTATTTTTTGGTCACATGTGAGGCATTGCCGTACTCGGGAGAAATTGGGGCACAGATTTTGGGGTGCTTTGTCTCCTTCATTCCTTGTGAAAATGAAAAATTGAGCCAGAACTGCATGTTTGTGTAAAAAAATGTAATTTTCCATTTTCACATCCCAGTTGTACCAAAATTGGTGAAACCCCTGGGGGTTTGAAATGTACACTATACCCCTAGATGAATTCCCTGAGGGGTGTACTTTGCAAAATGGAGTGACTTGTGGGGGGGTTCCACTGTATTGGTGCTTTGGGAGTCTTGCTAATGCAACATGGCACCCACCATTCATTCCACCAAAATCTGTGCTGCCAAATCCAAAAATCACTCCTTCCCTTCTGAGTCCTGCCATGCGCCCAACTGGTATTTTTTGGTCACATGTGAGGCATTGCCGTACTCGGGAGAAATTGGGGCACAGACTTTGGGGTGCTTTGTCTCCTTCATTCCTTGTGAAAATGAAAAATCTTGAGCAAGAAGTGCATGTTTGTGTAAAAAAATGTAATTTTTCATTTTCACAGCCCAGTTGTACCAAAATTGGTGAAACCCCTGGGGGTTTGAAATGTACACTATACCCCTAGATGAATTCCCTGAGGGGTGTACTTTGCAAAATGGGGTGACTTGTGGGGGGGTTCCACTGTATTGGTGCTTTGGGAGTCTTGCTAATGCAACATGGCACCCACCATTCATTCCACCAAAATCTGTGCTGCCAAATCCAAAAATCACTCCTTCCCTTCTGAGTCCTGCCATGCGCCCAACTGGTATTTTTTGGTCACATGTGAGGCATTGCCGTACTCGGGAGAAATTGGGGCACAGATTTTGGGGTGCTTTGTCTCCTTCATTCCTTGTGAAAATGAAAAATTTTGAGCCAGAACTGCATTTTTGTGTAAAAAAATGTAATTTTTCATTTTCACTGCCCAGTTGTATCAAAATTGGTGAAACCCCTGGGGGTTTGAAATGTACACTATACCCCTAGATGAATTCCCTGAGGGGTGTACTTTGCAAAATGGGGTGACTTGTGGGGGGGTTCCACTGTATTGGTGCAACATAGCACCCACCATTCATTCCACCAAAATCTGTGCTGCAAAATCCAAAAATCACTCCTTCCCTTCTGAGTCCTGCCATGCACCCAACTGGTATTTTTTGGTCACATGTGAGGCATTGCCGTACTCGGGAGAAATTGGGGCACAGATTTTGGGGTGCTTTGTCTCCTTCATTCCTTGTGAAAATGAAAAATTTTGAGCCAGAACTGCATGTTTGTGTAAAAAAATGTAATTTTCCATTTTCACATCCCAGTTGTACCAAAATTGGTGAAACCCCTGGGGGTTTGAAATGTACACTATACCCCTAGATGAATTCCCTGAGGGGTGTACTTTGCAAAATGGGGTGACTTGTGGGGAAGGTTCCTAACTTTTAGCACTTATGGTGCCTAGAAACCTACATGGTGCCTAAAAAAAATCTCATAAAAAGGAGGCTCCAAAATCAAGTAGGTGCTCCTTCTATTATGAAGCCTGTGGTTTGGTCAACGTGCACACTAGGGCCACATATAGGATATTTTTGAAAACAAAAGAATTGGGGGAATCAATTTTTAGTCACATTTCTCTAGTAAAATCTACTGTATTCGTTAGAAAAATGTATTAAAATTGAAACTCTGCAAAAAAAAAGAAATTTTGAAATTTCACCTACACTTTGTTTTAATTCCTGTGAAACACCTAAAGGGTTAACAAACTTCCAAAATGCTGTTTTGAATACTGTGAGGGGTGCAGTTTTTGAAATGGCATCATTTATGGGGGTGTCTCACATACAAGTCCCTCAAAGTCACATCAGAACTGAACTGGTCCCTAAAAAAATCAGTGTTTGAAATTTTCTTGAAAATTTGAGAATTTGCTAGTCATATTTGAAGCCTCCTAGTGTCCAAAAAAATGAAAAGGGGGTTGAAATAATGATTGCAACATAAAGTAGACATATGGTCTTTGTTAGTTATTAACTATTTTGAGTGGTATGATTATTTGTCT
Source organism: Crinia signifera (assembly GCF_055691185.1). Classification (NCBI taxonomy): domain Eukaryota; kingdom Metazoa; phylum Chordata; class Amphibia; order Anura; family Myobatrachidae; genus Crinia; species Crinia signifera. Next base: position 169,084,233 of record NC_139218.1, on the reverse strand, counting down.
CACAAGCAGAAAATGTGACATTTTGCATATTGCTAAATTTTCCATTTTTTCACGATATTTTGGTATTTTTCACAAAAAACACAGACTGTATCGACCAAAATTTACCACTAACTTGAAGTACAATGTGTCACGAGAAAACAATCTCAAAATCACTGGGATAAGTAAAAGCAAAAAAAAGTTATCCCCACTTAAGTGAGAAATGTCAGATTTGAAAAAAAGGGCTCTGTCATGAAGGCACAAACTGGCTCTGTCATGAAGGGGTTAAAATCTATTCTTTCTCACTAGCTAAAGTCCTTTATTGCACTAGATGTCTAATTTATGTCGTGTCTGAATATTTTTTTAACCTCTTGATTTCACCTTATCTAAAAAGTCATTCTGTCCTCCAGTTTCAATTAATAAAATAAAAACCAAAAAATTTTTAAGAAAAATTAACCCTATAAAAAAGCAAATCCTCCTTGAAAATAGGTGTGCATCCGACCCTACAACCCCCTTTTTCTCTTTTTTTGTGTCCATAAACGTATATGGTTGTGAGGATAGCACCCCCACTAGAAAGAAACAGATTGGTGGCAAGACCTACACCGATAGGTCAAACATTTTAGAGTGCAGACTTATCCCTCCTATTCCTCAAAAAATACTAAGGCTGATACGCTCTCTCTGAGTTTTTCTCCCGTCCAGGAGACAACCGAGGAGCCACTGCCTATTGTGTCGCCATCATGTTTTAAAGTGGGCATTACCCAAGATTTATTGTCACTGGTCCTCAGTGCACAGGAGCAAGCTCCTCCAGACCTTCCGGTTGGTCTCTTGTTTGTGCCTCCTAAATTAAGACAGAGAGTATTCCTGGAGTTTCATGCCAAGAGGTCAGCAGGTCACCCAGGCATTGCTCAAACTCGGGAGTTGCTGTCTAGGGCTCTGTGGTGGCCTTCAGTGGCTAAGGATGTGGATCAGTGTGCTAGGGCTTGTGATGTTTGTGCCCATAATAAGACTCCTAGAGGAGTTCCTGTCGGCCCATTGCATCCACTCTCCATTCCATCCAAACCATGGACCTACATTTCCATGGATTTTGTGGTGGATTTGCCCAAATCCTCAGGAATGACCTCCATCTGGGTGAATGTTGACAGATTTTCTAAGATGGCACATTTTGTCCCACTGGTTGGGCTGCCATCGGCCAAACGCCTGTCAGATTTATTTATCCAGCATGTTGTGCGCCTTCATGGGTTGCCACTTGATGTGGTCTCTGACCGCGGTTCCCAGTTTGTGGCCAAATTCTGGAGAGCATTTTGTTCTGATCTCCAGATTTCCGTGTACTTGTTGTCAGGCTACCATCCGCAGTCAAATGGACAGACTGAGCGTGTGAACCAGTCCTTGGAGCAGTTCCTCAGGTGTTACGTCTCCAGATGTCAGACTGACTGGGTTGTTCACCTGCCTATGGCGGAGTTTGCCTATAACAACGCGGCTCATTCGGCAACAGGGATTTCTCCTTTCTTTTGTATTTATCCTAAAGTTAATTCTTTTGACCCTCTGGACTCCAATCCTGGGATTCCTCTGTGGTTTTGTCTCTTAGGGGAATTTGGAGGGAGGTGAAAAGAGCCCTTGTATCTGTGTCGTCAGCGCCCAAAAGGTGCTTTGACAAGCGGAAGAGGCCTTGTAACTTCAAATTATGAGACTTTATTTGGCTCTCCACTAAAAATCTAAAATTGAGACAGCCATCTCATAAGTTGGGCCCCCAGTTTATCAGCCCTTATAAGATAATTAGGGACATCAATCCGGTGGCATTTCAGTTGAACTTGCCCCGTTCTTTGGGCATCAACAAGACATTTCACTGTTCCCTGTTGAAACCAGCCATTAAAAACCCTTCTTCCAGTGGAAGACCTTCTCCTTTTCTGATACGTGGTCCGAAGGAGTGTGTGGTTGAGAAGGTTCTGGACTCCAAGATGGTGCAGGGTCGGCTGTCCTTTCTTGTGCACTGGAAGGGTTATGGCCCGGAGGAACGATCGTGGGTGCGCAGTTGTGACCTTCATGCCCCCATACTGATACGCTCCTTCTTCTCACAGTTCCTCGATAAACCTGGTGGTAGGGGTTCTTTGAACCCTCATCAGAGGGGGGTACTGTTAGGCTCCCCTGCCCTTTGCGGCCACGTCGCCATGACAACCGAGAGGCAAGCTGTACAGGGACACAGGCTGGAGGCGTGGCATGCTCAGCAGCAGCAGCAGGGGGCCAGCCCGGCACTCTGTTTCTGGTATAAACATCCCGTGAGGGTGTTGGCCACTTGCTGCTGAATCTTAGCCAGATAGTCAGTGAGCCTGTTCCTGAGAAATATCAGTTAGTTAGAACTGTATTGTATTCTGTATTGCTTGCTAGTTTACTGCCAAATAGGTCTTGGAATACAGTGTTCTATCCATCTGATCCAGACCTAGCAGTAAACAGGACTCGTCATTTGATTTTTTGGGTTCCCTGTTCCACACTGTGGATCCAGTAAGTCTGCGGCTGTACTCCAGACCTGCCTTGTCCTTACTCATTGTGTAGTGCTTCAAGGTGTCAGGTTGGTGGCAGTAAGCTGAACCGGTGTACTGCAAGTGAGGCTAGGCCTGTGGCTAAACTCCTACTGTCCTTATTCCCATCTATAACCTAGGAGCTGCTAGCCTAATTTGCTTGTAACCCTCTGGCGTTCAGTGGTTGCCCTTAGCAACCACACTTCAGTTGCTATCCACGTGTTGAAGCATAACATCTCGCTCCACCGTTTCTGCTTTATTACATCTGAACATATACTCCACGCTAGTAAAACATTCTAACTGTAGAGCCCTCGGCTCCCTAGTCTTCTTTTGTGTCTGTAAGTTAACCTACTATCTTCTGAGTAGGTAGTGTGTACTTCCCAGTTTGTGTTATATTGTTACTTACTCACTATCTGTTTATGCACTGTACTCATGTGCGTGAGTCGTCCCCTATTGCTCCTTGTGTGTATCATTTGTACCCCTTTCGTGGTGTACACCATATATGAGCATAGGAGTGCATAACATTAGCATTTCCCTATTTTCCTCTTTTTGAGTTTTATCTTTTCACTTTTTTTTCTTTGCCCTTCCTGAGAGTACATATAATACACTATGTTTGTAAATCGCCATGACCCGAACTAGTAGATTTAAAGGATTAGCGGTAAATGGCCGAGGCCTAAATGTTCCCTAGAAGAGATCATCCCTTCTTAGGACCCTATGGGCTGAGAGGGCTGATGTTGCTTTGATACAAGAAACAAATGTTAACATTTCTGATCATAGCCTGACATTGACGAATCATCGTTTTCCACATGATTTTTATTGTAATAATCTGGATAATAAATCCAAGGGAGTAGCTTTAGGCAGTCCTCTAACATCCCTACAGTTTCTTAACAGAAATACCACCGGGTTTGATGGATATTTCCTGATCTCCAACTGGCGGAGTCCTACACCCAACTGGACATGAATACTCATTCTGCTCTAACCCCCATAAAACCTATTCACACCTAGATTATTTATTTTTGAGCCACAGACACCTCCCCATGTTACTGAAAACAAATGACAGTTGATACGTGGCACAGTGCTGCCTTAACTCACAATCCCTGAAGATACACCTTTACTTCAAAGCACAGAATTTGGAGAAAAATTGGGATATATAAAAATGGCGCAATGAGAGATACTTAAAGTTTTTATGTTCAGACTCCTCCTTTTGTGGGATGTGGTAGTTCTCAGATAAATATGGGTCACCAGGTCATAGTATTTTGTGCAAAGAAAAAAATAAGACAACTAAACAATGATTAGATATCTGTGTGCGTGTCTCTTATTATTAACACTCTAATGAGTGGTGCTTTCAACGTGGAGATACAATAGGTTGGGTCCCACTGGGTACTCACGTTGGTTTTAGTGATATCCCTCTTATAAAGGTTTCTTTGGCACAATCCTGGGGGACTCAGCTTCTCAATGTGGATAAGTGTTTACTTGTTACTTGTGAATGGGGGGTTTTTGTTCACTTGATAGAAGCGAACCAAAGAAAGAAAAAAGCTTTGTGGGCGCACTCTTATTGTATGTAAATATGATGTTAGTTTAAAATTTAACTTTTATTAAGATTCTTATAAAATGGAGTAACAAGAGCCGTTACATGGAATGGGAGGACAGAAAGAATTTATAGAACAAAGTCTATAGTTAGATTTATAAAATGTAGTGTGATAGCAATAGTACCTTTTTCACACATTAATCTCCATTCAGCGCATTAGTTCCTAATCATCATTGGTATGTATACACAATGTGATTATAGGCGAAATTGAATGGTTAGTATCCCTCAATTGGAAGGCTGGAATTGCCTTAGGGGGATATCGGTTGCCCCAGCGACAGGGTTTATTGGTATTTGTAGCTTGTATTGCTCATACAGTAGGCGTATCCAGTGCAATCTATTTGGGGAATACACTTGTCCAATTTTTGGATACCACACCAGTGATTCTTCAGGGGTCTCCCACCAAAATACTGAACTGGCCCTTCACTGCTTTGCTTCCAAGTTCGGGAAGTTTTTGGGCAGTTCCAGTGAGGTATGGTGGTATAATTAGGACTAAATTCCCATTCAGCAATTGCCTGGTTAACTGTAATTAGAGCGTTTATAGCTAATTTCATACCATATGGTTTACAAAGATATTCACGGAGATCAGTAATTGGCAAATTACAACTGTACGTGGAAACAGAGATTTACCCTTATTGGGAGCCGTGTGTACCTTTGGAAATATAATACAAGTCATGGTTGGTTTATGTGATTTTGGACTTTGTTTTTATTTTTTGTGTCCGCATGACTTGTTCATGGGACATATGTAAAGTACTTTTTATGGATTAAACCTTGTGGAATTTTTTTTTTTTTTTACTTAATTGGCTTCCTGGCTCCATTCGGTAATACTATTGATCAACAATTGGTATATTGGGAAAGAAACTGCTACGGGCATTTGCCCCCTACTAAAAGGGGTGAGTAAAGTATGCCAGTCCATTTGGTGGCTAAACCTTTCATGTAAGCCAAAAGTTGTTATATCCATTTACATTGGCAAATCCTTTTGTGTTTTATGTATCTTGGCATTTTGGAGCTACCGGGCCAGTAGATGTACACTTGATCCTCACAGTCACTCAGTGTGTTACACCAGTGAGAAGCACATGCAAAAGAAACATTTATAGGTTTGAAAAACCCCAATGACACCGTGAGCAGGGGTACGCTTTCTTTTTAAACAACAAAAGAAACCTTTACATGTGTTTTTCACCTAATATAAATGTAAGTGAGGTACGCTGTCAAAATCTATTGTTTTTGCTAAGCCCCCCACTCACCTAAAAGGATAACATACCTGTACAGTCACACTGTAATCTCAGACACCATCCTTATTTTTCCTTTTGTCGAGCACGTGTGAAAACCGTTTCCGATTACTTCACAAACAAGTAAACAATTATCCAGGGACTTCCGGTTCCGGCTGCGGGATGAACGGCAGCAGAGATTAGAGCTCCATTGCCCGGCCAGCCCATATAACTCCCCACGGCTGCTAAAGCCTCCAAACAGTGCCCAGCACGACACACCAGCGCTCCGGTACCCCCGCGGTGCATGGACGGATTTTTTCAAGCCATGCCAGGATCCAGAAATCACACTGTGAAGGACGGAGTGACACGCGCCTCAGAATCCAAGATGGCACCGGCGGTAAGCTCCGGGTGCCTGACGGGCGCAATAAATTTCAAAGCTTGGAGCGTGCTGAGACCCCAGACTTGGAATCAGCACCTCCTGCCCCAGCTCAACCCGACTTGACGCGGTCTCAGGCTGACATCTCACCCGCACAAGACGACCTCATAGACGCTATAAGAAAGGTTATGGGACCACTGCTCAAAGAGCAGACAGCCGATATCAACAGGCAAATAGCGCAACTACAGAAGCAGGTATTGGAAACCGAATGCAGGGTTGGCGAATGCTTCGCAGAAATAGCAGAGATAAAGCCCACCATATCACAGCACACTAGGGAAATTCAATCCCTCCACAACAAAATCCAGGATCTCGAAAATATCCCGTCGGAACAACCTGCGCATAGTGGGGTTACCAGAAACAGTGAAGGGGCCAGATCTGTTCCACTTTATAAAAGTCAGACTCCCAGAGCTCTTACAGATCCAGCATTTATGCACAGACCTAGTGGTTGAACGGGCCCATAGACTGGGACCCCAACGCACCCAAGATGGCGCCCGCCCGAGGACAGTGATATTCAAATCACTGAACTAACTCCATAAGGAGCTGTTCTGGACTGCATCCCGCAAAATCCGTAATATCAAATGGGAAGGACACAATATATTATTATTCCAAGACTTCTCGGCTGAGCTCACAAAACAGAGAAAATATTTCTCAGACCTGCTCTAGACTGATCAAAATAGAAAGAAAATTTGCGCTCCTCTACCCGGCAAAACTAAGGATCTACAATGGAACTGATTTCAAAGAGGAGTATTCAATGCTTTTTGAGAGTCTGGCTCTCCGCTCACTGTTCTGTGTCCCTGTGATCTCGCTGAAGTGCTCGGCACTTTTTCTTATCTCCTCATTTCTAACTTCCTCAGTATTCAACTTGTGGCCAGCTCGCCAGCCCCTTTTGCGAACTTAGCATAATTATGCAAGTTCAAATGGGAGTGCTGTAATTGGAGAGATCTGTTATCTCCTGCTCTCCACGTGAGCTGGTCAGACTGGGATATTCTCAGCAGCGGCATTTGTGGACTTGTATTTTTTTACAAAGGTTTAGAAAGGTTAATGTTTTGTTCAGTATTTATTTTACAACAAAAGGCTGTGTGACCATTTTAATTGGGTTTGTGCAGACGGGTATATTTTGTTCTGTTTGGCCTTTATCCTTGTGTTGTGCTTTTAGCATTGTTTCTTTGCCCTGTGTTTTTATTTAATTAATTTTATAATTGTTATACCCCTTTCACATCGCACTTTTAAAACGGTATATTGCTCTTTTTTTTCCATTTTAAAACGTTTAAGGCTGCAATGTGAAAGTGCCAAAGTTGATTTACCGGTTAAAGATAACCGGTATTTCAACACGGTTAAAAAGCAGAGTCCTACACGTTTTAAAGCCGTTTTTTTGGCAGTTTGAACGGCTCTATTTCAATGGCTTGAAACGTGTCCCTTGGGGGTTAAACGGGTTGAATGTTTGAATGGTATTAAATGATTTTTAAAACGGTCATCACCTGCAATGTGAAAGGTCTCAAGGCTCAGACCCGTTTTAACCCCTTCCTGACAGAGCCAGTTTTTGCGTTCCTGACAGAGCCCTTTTTTTCAAATCTAACATGTCTCACTTAAGTGGGGATGACTTTTTTTTGCTTTTACTTATCCCAGTGATTTTGAGATTGTTTTTTCGTGACACATTGTACTTCAAATTAGTGGTAAATTTGGGTCGATACAGTCTGTGTTTTTTTGTGAAAAATACCAAAATGTCGTAAAAAAATGGAAAATTTAGCAATTTGCAAAATGTTAAATTTTCTGCTTGTGAGACAAATAATCATACCACTCAAAATAGTTAATAACTAACATAGACCATATGTCTACTTTATGTTTCCATCATTATTTCAACTTCCTTTTAATTTTTTTGGACACTAGGAGGCTTACAATATGAATAGCAAATTCTCAAATTTTCAAGAAAATTTCAAACACTGATTTTTTTAGGGACCAGTTCAGTTCTGATGTGACTTTGAGGGACTTGTATGTGAGACACCCCCATAAATGATACCATTTCAAAAACTGCACCCCTCACAGTATTCAAAACAGCATTTTGGAAGTTTGTTAACCCTTTAGGTGTTTCACAGGAATTAAAACAAAGTGTAGGTGAAATTTCAAAATTTCATTTTTTTTGCAGATTTGCAATTTTAATACATTTTTCTAAGGAACACAGTACATTTTACTAGAGAAATGTGAATAAAAATTGATTCCCCCAATTCTTTTGTTTTCATAAATATCCTATATGTGGCCCTAGTGTGCACGTTGACCAAACCACAGGCTTCATAATAGAAGGAGCACCTACTTGATTTTGGAGCCTCCTTTTTATGAGATTATTTTTTAGGCACCATGTAGGTTTCTAGGCACCATAAGATGCTAAAATTTAGGAACCCCCCCACAAGTGACCCCATTTTGCAAACTACACCCCTCAGGGAATTCATCTAGGGGTATAGTGTACATTTCAAACCCCCAGGGGTTTCACCAATTTTGATACAACTGGGCAGTGAAAATGAAAAATTACATTTTTTTACACAAAAATGCAGTTCTGGCTCAAAATTTTTCATTTTCAGAAGGTATGAAGGAGACAAAGCACCCCAAAATCTGTGCCCCAATTTCTCCCGAGTACGGCAATGCCTCACATGTGACCAAAAAATACCATTTGGGTGCATGGCAGGACTCAGAAGGGAAGGAGTGATTTTTGGATTTTGCAGCTCAGATTCTGGTGGAATTTTGGTGGGTGCTATGTCGCATTAGCAAGACCCCCCAAGCACCAATACAGTGGAACCCCCCCACAAGTGACCCCATTTTGCAAACTACACCCCTCAGGGAATTCATCTAGGGGTATAGTGTACATTTCAAACCCCCAGGGGTTTCACCAATTTTGATACAACTGGGCAGTGAAAATGAAAAATTACATTTTTTTACACAAAAATGCAGTTCTGGCTCAAAATTTTTCATTTTCAGAAGGTATGAAGGAGAAAAAGCACCCCAAAATCTGTGCCCCAATTTCTCCCGAGTACGGCAATGCCTCAAATGTGACCAAAAAATACCAGTTGGGTGCATGGCAGGACTCAGAAGGGAAGGAGTGATTTTTGGATTTTGCAGCACAGATTTTGGTGGAATGAATGGTGGGTGCTATGTTGCACCAATACAGTGGAACCCCCCCACAAGTCACCCCATTTTGCAAAGTACACCCCTCAGGGAATTCATCTAGGGGTATAGTGTACATTTCAAACCCCCAGGGGTTTCACCAATTTTGATACAAGTGGGCAGTGAAAATGAAAAATTACATTTTTTTACACAAAAATGCAGTTCTGGCTCAAAATTTTTCATTTTCAGAAGGTATGAAGGAGAAAAAGCACCCCAAAATATGTGCCCCAATTTCTCCCGAATACGGCAATGCCTCACATGTGACCAAAAAATACCAGTTGGGTGCATGGCAGGACTCAGAAGGGAAGGAGTGATTTTTGGATTTTGCAGCTCAGATTCTGGTGGAATTTTGGTGGGTGCTATGTCGCATTAGCAAGACCCCCCAAGCACCAATACAGTGGAACCCCCCCACAAGTGACCCCATTTTGCAAACTACACCCCTCAGGGAATTCATCTAGGGGTATAGTGTACATTTCAAACCCCCAGGGGTTTCACCAATTTTGATACAAGTGGGCAGTGAAAATGAAAAATTACATTTTTTTACACAAAAATGCAGTTCTGGCTCAAAATTTTTCATTTTCAGAAGGTATGAAGGAGAAAAAGCACCCCAAAATCTGTGCCCCAATTTCTCCTGAGTACGGCAATGCCTCACATGTGACCAAAAAATACCAGTTGGGTGCATGGCAAGACTCAGAAGGGAAGGAGTGATTTTTGGATTTTGCAGCTCAGATTCTGGTGGAATTTTGGTGGGTGCTATGTCGCATTAGCAAGACCCCCCAAGCACCAATACAGTGGAACCCCCCCACAAGTGACCCCATTTTGCAAACTACACCCCTCAGGGAATTCATCTAGGGGTATAGTGTACATTTCAAACCCCCAGGGGTCTCACCAATTTTGATACAACTGGGCAGTGAAAATGAAAAATTACATTTTTTTACACAAAAATGCAGTTCTGGCTCAAAATTTTTCATTTTCAGAAGGAATGAAGGAGACAAAGCACCCCAAAATCTGTGCCCCAATTTCTCCCGAGTACGGCAATGCCTCATGTGTGACCAAAAAGTGGCAGGACTCAGAAGGGAAGGAGTGATATTTGGATTTTGCAGCACAAATTCTGGTGGAATGATGGTGGGTGCTATGTCGCATTAGCAAGACCCCCAAAGCACCAATACAATGGAACCCCCCCACAAGTGACCCCATTTTGCAAACTACACCCCTCAGGGAATTCATCTAGGGGTATAGTGTACATTTCAAACCCCCAGGGGTTTCACCAATTTTGATACAAGTGGGCAGTGAAAATGAAAAATTACATTTTTTTACACAAAAATGCAGTTCTGGCTCAAAATTAATTCATTTTCAGAAGGAATGAAGGAGACAAAGCACCCCAAAATCTGTGCCCCAATTTCTCCCGAGTACGGCAATGCCTCATGTGTGACCAAAAAGTGGCAGGACTCAGAAGGGAAGGAGTGATATTTGGATTTTGCAGCACAAATTCTGGTGGAATGATGGTGGGTGCTATGTCGCATTAGCAAGACCCCCAAAGCACCAATACAGTGGAACCCCCCACAAGTGACCCCATTTTGCAAACTACACCCCTCAGGGAATTCATCTAGGGGTATAGTGTACATTTCAAACCCCCAGGGGTTTCACCAATTTTGATACAAGTGGGCAGTGAAAATGAAAAATTACATTTTTTTTACACAAAAATGCAGTTCTGGCTCAAAATTTTTCATTTTCAGAAGGTATGAAGGAGAAAAAGCACCCCAAAATCTGTGCCCCAATTTCTCCTGAGTACGGCAATGCCTCACATGTGACCAAAAAATACCAGTTGGGTGCATGGCAGGACTCAGAAGGGAAGGAGTGATTTTTGGATTTTGCAGCTCAGATTCTGGTGGAATTTTGGTGGGTGCTATGTCGCATTAGCAAGACCCCCCAAGCACCAATACAGTGGAACCCCCCCACAAGTGGCCCCATTTTGCAAACTACACCCCTCAGGGAATTCATCTAGGGGTATAGTGTACATTTCAAACCCCCAGGGGTCTCACCAATTTTGATACAACTGGGCAGTGAAAATGAAAAATTACATTTTTTTACACAAAAATGCAGTTCTGGCTCAAAATTTTTCATTTTCAGAAGGTATGAAGGAGAAAAAGCACCCCAAAATCTGTGCCCCAATTTCTCCCGAGTACGGCAATGCCTCACATGTGACCAAAAAATACCAGTTGGGTGCATGGCAGGACTCAGAAGGGAAGGAGTGATTTTTGGATTTTGCAGCACAGATTTTGGTGGAATGAATGGTGGGTGCTATGTTGCACCAATACAGTGGAACCCCCCACAAGTCACCCCATTTTGCAAAGTACACCCCTCAGGGAATTCATCTAGGGGTATAGTGTACATTTCAAACCCCCAGGGGTTTCACCAATTTTGATACAAGTGGGCAGTGAAAATGAAAAATTACATTTTTTTACACAAAAATGCAGTTCTGGCTCAAAATTTTTCATTTTCAGAAGGAATGAAGGAGACAAAGCACCCCAAAATCTGTGCCCCAATTTCTCCCGAGTACGGCAATGCCTCATGTGTGACCAAAAAGTGGCAGGACTCAGAAGGGAAGGAGTGATATTTGGATTTTGCAGCACAAATTCTGGTGGAATGATGGTGGGTGCTATGTCGCATTAGCAAGACCCCCAAAGCACCAATACAATGGAACCCCCCCACAAGTGACCCCATTTTGCAAACTACACCCCTCAGGGAATTCATCTAGGGGTATAGTGTACATTTCAAACCCCCAGGGGTTTCACCAATTTTGATACAAGTGGGCAGTGAAAATGAAAAATTACATTTTTTTACACAAAAATGCAGTTCTGGCTCAAAATTAATTCATTTTCAGAAGGAATGAAGGAGACAAAGCACCCCAAAATCTGTGCCCCAATTTCTCCCGAGTACGGCAATGCCTCATGTGTGACCAAAAAGTGGCAGGACTCAGAAGGGAAGGAGTGATATTTGGATTTTGCAGCACAAATTCTGGTGGAATGATGGTGGGTGCTATGTCGCATTAGCAAGACCCCCAAAGCACCAATACAGTGGAACCCCCCACAAGTGACCCCATTTTGCAAACTACACCCCTCAGGGAATTCATCTAGGGGTATAGTGTACATTTCAAACCCCCAGGGGTTTCACCAATTTTGATACAAGTGGGCAGTGAAAATGAAAAATTAAATTTTTTTACACAAAAATGCAGTTCTGGCTCAAAATTTTTCATTTTCAGAAGGTATGAAGGAGAAAAAGCACCCCAAAATCTGTGCCCCAATTTCTCCCGAGTACGGCAATGCCTCACATGTGACCAAAAAATACCAGTTGGGTGCATGGCAGGACTCAGAAGGGAAGGAGTGATTTTTGGATTTTGCGGCTCAGATTCTGGTGGAATGAATGGTGGGTGCTATGTGGCATTAGCAAGACCCCCGAAGCACGGTGAAATTATGAACCTAATAATCCATAGATGTGTGGTATAATTTAAAACACTCCTTTATACATAGGCCGGGTTTGTCGGGGCAAGTGTCACACTGGAAAATAGTTTGCTTTCTTATTCCCTTTTTATAGCAAACTTTGCACCTTTTTTGTGTCCTGCCCTTTTTTCCAGTGGAGGGGATTTCATCAGGAAAATGCTGCCCTGGTACAATACGGGGGCCAGTACTAGAAGTACTGGGGCCCTCTGCCTGCTGGTTCCCAAATATTAGGCCCTTTATGACTTCCTCTTGAAAGTGCATAAATCTCCCCCTCTGGCCGGTAGAACGGAATAGCACGTAAGCGTTATACAGTGCCATCTGGATGATATACACGGCCAGCTTCTTGTACCAGATTTTTGTTTTCCGCAGGGCACTGTACGGCTTCAGTACCTGATCTGAAAGATCCACTCCGCCCATGTACCTATTGTAATCCAGGATACAATTAGGTTTTGAGGTGTGGGTACTGGTACCTCGTACAGGGACGGAGGTGGTACTGTCTCCGTGAATTGTTGTCAGTATAAGGACATCCCTCTTGTCCTTATATTTGACCAACAACATATTTTCGGTGCATATTCCCCTGCTTTCACCCCTTCTCATTACTTGGGCAATGTGCGTTTTTGGGAGGCCTCTTTGGTTCTTGCGCACAGTACCGCAAGCTGCTGTACCTCTTGAACCAAGGGCCTTAAACAGGGGGATGCTGGTGTAAAAGTTATCCACATAGAGGTGATAACCTTTATCCAGGAAGGGGTGCACTAAATCCCAGACAATTTTTCCACTAACACCTACGAGGGAGGGGGGGCATTCTGGCGGTTCAATTCTTGAATCCTTCCCTTCATATACCCTAAACCTGTTAGTGTACCCTGAGGTGCTTTCACACAGCTTATACATTTTTATGCCATACCTTGCCCTCTTACTGGGAAGGTACTGGCGGAATTTAACCCTTCCTTTAAAATGTATAAGGGACTCGTCTATGCAAATGAATTTATCTGGGATGTACATGTCTTCAAATTTGGCACTGAAATGATCAATGACCGGCCTGACTTTGAATAGCCGGTCAAAGGTGGGATCATCTCTGGGTGGGCACTGTGCATTATCGTTGTAATGCAAAAATTTAAGGATCGTCTCAAATCGAGCCCGGGGCATGGCCATACGGTAAAATGGGGTGCTGTACAGAACATCTGTACTCCAATATTGCCTAATTTCTGGCTTTTTTACTATGCCCATATGAAACACCAGACCCCAAAACGTCATCATCTCTACTGCATCTACAGGGGTCCACCTAGCAAATGATGACGTGGGGTTTTGAGCAATAAACTGCTGGGCATATAAATTAGTTTGGTCCACCATTAAATTTATAAAATCATCAGAGAAAAATAATTTGAAAAAGTCAATTTCTCTGAGACCTGTGGAATCAAATTGGATTCCTGGCATGGCCAAAAACTCAGGAACCTGGGGCTCAAAATTGTCTGGTGGTGGGGTCCATACGAGATCAATTATTGGGGGGGGGGTCTCAGCTGCTCTACGGGGGCGTCTTTGAGGGGGTCCCTCATCACCAGAGGAGGAAGAGGAGCTTAAGGCGAATCCTTCAAATTCCCCGCTTGCATCACTGGCTGTGTCAGAGTCAGAAGCAAGCATGGCATATGCCTCCTCCGCTGAATACATTCTTCTGGATGACTGGGATGACATTTGGGATGCCATTTTTATTTTTGTGTTACTGGTAGTGAAATGTTTCAACACGTGTATAGTGTAGGGGGGGTACAAACTTTATTTCAACCCGGGGGGTATGTAGTGTGTAGTGTGTATGTAGTGCAGAAAAAAAAAGACTTTATACAAAAAAAAAAAAATTGAAGGGGTTAAAAAAAAAAAAAAAAAAGGTCCTGCGCCAAAAATTGAGCACAGATGTTGGTCAGTAACGTCCGTCACTGAACAGCGCTCAAAGGCAACAGGAATTTGATCAAAAAAAAAAAAAAAATAGATCAACCCTGTGCCGAAAAAGATGATCAGTGATGTACGTCACTGATCAGCGCACAGCGGCCACAGGACACCTACAAAATCACAGTGTGTGTAAAAAAAAAAATTAAAAAAAGACCCCACAGCACACACAAAAAAAAAAAGGTGATCAGTGATGCGACACTGATTACCAGTGAGGGGCAGCAGGTGCACAACCTTTGGTGCAACTGACAGTGCAACTGGCAGGTATATATAAAAAAAAAAAACCTCTGCACCCCCAAAAAGTTGCTGATCACCTCAGATATAGTGATCAGCACAAAAGGCGGGGGCAGAAGACACAAAATTTAGCACTATCACTCTCTGTCACTATCTCTCTCTATCTCTCACTATCTAACACTCTATGACACTGCAGCAGCAGCAGTGATAGGTATATATATATATAAAAAAAACCTGCGCCCCCAAAAAGTTGCTGATCAGTTAATTTATACTGATCAGCACAAAAGGGGGGGCAGCAGTCAGTTATATAAAAAATATATAGCACAATCTGTCACTATCTCTATCTCTCTCTCTCTATCTCTCTCTATCTCTCTATCTATAACTATCACACTGCAGCAGCACAAAATATAGCACTCTCTGTCACTAGGCCTCTCTATCTCTCTCTATCTCTCTATCTCTCTCTATCTCTCTCTCTCTATGTCTCTATCTATAACTATATCACACTGCAGCAGCACAAAATATAGCACTCTCTGACACTATCTCTCTCTATCTCTCTCTATCTAACGCTATTACACTGCAGCAGCACAAGTTCACAACACAGGAAGTCACAAGTAACAGGATCCAGGAAGCATCCAGCACACTACAAGTAGTGATGAAGCAGTGATCAGGCAAGGTATTTGCAAGGATCAGGTAAGTATTTGGCAAGGTTCAGGTCAGTATACTGCGGCAGCTAGGCACGGTGACCGCACTGCACGCAATTCCAGACCGGAATGGCGTCTGCAGTGCAGTCACCGTTAGTTTAAATCCCCCTCCTTGGCTGTGATTGGTCCGTCGGTCCGACGAACCAATCACGGCCTTTGGGGGCGGGCGGGGTGAGGTGGGGTGACACCAGTGTCACCCTTACACCCCGCGGTGATTGGTGCTGTACTTTACAGCACCAATCACCTCCGATCGCGTGTCACCGGCGAACGTTATTCGCCGGTGACACAGAAAACGCTGTAATTGGCTGTTCACACTGAACAGCCAATCACAGCGATCGCCGACGGGGGGGCGGCATCGCCGCCCCCCCTGGGCATGCACGGACATGTCTGCTGTCAGGGACAGCAGACATGTTGAAACTGTCACCGCGTCTATAGACGCGGTGACAGTTACAAGCCATGACGTACATTTACGCCATGTGTCGGGAAGTACTTCCCGACCATGACGTAAATGTACGTCAATTGTCGGGAAGGGGTTAAAGTCCCATTTCTGCAATGTGAAAGCAGTATTAGCGTGTTTAAAAGCCTGTTTGGGAGTTAGGTGAGGAAGAAGAGAGGAAGCATGGGAAATTACTAGGAGCATTCCAAAATGATTTATTATTGGTTACCATTAAAATAACTTCTTAAATTCCAAATAAATTAATATAGAAGTACAGCATTATGGCACTTGCAATAAATACATTAGAGTACATTTTTGTTTTAATTTATAAGCCATAAAAAACAAAAAAAAATAACAACTTTAACAAAGATAACCCTACAGTTCACCTAAAAAAGATGCCGAGGGAAAAATGGAGAACATCTCTAAAAAAAGAAACCAGCAGGACTCGCAATTTGTGCATTGAATACACTTTTTGAGAGAGACACTAAAATCCCCATTGAACAGACTTGGGGAGAAGTGCAGGGTGAACTGAGTTAGCTTTGCAAAATATTTTTGGAGAAGCAACAGAGCTGAATACAGGGAAGCACAAAATAGGAGAGAAAATTCACTACTCTCCAAAAAACATGCACACTCACCGTTATTTATGGCGACATAGGAGCATTGAATACATGCCATAGACTTCATGTCACCCAAAGATGCCAAGATCTTCCTGGATGAAGAAGAAAAAGAATCCCAACAACAAGGCCACATGTCGGACTGTGAATGAATACGCAAGGAGATGATCTTCACTGGACGCTAAAGATTAAAACTACCAAGTTTATGCCTCATCGTCACATGACCATCCCCCCTATCACTCCACCATCCCCGTACCTTTAGCCTTACTCTCTCCCTCTCCCGACACACAAAGTGACAAGAACCTGCAGAGATTTTCCTGGGTGAACACTCTCTAGAAGTCACGATTGGTAAAAGCAACCCCCCCCTTATTCTTTTCACTCATGTCACAGGACCGGACTGAGATCACATCTTCGACATAGACTTACCAATGTGTGGTTCACCACCACTGCGGCATTGCCCAGCAGAGGTGACTTGCTCAGTGCCTCTAAAATGAGGAGCCAGATGGACTCTACCTGGCCAACTCTCATACCTACCCTTCTCACCTGAACTAGGTGGGGCGAATAGAGGCGAAGGCAGATGAGTATGGCGCTAAAATTGTATTGGCAGTTTGGTTTGAAAAATGTTTATCACTATACACTGTTATATAAGTATTGTTACTGAAGATGGAGCAGTTGGAGTCACACCCGTTGAGTGTGACACTTCTCACCCGTGTACTCATCATTGGAAGTTTATTTTATTTTATTCACTCTCCCCCCCCAACCCCCCACCCCAGTTAATGCCAACAAGGCTTACAACCCCCCCCCCCACCCTGATCCAACCTCCCTATGTGTTGCTATCCTCAGTATACCCACTCACTATGCTATACATACTTCTGCAAGGCAAAGCAATGTTAAAATTTTTGTACAAATGTTACAATGATGTCGTTACGTTATGGTAGCTGGAATGTAGGGGAGATCAATTCCCCTGTAAAGCGTAAAAGAATCCTAATACATTTAAACAAATTGAACTTAGACATTGTGTTTCTACAAGAAACCCACCTCACGCCCTCAGAGTCAATCAAACTCAACATGCTCAAGTGGAAGGTGACGACCTCTTCCTCATATAACTCGAAGGCCAGGGGAGTCGCCATATTGGTGAAAAACCACATTAACTTAGAAATCTCCAAGGTAATCACTGACCCCGAAGGAAGATACACTATGTGCCAAATGACATATGAGTCCCAAAAATTCCAATGCCTCAATGTCTATGCCCCTAATCAATATTCAAAACCCTTCCTACTGAAACTTGTCACACTGCTAGCCCCTGTCTCACATCTGCCACTCATAGTGTGCGGAGATTTTAACCTAATATCAACCAATAAATTAGGCTAGCTCACACGACATCCAAACGTAAACTTCCCAAATATGGTATCCCAGCCTTTCTAAAACAGACGGGCCTGCTGGACATCTGGAGAGTAACGCACCCCACTGACCAGGAATACACATGTCACTCAGCCTCCACTGGAGGTTGGTCTCGAATAGACGATATTTGCATGTCTCATAACCTGCTGTCAAGGGTAGAGTCGTGTGAGATAGCCCCTATAGCTTTGTCCAATCACGCAGTGATCTGGGCAAACCTACACTTCACAAAAGAAAAATCACAAGGCATAACTTGGAGATGTCCGTCAGCTCTAGCCTCATCGGCTCATCTTAGGAAAACAGTGACAGACGCTTGGGAGAACTATGCACGAGAAAACGCAGACATGCTAAAAACCAACCCAATGTTATTCTGGGAGGCATCTAAGGCCACAATCAGAGGGGTAATTATAGCCCACATGTCAGCAAGAAGAACACGAACACACAATATCTAAATGCACAAATCATCCTCACAGACACCTACCAACTCTATAAATCCTCACCCGACCCAACAACACTTAAAGCCTATCAAGACGCGAAAACAACATATGAAGCCGTTATAGGTAAATTAGAATCTATATACACCTTTGTAGGAAGCTCCCGCTTCCATAAATTTGGCAACAAGTCGAGCAAGCTGCTATCTTCTTTACTCCAGGGTCAGAGAACCCCTGCTACCATACACCCTCTACATCAGAAAGACGGAACACTCGCTAGCTAAAACTAATGCCCAAAATGCTCAGGTTTTAATTGATTACTATACCCACCTTTACTCCAACCCTGAGTCGAACACACAAAATGCAAAGAAATTCTGGGAAGATATAAACATACCTCAAATGCACACGTCCCAGGCCACTTCGCTGACTAACTCAATATCCGAACAAAAGGTAGAATCAGCAATATTGGGTTTGAAAACCGGGAAGGCACCAGGCCCAGATGGGATGACATCAGATTACTTTAAACTGCTAAAAACAAAAATAATTCCTACCCTCACGACAGTCTATAATACTATGATGAGAGAAAACGTCACCTCCCCATACTTTAACCAAGCCACAATCAGGGTCTTACCAAAGCCAGGAAGGGATATGACACTACCAGGGTCATACAGACCAATTTCCTTACTAAATATCGATTATAAGATACTAACTAAAATTATGGCAGACAGGCTGAAACTGATCTTACCCACGTCGATTCATGGCGACCAAACTGGCTTCGTCATGGGCAGAAACTCAGTGGTGAATATACGTAGAGTTCTGGCGGTGGTGGTGGACTCCCAGTGCACCGTGTCCAACACTCCAAGAGCCATTTTATCTCTAGACGCTGAGAAGGCCTTCGACATGGTGCACTGGGACCACCTATATGACATGCTGAGGAGATTTTATTTCCCTGAGGGTTTCATAACACTACTACAGACCTTATACACTGGCTCGGCATCCCGCATTATATGTAATAGAAAAAAAAAACATTATATGTAATAGCACACAATCCGACCCCTTCCCCATACTAAGAGGCACAAGGCAAGGCTGCCCTTTATTGCCCCTTCTATTTGCCTTAGCCTTGGAACCATTAGCGATCACATTGAGTGATTCCCCACACTTTAGCGGCATTATGATCAGACAGCTTGATATCCGTATATCTTTGTTTGCAGACGACATGTTGCTACTGCTGTCACACCCGCAGCATGCTCTCCCCTTAGTCATTAAAGATATTCAAAGGTTCGGAAGCTTTTCGGGATATAAAGTGAACATCGAGAAATCTGAATTATTAATATTAAAAGGAGACCCCCCGATATTTGATGCGGCTGAAAGTCACAGCGCCATCAAGATACAACCTCAGCAAATAAAATATCAAGGTGTCCAGGTCCCGAAAAATACACATAATCTGTATGACGCTAACTTCCCCCATACACTAAAAAAGATCACCAAAACACTAGAAGGATGGAAAGATCTCCCCCTTTCGATGCTGGGAAGAATCGAAGTAATAAAGTCAGTGATCTTCCCCAGACTAATGTACACAGCCCAATAAAACTAAAACCCAAAGACATAACCTCCCTAATGCAAACATGCAGCAAATTTATTTGGAAAGGAAAAAAAAAAAAAAAATCTCCCTCCCTAAACTAAAAACCCCTAGAGCAGAGGGAGGCTTCGGACTACCAGACCTGGCCAACTACTCCAGATCACTGTTATCCCGGTATGCTATGGGATAGTTATTAGAAAAGGACACATACTCAATATATGAAGTAGACAAGGCACTGTTTTTTCCCTACTCACCCGTAGCTTTACTACACTCTCCTAAGCAACTAATAACTTCCCACATATACCAAAACTGCTTATTCAAGGACACATGTGAAGCATGGAACTTTATTAACATACAACTAGAGCAGGACCCCCGGCATTCAGAATGGATTCCTATATGTGGTAACCCGCAATTTAAACCAGGAATCAACAATCCCATTTTTAATAGAATGAGAGCAAAAGGCCTCTACCTCATCACGCAAGGAGGCAAAATGCTTTCCTTTCAGACGTTAAGAGAGAAATATGGTCTCACCGGAAACTGCCTCTTCCCGGTCATGCAACTCCGACATTATGCAGCCACCGTAGCACCCACACCCAACCCAATCCACTGACCACTCAATGGTTAGAAAAGTTCAAGAAGAATGGCTTCAAAACTAACATGATCTATAGCACTCTACAAAAAGTATTGTCAGAACCCGAGTTAGACAAGGCAACAATTTCCTGGTTGTCAGACATACCTTTATTAAACAAAACAACAATATTCAAATATTACCTAGACACACTTAAAATGGTACAATCCTCGGTTCTCCAGGAGGTACATATCAAGACGGTATACAGGGCCTACACTTCCCAGAAACAACGCAGCTACTATGATCAAGACGAAACAGGTTGCTATCTGAAGTGTGGCTTCCATTCAGCAACATTCTTCCATAACATGTGGACCTGTGGAAAGATAAAGAAATACTGGTATAAAATCACTAACTATATAAATAACACATTTTCACTAAATGTCAAGGCCCACCCAATACCTTTACTACTATCGAACTTCGATATGTGGCAACTAGACATACAACATAAATGCCTAATACCTTTCTTGACACTGCTATTGAACGCATGGATACTCAAAACTACCCCTAATATGCAGGAAGTTGATGACTTATTGCTGAGGTATATGTACTTCGACAGATACAATTCTATAATCACCACACACTCTATCACCAAAGGTTTCTCCCGCAGATGGGGCCCATACATAGATTCGAAACCAGAGCTAATGCAACGTCAGATATATAATGTACTAGATGTTAAACCACCATTGTTAGACAAGAATGGTACTAACCAAAATACGGTATAAGCTCTTAACCATCATTGTGAAACTAATCTGTGAAAATAAGCATCTATTTAATGTAACATATAGATGGCAACCCCCCCTACCTCACCCCAAACCCCCTCATCACATCCTTGCCCCCCCCTCCCAACCAATGTTATCCCATTTCAATGTTAATATTTCAATGTTTGAACTATCTTAGTGTTTGAATTATTTCACTTGAACATCAGACAAACACCTATGTTATATATGGAATGTACAATGTTTACGTGTAATCCTTGAAAACTGAAAACTCAATAAACATATTTGAAAAACAAAACAAAAAACATTATCCACATTGAGAAGCTGATACCCCCGGGATTGTGCCAAAGCAACTTTTATAAGAGGGATATCACTAAAACCAACGTGAGTTTCGGTACGCACAGTGGGACCCAACCTATCTCCACGTTGAAAGCACCACTCATTAGAGTGTTTACAATAAGAGACACGCACACAGATATCTAATCATTGTTTATTTTTCTTATTTTTTTCTCTCCACGAAATACTATGACCTGGTGACCCATATTCATCTGAGAACTACCCCATCCCACAAAAGGAGGAGTCTGAACATAAAAACTTTAAGTGTCTCTCATTGTGCCATTTTTCTATATCCCAACCTCCCCATGTTAGTTGAAGCTTCTATAAGATCGATAACCTGATTAAATCACACCCCAGTTTATATAACCATATCATTGCCCAATCAATCCCCTGGTCAATGGATGTGGTGCCTTAATGAATCTTTGTTGCAGGATAAATACCGCAAGGCAGAAATCGTAATTTTGTGGGAAACGCATAAATGTACTCTCCGGGGTAAATTGACCCAGCTAGGCTCCTACATGGATTCTGAATATAGTGAATTGGTTGAAGCTTGTAACCAATTGCAAAATACTCTTCACGATAACATTCAACTATAAGCAAATTAAATTCTTGGTATTTACAATGGTATTTAAAAGCCAGGTAGTCTTCTGGTTGAAGCACTTAGAGCTCAGAGAGACAATTTGTTCATTAGTAGCATGAAAGATACTAAAGGATCCCTTCACTTTAAGACTCCCGCAATTGCAGCTTGTTTTGAATGTTACTATTCAGCGCTGTACAATTTAAATGTAACTCCCATGTGAAAAGATTATCTACAAAAGATTGCCTTTCCCTCTCTCACTACTCTCAACAGAGACTACTTGGATAGCCCATTTACCTTGCAAGAGGTAGAACACACTATTGCATCAATGCCCTCAGGCAAAAACCCGGGTCCGGATGGATTTTCATCCATTTATCATAAACTGTTAAAAAAAAAACCTAGGCCCTAAACTCCTCCAGGCTTTTAGTTCAATTTCTGCTGGCACCCATTTTTCTAAGCATTAGCTAGAGGCTCATATTACAGTTATTCATAAACAGGGCAAGGACCCCTCATTGTGCTCAAGCTGTCGATCTATTTCGTTGCTCAATGTTGATGTTAAACTATTTGGCTAATGGATTAAGCAACTTTCTTCCCTCTCTTGTCCATATCGACTAAGTTGAATTTGTCCCAGGTCATGAAGCAAAGGACAATACGACCGAAGTCCTTAACTTAACTCATTTGGCTGCTTGAGGTGACTCCCCCACCATATTGTTGTCCACAGATGCCGAAAAGGCCTTTGATAGAGTTAATTGGAGTTTCATGAGGTCGGTTCTTAAGCACATCGGGTTGGGTCCACTTGCGTTGAGTCTGATAATGGCTGTTTATACCATGCCAAAGGCACGGGTCCGTATAAATTTTGACCTTTCCAAACCATTTGCTATTAGTAACTGGACAAGACAGGGTTGCCCATTGTCCCCATTAAGTTTTGTTCTCTGCATTGAAGCCCTGGCTAGGGCCATCAGGGCTAATACTTCTATCCCTGGTAGTGTTCTCTCTAGGAATATTGGGGGGGCAGCGCAATGGGGGCGGACCGGGCCCGCCGACGTCATCGTTGTAGGCGTCCCGGGCCGCCAATGTCACTAAAGGGGCGTGCCCGGGCCGCCACCTCACTAAAGGGGGCATACCCGGGCCGCCGCGTCACTAAAGGGGGCGTGCCTGGGCTGCCTTCATTGTGCAAAGGGGCAGACCGGGACCTGCCAGAGTCCCTGAGCTGCCGGGGAAGCCTAGCGCCGCCGAGATTGCGGTGCCTGGAGCTTCCCCGGACACACCACCAAATCAGGCCGCAAACTCTTTTAGCAGGGCGCTACTGGAGGGGCAGGGCGCATTTTGACCTTTACAACTTGGGCAGGGCGCAGCGCCCCGCTAAAACAGCCTAGTGGGAACACTACCTGGCTTAACAGATAGCAATAGGGAATATAAACTAGCTATGTTTACTGATTATATGTTGGCGATAATTATGAACCCTGTTTTGTCCCTTCTGTATTTGATGAAGGAACTTGATTTATTTGGCAATCTGTCCAATTTCAAACACTTCAGCCCCAGACCCGATGATAGCTAGGTTAAAAATCTATTTCCCTTTTGTGTGGAAAACTACTCATATCTCCTACCAAGGAATCCAGCTTTCTATTGATCTGTCCTGGGTAATATCCTTAAATTTCCTTCCACTCATTCAGACACTTAGGGCCAACTAGTAGTAGTAGGTGGCACTTCAAACAACTTTCATGGCTTGGTACAATAAATGTGGTTAAGATGGATACTCTGCCCAAGTTACTTTATAAACTTCAGGCCCTGTCTGTTTGGATCCCGGACTCCTGGTTCAAGTCCATAGACTCTCTTATCGAACAAATAATTTGGTCCCAAAAGAGACCTATGATTAATCGAATGATACTGACAAGATCTTTTGGTACTTATGTAGTATCTGGGCGTCCGATTTAGAAATCGGATCTCATCGCATGCGACTAAATCGTATGCGATGCGATGGTCAAGATTTTTCCATAGGATTCAATGTTAAAATGGTCTGAGTCCATTTTAACATAGAATTCAATGGGAAAAAGGGGTCCTTTTCCTTTCCCCACTATCCAAGTGTGCATGGAGTTGGATATAAACCTGTGGCGAGCGTAGCCAAATACTTTTTAAGAAATATGCGTCCCCTCGGAGGGGCTCGCTTCGCTCACCACGCTTCGGGCTCGCTACGCTCGCCACGCTATATAAAATCAACTCTATGCCCACTTGGATAGTGGGGAAATGAACAGGACCTTCTTAACATTGAATCCTATGTAAAATCGCATCGAATCGCATCGCATCTGATTGTATGCCTTAAGGTAAGGCATACAATCACAAAATCGGACGCCCAGATACTACATAAGTACTGATCTTTTGGTTGCAGTGGCTTATCACTATGGCTACAGACAGAATAAATCGTTAATTATACCCCTGTTATTAGAGTTCGCTTTGGAGTACCGCACCACAGACTGGGGATATATATATATATATATATATATATATATATATATATATATATATATATATATATATATATATATATATGGTGTTGGAGAAACAGGCGGCACTCTCGGATTTGATGAAAAACGTGTAAACAGGTTTATTGTTCCGACATGTTTCGGGCGGCGTGCGCCCGTCCTCAGGGATATATATATATATATATGCGTGTAATATATATACACTTTGCAGTACAGCATCAATTACAAGCAGGGCAATTATATTATAATGCAGTGGGGATATTATTGCATCTGTGCTGAGATGGTGAAGAATTTGGTACAGGCAGATGATGGTAAAGTCCAGATTTCCTTGGGGTGAGTCTTTTGGGGGTGGCCAATGATGGTCAGACATACCCGATGGTGGGTAAGGTTGTGGCGTCCTGCTGGCCTGTACCTGGAGTATCTTAGGATCCTGGGGTGTCACCACTAGTGTCCTGCATATGTGTGGACATGCGATCAGGTGATGGGGGGTGGGGTGGGGGGAGAGAAGGTCCAACAGTGGCTTGGGGCAACGTTCTTGGTGTGCCATAAGGTGCCTGGGCTTTGCTGCACAGGATGGGGGGGAGCAAGAGAGGTGTTGTCCGTTGGCGCACCGGGGTTGATTGCATGATCTGTGGTGAGATGCTCGCCGGTGGGTGTTTTTATTTTGCCGCTGGTTCCTGCCGATGTGGTTGGAGAGGGTGGTGGGGACGGTGGGTCTGTGCTGCCTCCCCACAGGAGGATGTGCCACATAGGTGGCCAGGTGGTGCCCTGCCCCCCTACTGGTAATGTGGCATGTCTGGCAGGGGTTGTGGGTGGGTGATGCCTTTTACTGCGATCAGCAGCCCGATTGTCCCTGCCTGCGAACCCGCCTGTACTCACTTACCCTCGATCCGTCCTGGATTCCGGTGTTTGCGGAGTCTCCCTCAGGTGGCTTCTCAGTCTGCAGCACGTCTTTCAGTGTGTGCACGCTGTTTCCGCTCGTGACACCTCTTTCCTCAGAATACTGTTCTCTGCTGTGTCTGTCTCTCTCCCATCGCGTTAGCGTGGATGACAGGGATAATACTTCTGGTTGCTGCTGCTTGGTTGGTGCAGAAGGCTGAAACGCGTTGAGCCACCCACACTTAACTCACAAGAAGCACCAACCAAGTGACAGCAACCAGAAGGAATATCCCTGTCATCCACATTAACCCGATGGGAGAGAGACTTACAGAATGCGGAGAACAGCATTCTGAAGAAAGAAGCTACCTGCCGCAAACACCGCGCACCAGAAACCAGGATGGATCAAGGGTAGGTGAGTACAGGCGGGTCCGTAGGCAGGGACCTTCAAGCGGCTGATCCCGGTAAAAGGCATCACCCGCCCACGACCCCTGCCAGACGAGGCACATTACCAGCACCCGTGGCGAGAGCACCGGAGGGGGCAGGGCACCACCAGGCCACCTCTACGGCACATCCATCTGCGGGGAGGCAGCACATGGCGAGCCCAGACCCGCCATCTCCACCACCCTCTCCAACCACATCGGCACCAACCCACGGCAAAGTGAAAACACCCACCGGCGAGCATCTCACCACAAGTGACGCCATGAACCCTGGCACTGCAGAGGACAGCACCTCTCTCGCTCCTACTTCCCCCCCCCCTCCTCTCCTGTGCAGCAAAGCCCAGGTAACTCAAGGAACACCAAGAGCATTACCCCAACCCACCGTTGGACCTTCTCTCCACCCACCCCCCATAACATGCTCGCGTGCCCACACGCAGGACATCAGCGGTGAAACCCCAGGATCCTAAGATACCCCGGGTAAAGGCCAGAGGGACACTGAAAACTTACCCACCATTGGGTACGTCTGACCATCATTGACCACCCACAAAAGACACACCCCAAGGACATCTGGACTTTACCATCATCTGCCGGTACCCAATTATCCACCCACCCAGCAGAGCAGGCAATAATATCACCACTGCATTATAATATAATTGCCCTGCTTGTAATTGATACTGTACTGCCAAGTGTATGTATATATATATATATATATATATATATATATATATATATATATATATATATACACACATGTATGTATTATAGCTTGCACACTGATTGTGTCTCCCAAGGTGAATGACCTTACATTTGTCCACATTGAACTTCAACTTCCATTTTTTAGCCCATTCCTCAAGATTTGCAAAAGGACCTTGCAAATCTTGAGGAATGCGCTAAAAAATGGAAGATGAAGTTCAATGTGGACAAATGTAAGGTCATGCACCTTGGGAGACACAATCAGTGTGCAAGCTATAATCTTAACGGTGTGGTACTGGGTAAGTTAGTACTCGAAAAGGATCTAGGAGTCCTAATAGATAGTAACTTGGGATGTAGCGCCCAATATAACGCAGCAGTAAAAAAGGCCAACAAAATTCTTGGGTACTTGTTTCCTAGCACGGTTCCCCCGATTTTCAGTCGTATGTCATCTTATGCATTGTATGCGATGCAATGTAAGCACCCTATACGGTTTTTTATTTGTATAAATACTCTAATGGGTGCTTACAATGTTAAATGCACCCCCCACACCACACTATCTAAAATCAACTCCACGCCGACGTGGATGGTGGGGGTATGAAAAGGTCAGAGGACTTGTATCACCGCCCCTCGAGGGCTCGCTGTGCTCACCACACTTTGGGTTGGCGTTGATAGTGGAGGTGGCGTGGGGGTGCTTTTAACATTGTAAGCACCCCTTACGGTGCTTATACAATTAATCATCTTTTAACATTGAAAACACCCATTAGGGTGTTTATACAATTTTAAAATGTATACCATTTTATATGGCATACAATGCGATGGTATACGTTTTAAAATTGTATAACATGGGCTGCCATCGAGTACCATCGCATCACATTGCATATCATTGTATGGCTTATGGTATATGATGCGATGGGCACCGTGCTAGGAAACAAGTACCAATTCTTGCATGCATAAAAAGGGGCATGGAAACTAGGGACTCAAGTGTGATTATGCCACTCTATAAATCTTTGGTTAGACCTCACCTCGAATATGGAGTGCAGTTCTGGGCCCCACACTATAAAAAGGACATTGCAGAACTAGAAAAAATCCAAAGAAAAACAACAAAGCTTATAAGCGGAATGGAAAATTTAACCTATGAGGAGAGATTATTGAAATTGGGACTACAGTATTTACATTAGAAAAGAGAAGGCTGAGAGGAGACATGCTAAACATGTACAAATATATCAGGGGACAATACAACGAATTATCACAGACAATACAACAAAAGTGAATTAGTCCCAAGACGCTAAGCCCGAATCCTGCAGCCTTACACTGGAAGAAGAGGATCACCGACTACCTCTAGTAGTCGAAATGTAGGAAGATAACCAGTGTGAAAGGGGCGCTGGATTCTTGTTGACCCAAAAAGGTGGCTCATATGTGATTATGAGGAAAAACAAATGAAACAAAAAGACAGCAATCAGTATGGGGTCTGTATATATGTAATAGACAGAGAGATTGAGGGGACCAACAAAAAAGGTTCCCAAGAGGATATCGTACCCTCACTCACACGAAACAGTGCGTGTACATCCACATCAAGGTATCTTTTTGGATTTTTCAGAAAAACACCTCCGTGCACAGGAATGGGTTTTAAATAGGTTCATACCGTACTCACATGTACACAAGTGATGATACTTCTATCGAGGTATCTTTAGGTCCCAGTGTGTTTATTGGGATTTCGGTAGTTACCTCCAATAGTCCCGGTGAAACATGAAAGGAAACAAGGTTCTCTCTCAGTACAAATATTGTTTTATTAAACAGGATATAACAGGGGTGGTGTGCATAAAAACAAACTGCACCAAGTTGGTATACAAAGAAGGGGAACAGTACCTGAACAGGCAATGTATAGCCATCCACTGCTAGCCAGGTAGTCCCAAGATGGTACAGGTAATACAGATGCACAGCTTCTCTCCACCAACGCGTTTCGACAGATCCACTGTCTTTTTCAAGGCTGGAGAGAAGATGTGCTAAGTAGTGGTATTTATACCAGTGGTTCAATCATTCCGGTGACTCCCACAATGGGGAGGGGATAAAACCGGAAGTTCCCAATGTTACTTGGAAACTGTTAGAAGATATGTACCCATAATAAGCACAATAGATGCAGGCATATCGCTGATCCTAGGTTAATATCTGGTGAGAATTTGGGTGTAATAAACGTTATTTTAAACATAGGACGGTTTTAGAGCTAACAGAGCATACCAGGAAGTGGCCAGTAACTCCCATGTGAAGTGCATACTTCCGCTAGTGTGTTCGACCAATCCATAATGGTTCCTGGTGCAAGAAGTTGCGTATGTCCGCAAACGGCATGCTGGGGCGCATGCGTCCCTCCTATTCAGTCATTTCTGATGCGCCTAACACCTGGAGCGGTGGGTGACACAGACCCTGTTTACTACTAGAAAGAAATCAAGTACGTGGGGGCACGAGTATAGATTAGAAGAAAAAAGATTTTGTACGATCAGAAGAAGAAATTTCTTTACAGTCAGAGCAGTCAAACTCTGGAACTCTCTTCCTGGGGAGGTGGTGTTGGCTTCAACCATAAATGCGTTCAAAACAAGGTTGGACAAACACTTATTGGCTAAAAACATCCAGGGGTATTTATAAGAAACATAGGTGCAATGTAGTAACTTAGTATAAGCACAACTATGTTGAATTAGCATAACTAGGTTGAATTCGATGGACACAAGTCTTTATTCAGCCTTACCTACTATGTAACTATGTATATTTTTTCTTTATGCATTTTCTACATTGAGTAAAAACCTATTTTTTAACAAGTAAGCCCACATTCGTCATTACCACATACATTCCACCAAGAATTGGAGCGCAGAACTCCCACCAACCAAATAATCATTTGCCAAACTAGCCCGGACTGGTCACCAGGCAAGAAACTTGCCTCCTACTTTAAGGACAAGATTGATAACATCTGAGATTAAATGGTATGCTCCACAACCTCTAACCCTCTTTCTTCCCCACCTGAACCTCTGGCACTTTCTCTTCATTTGACCCCACAAATGAACAGGAAGTATCCACACTCTTCTTATCCTCCTACTCTACTATCTCGCCTCTTGATCCTATACCTAATGTTCCCGCTAGGCTTCTTTCACAGGGCGCTGCGCCCTGCCCCTTTACAAGCTGGCAAATTCTGCCCTGCCTGTTTTCGGCTGCCCTGTGCATTTAATACCCGCACTGAGAATTAACTTTTCCTACCCGGTCGTGGCTACAGCAAAAGTCTCCACCCGCTGATATTGTGTGTGTGCGCGGCTGCTGAGCAGTGGTGGCGTGTGGACACACTCCCCTGCAGTCTCTGTAGCCTGCGCTCCATAGCTATGCCTAAAAGCATGCCTCCTCCCCACTGCTGACCTGACACGCTGGTCACCAGGCTCTTTCAGGTGCCGGCCCAGAGTATACAGTATATCACAGCGGCGGATGGGAACCGTCCCAGGGACCCCACTGCTTATTGTCCATATGCCGCAGGGACTTCCTGCCCGCGGCGGCTCCTGATTGACAAGCGGACCACGAACAGGGCAGGCACGATATTTAAAATAGTCATATACCTGCTCTGGTGTCTGATACAGCGGCGCCACCAGAGCAGCACAATCTCCTCGAGTCTGCCCGGCTCCAGCTGCCTGATGCATTTGCCCTCCCCCACTCGGCAACAGGCATTTGCCCTCCCCCCACCCCTCTTGGCAACAGGCATTTGCCCTCGCCCCCACCCCACTTGGCAACAGGCATTTGCCCTCCCCCCACCCCACTCGGCAACAGGCATTTGCCCTCCCCCTCGGCAACAGGCATTTACCCTCCTCCCTCAGCAACAGACATCCCCCCCACCCCACTCGGCAACATGCATTCCCCCCCCCCACTTTGCAACAGGAATTTGCCATCCCCCCTTGGCAACAGGCATTTGCTCTCCCCCTCGGCAACAGGCATTTGCCCTCCCCCTCGGCAACAGGCATTTGCCCTTCTTCCCTCGGCATTGAGCATGAAGGCCCTGGCATTGAGCATGAAGGCCCTGGCATTGAGCATGAAGGCCCTGGCAATTAACATGTAGGTAGGCAGCATTTATATGGCATAATATGTAATAGCCATGAAGCTGTGTGGTATATGTAATGGGCATTACCTTGTATTTGGAATAACGTGTAATGGGCATTAGAGTCTGTGGCATAATGTATAATTTGCATGCAGTATACTATGTAATGGGTGTGTGATGTACAGTATAATAGGCATTGCAGTGTAAGTTTTTGGTGAGCGCCTTTGGCACGCACTGTCCCTCTTGTCCCATTTTTTTTTTTTTATTGTTGAACCCTGGCATGATGTGTAATGGAAATTATGCCATGTGGTATATTATGGGTGTGTGATGTGTAATAGGCATTATGGTGTAATTTTTTGGCGCACACTGTCCATGTTGTCCCTATTTTTTTCCAGTCATAGCATAACGTGTAATGGGCATCACGGTGTATGGCATAATGTATAATGGGCATCACGGTGTATGGCATAATGTATAATGGGCATCACAGTGTTTGGCATAATGTGTTATGGGCATCACAGTGTGTGGCATAACGTGTAATGTGCATCAGTGTGTGACGTTACCACAGCCAGTTTAGTATAGGTAGTCCATTTTGTGCTACCATAATAAGAGAGATCTATCTATCTATCTATCTATCTATCTATATAGATCTCGCATCATTTTGCCCTTTAAAATTAAAATGTGCCTTCCTAACTGAAAAATGTGCCCTCACGATTGAAAAATGTGCCCTCCCCATGGTCAGCACCCTGCCCTAAAAAATGTATAGGATGAACACTACCTATACCTGCACAAGTCATTAAAAATATATCTCCTGTGCTTATTCCAACCATAACTAAAATCTGTAATCTCTCTCTTGCTACTGGTACTTTTCCTTCTCTGCTCAAACATGCAGTGATCATCCCATTCTAAAAAAACACAATTCTGACCCTAACTCTCTCTCTAACTTTCGTCCTATCTCTCAGCTCCCATTTCTCTCCAAGCTACTGGAGAGACTTGTCTACTCTCGCCTCACAAACTTTCTTAACGCTCACACCCTATTAGACCCGCTTCAGTCAGGCTTTTCGCTCTCAACACTCCACTGAGACAGCACTGACTAAAGTGTTGAATGATCTGGTAACTACTAAGTCTAAAGGCCATTACTCACTACTTATTCTTCTAGATCTTTCTGCTACATTTGACACTGTGGATCACACTCTTCTCTTACAAACACTACACTCACTAGGTCTTAATGATACAGTCCTTTCCTGGTTCACATCTTACCTATCTGAACGCTTTTTCTGTGTTCGCTTCTCTGAGTCTACTTCCTCTTCAATACCTCTGTCAGTCGAAGTTCAGCAAGGCTCAGTCTTAGGTCCTCTGCTTTTCTCAATCTATACTTCCTCTCTTGGCAAACTAATCTGCTTTTTTGGATTTCAGTATCACTTATATGTGGATGATACTCATATCTATCCATCAACCCCAGAGTTGTCACCAGTGGTTTTGGGCCGAGTCTCTGAATGTCAATCTGCCATCTCATCTTGGATGTCTTCTCGCCAACTCAAACTTAATATTTCCAAAACGGAATTACTTATATTCCCGCCAACTAAGAACAGTTACCATCCTGACATCTCCATCGCTGTTGATAACTCGACAATCCACCCTACCCCACAAGCTCGTTGCTTAGGGGTCATCCTCGACTCTGAACTGTCCTTTCTTCCCCACATTTAATCTGTCTCCAAATCATGTTACATGCATCTAAAAAACATATCCAAAATATGACCCTGTCTCACACAAGACACTACCAAATCTCCTATCCATGCACTCATCATATCCCGCATTGATTATTGCAATAGTCTTCTAACTGGTCTTCCCAAGAACAGACTCTCTCCACTGCAATCCATTTTAAATGCTGCTGCTAGGCTGATCTTCCTTGCAAGGTGCTCATCGTCTGCTGATCTGCTCTGCCAGTCCCTTCATTGGTTGCCTGTATCTTACCGTATTCAAAATAAAACACTTCTACTAGCATATAAAGCTATTAACCATACTGCACCAGCTTATATCTCTTTACTTATCACAAAATATCTCCCATCTTGACCACTCCGCTCTGCACATGATCTGGGTCTCTCTTTTGCACCGAATACTAGCTCCCATTCACTATTACAGGACTTTCATTGGGCTGCTCCCATCCTATGGAATGCCCTTCCATGCACAATAAGACTCTCCACTAGCCTCCAAACCTTCAAGTGTTCCCTGAAAACTCACCTCTTTAGGCAAGCCTATCATATTTAAGGTCTACACGCATAACCCTCTGAGGCACTTATGAGGCATTTATTTTGCACATATAGCTTCCCTTCTGGACTTTTAACTTGGTGGGACTGCTCTGCTATTGCTGATGCCTGTCATTGTGTTTCCCTCCTATATTCCTATAGATTGTAAGCTTGCAGCAGGGCCCTCTAACCTCCAAGTCTGTCTGTCGTTACCCAGTTTGTTTTATCACTGTCTACCATTGTAACAAAGGAATCTGCTGCGCTATATAAGAAACTGTAAATAAATAAGTGCAGCAGCCAGCTCCGTCCAAAGAACCCAGTGCGCAGGACCCACCATAAATACCCCTTAAATATGTTATGTAACTGTAACATAATACTTATTATTCAATGTTTGCCGACTGGATAATAGGTGCTGTTTAGTTTTATTATATTATCATGTGTGGGATTGATTTATATAAATTTACAAGGTAAACAGAACTGAATATTTGCAGAACATTACATCTCATGTGTGAGATTGATTTATATAAATTCTCGAGGTAAACAGAACTGAATATCTGCAGAGCATTGCATCTCATGTGTGGGAATGAGTTATATAAATTCTTGGGGTAAACAGAACTGAATATCTGCAGAGCAGTACATCTCATGTGTGGGATTGATTTATATAAATTCTCGAGGTAAACAGAACTAAATATCTGTATTGTGTATTCACAACAGTACCTTCCAAGTTATCTGGCATATCTACTCTGGCCTGTGTGTAGGGAGGAATAGGGCAGCAGAGTATAACACCTCAGGTGCTGGATGTACTTAGCTGCTTTGGTAATTAATCATTCTGCACACTGCTTTAGATATCAGGAATGTCTTATTGACAAATTTTATTTTGCAATTTAAATAGTAAAACTCTGTTGCCTATGTGAAGGGAGGAACATCTTACAACTCTTAATGATACATGGTATCTTGGAATGCATGGGTGTTTATGTAAGCCACTTTTATTACCATTCATTGTAGTAGGGGGGTTGGGGATTGGGTGGAAAGAGTCCAATTAATGAGTGCACATGCATTTAAAGATCACTACGTAGGCTGTGGGCCATATAGCAGTGGCGTAACTGGAAATTTTGCTCCCCCCTGCCCAAAAAAATTTAACACCCCCCCCCCTTCCCCCGAAGTAAAACATATATATATATATATATATATATATATATATATATATATATATATATATATATATATTGGTACTTATGTAATTTCTGGTGTCAGCGCAGGAGTATTTTGTGTTCCCGGCTGTGACCGTGGTGGACCAGTTGAAGGTGCTGGATAGTTGAACGCTGGAGGTCTGATGACGGACATAAACAGGGGGATCAGGGCACAGCAAACCAGAGTGTTGGCGGAGACCAGAAACAGAGGCGCGGAGTCTAACCTGCCAGCGGTATTCACCAGGGAGCCCCGCAAGGAGCTTTGGACTTAGCTGCGTCTGACAGGCAGGTCGCGGCCCCCTGCCCTGGTCCTCTGGACGCAGGCTGGGACTCGGGAGACTGGACCCTGGAATGGCCTTGGGAGACCAGGGTGACGGGTGGCAGTCTGGGAACTGCAGGAGGGACGACTGGGAGTGTCGACAGGGGTGGACACAGGGAGTGTACACAGGTGTGCTGACTGGATAGTCTCTGTGGAGCACAATGGCCGATAGTCAACCCAGGTGTTGACGGGGACTGTCGACAGGATCAGGACAAGATGGCATAAGTCTCTGATGGTGATAGCTGGCTTAAGAGCCAGACAGGTGCCCAGCGAGACACCTGTTACTCGACTGCAGAGATGGTATAGCAGGAGTCTTCTGGAGATGGAATGAACCAGGTAATCAACAGCAGCTGGAGAATCGCTGGAAGCAGGGACACCGGTAAGCCTGGATATCCTGGAGCCTTGGAAACTTTCTCTGAACACCGGAGAACTCTGGAGCAGGTAAAGCAATTGTTCAAGGCAAGGAATGAAGGCCCAGGGCCTGAGTTATATCCCCCTTGCCTTTCTGTGATTGGCTGCCAGCCGCAGCACTAATCAACACTGGGGAGAGACAGGCACACCTGATTACTGCACAGGTGTGTGTGGATCAGGGATCAGGCTGCAGAACTCAGGGAAGTTCACTGGAGACTTAATCATTGGGAATGCAGGGCAGCTGCAACAGCAGCAGCTAGGAGCAAACAGGCATAGAAACTGACTGAACCAAGTCAGGTTCATGACATCTGGACTCCCGTTTTTCGTATGAGACCGCGTCCCTGCGCTCACCACGCTTCGGGCACGGTGGCTCGCTGCGCTCGCCACACTATATAAAATCAACTCCATGCGTAGTTGGATAGTAGGGGTATGAAAAAATGGGGTGCATAGATATCAGTGTTGTTGAAGATAGGAGTGTGTGTAATATAAGAGTAATTTAGATGTTTACACTTCCAGTTTTGAAAGGGGGTGTTCCCTGGTACTGGCATATAAGGCTTGCATTTTGGATTTATGGTTGCACGCTGATGGAGACAGGAGAGGGGGTCTTGATAAAGGTCTTGGAGAGACCAAAATGTTGACCACCAAACCCACTGTCATGATTTGATTGTTTCTCACGTTATGATATTAAAGTGCAAAAAGAAAAAGAAGACCGGTGAGTGCGTCTGTTTTCGGACATTTTGTTGTATTACCTGGAGTACCTACTAAGTAGGCCTTCTGGACTGACACCCCGGCTGTTGTATAAAAGGAGGAGAGTGCTTTCCAATGTGGATGGATATATATATATATATATATAAAAGAGTCCAAGAGACCGGCACACTCCACGGCAATAAGTATCGTAGTAGCCAGGTGCCTGCACAAATGGTAGGTACTCCACGGGGGTGAGAGCGGCACTCGCAGCATAAGAAGACACGATGAGATATTTGGTTCAAACAAACCAAATATGTTTGAACCAAATATCTCATCATGTCTTCTTATGCTGCGAGTGCCGCTCTCACCCCCGTGGAGTGTGTATGTATGTATGTGTGTATATATATATATATATATATATATATATATATATATATATATATATATATATATATATATATATATATATATATATATATATATATATATATATATATATATATATATATATATATAGGCAAAGAAGAATCCGGCACTCCACGGGTGTATAAAGATAATACTTGCTCCGGTGCCTTCCCAGGTCGTAGACCAAATGTAGCATAGATGGCAAATAGGCGTCACTCGGAGACTGGATACAAATTCAAAACTTTATTGTGTGGTGACCGACACCAGTGTTTCGAGCTAAACTGCTCGTCCTCAGGGTACCCTATTTGCCATCTATGCTATATATATATATATATATATATATATAGCGTCACAGGATTTCCAAGACCCGGAGCGTACTGCTTCGAAACGGGAAATAAAAGCATTTGAAAAGCTGCTGCAGTGCCGTGCTGATTTTCTGCCCGCCGGGAAAAAATTCGAGAGAAAATTAATGAACACTGGCACTTGGTAGCCAGTGACCCCATATTATCAAAAGAGCTCAGCCTGCCCCCGAGATTTGCATATCGTAGAGGCCCTAACCTCAGGGATATGCTGGTCAAGACTGCCACAAACCCCACCGTATCTTCCAAATTTAATTGGCTTAAACTAAAGAAGGGTACGTTCAAGTGTGGCAGCTGTGTGAACTGTCAGTTCCTGGTTACTGGGACAAAATTCACCAATCCCTCAGATGGGGAGACCTTCAATATTAAATACCGCCTGGACTGTAACAGCAAATTTGTTATATATGCTCTGCAGTGTCCCTGCAAATTGGTCTATGTGGGCAAGACCACCCGCATGCTTAAAGAGAGGCTGAACCAACATAGATCGTCCATAAAGAAGAGTACCAGTCCAGATGTGATACACAGTGATTTGAAGAACTTACCTGTTGCGAGACACTTTCTCAATAAATCCCATAAAGTCATGGATCTGAAATGTACTATACTAGACCACATCCCTCCCCTCAAATATGGCGGGGACAGGGAAAGGATGTTACTCCAGCGGGAGCTCTCGTGGATTTTCAGACTGAACTGCCTTGCACCCTTGGGTCTCAATGAAGACTTTAAAATGGGTTGTTTCCTGTGACTTATGATTCCCTTTATTTTATTTTATATGTCTTTCCTGTATTGCTGTGATGGTTCTTGCTAACTCTGGGCACCGCTGAGTGCTCAGGGATCAGATGTATGCGCTGCCGTGCGCTTTTCTACCTACTATGATGTGCTGATGTGTTATTTGCGGTACTTTTTTCCCTAATTTATGGTACAGGTGTTGACACCGCCGTGTCTCGTCAGTTTTGAGGCAATATATACAATAGAGGTGTTGACACCGCTATGTGTCGTCAGTTTATTTCAACATGTGTTTTTTGCTTTAACACATGGCTATGTGCATCAATGTCGTCAGTTTTGAGGTGTTGACACCGCTGTGTGTCGTCAGTTTATTTCAATATGTGTTTTTTGCTTTAACACATGGCTATGTGCACAATTAACGACCCTGCCCTTTGTTTGACACTGTACATCCATGCTTCCCTGTATTATGCTGTACCCTGGGGTCAACCAGCCTGACACATGGACACAACATGATACGCTACTATCCACTTGATATGACAGCGCCAACGCAGCATCTATGATCTTCCCCTTACGGCCCGCAGCATCACCCTTCCCCTCTCCTTCAGCAACAATGAGTGCCCAGCGGCTCAGCTGTACAAGTAGTGACAGCAGCCGCATCGCACACATGATGCGCATGGAACCCCAGAGACAGCCGCATCTAGGCTGATTATGCTCTGGAGTTTCCCATTCAGTTGCATCACAGAGCCCCTCCCCCCCGCCTTCCCAGCTGTCACTCAATGGAGATGACGAGCCAGGTCAGTGGAGGTCTGGTTGACCTCATTTACATGTTTTTTGGCGCAATTTTATGGTATATATGTTTGCTCTGCTGCAGTGTGCTTCACCTCTGATGAAAACTGCTCACATGCAGTTGAAACGGCTGTCAGGTCGGCAGCTGTCTCTTTGTGCAATGATGTAATTGCAATAAACCCTTTTTTTCTTCACCTACTACCGTGTGCCGGCTCCAATCCTTTCTGCGAGGGGGTAAGTGCTTTCTATTAACCACATTATGTGCCTGGCACCGGAACAGTTTTATCTTTAACCAGAGTGCCAACCTGAGAACCCAACTGTCTATATATATATATATATATATATATATATATATATATATATATATATATATATACATATATATAGCATTCCTTTTATGCCGGCACTCCAATTATTCAAACAGCTTGATCGGTGCACTCCACGATACAAATACAGGACTCCAATAATGAGAGGCACACAATCCAGGTAACTTGTCACATCAAGTGTATTAAGGCAGCTTCACATCAAGCGCTTTCGGGGGATGCAACCCCCGATTTCAGGATGACAGCCCCAACAGACAGAAAAGTGTAATCAATACTCCCACGCCCCAAACACAAATAAATAGAGACACTAATTACTCACCTGTCCAAGCGCGCGGCATTCAGAGCTGCACGATCTCTGGCAGGAAGCACAGTCACTCACTTCCTGTGAGCGCGTCAGGAACTGTGTCTGGAACGCATCTCCTGCGCTCCAGACTCGCACTTCCGTGTTCCAGCAGGTTGGAGGCGCGGCATCCTCCGCAAGTTCGAGCTGTTTTTTTCTGTTGCCGCTGCTGGGACAAGGAGAGCTAGAACAACAGAACACAAGCATGATTAAGACTATGAGCCCATAACCATAACATCAAGTGACAATACATTAACAAATATACATACAAAAATGTAGAAAAAATATATACATGAAAAATACATGAAAAAGACAAGAAATACTATGCACAATGTCGGCTGCAATCCATAGAGCCCTAACATGCCACAGTGGAATCCTCCACTGGGGCTGGCCATTAACTGACTATGCCAATGTACATACAAAAGTAGCAATACTCAATGGGGAATTAAACAATCACAATAAGGTCAGATTAAGTAAGACTGTTCCAATTAATCTGGCCACCTGGTTTAGTGGTCCCCAACCTCAGAATCCATTGGGTCTCCTCAATAAGCAATTTTTTTGCCCTATCCCCACCCCTGATATTTTGTGGGACCTGGTCCATGATAAAGTATTTAAGGGATGAAAGTG
This sequence comes from Crinia signifera, assembly GCF_055691185.1. Taxonomy (NCBI): domain Eukaryota; kingdom Metazoa; phylum Chordata; class Amphibia; order Anura; family Myobatrachidae; genus Crinia; species Crinia signifera. The sequence goes on along the minus strand of NC_139218.1, from coordinate 169,045,318 downwards.
GATTGTTTAAAGTGACGTGGGACCGGTTGGTCCACATCTTTTCCTTTCAGACTCAGGTCAATAGAGGACCTGTGGGCCGCCATTCTCTCTTTAAACTTGCGTGTGGTTTGCCCTACATACCAAAGGCCGCATGGGCAAATGATGGCATACACTACATATGTAGAGGAGCAAGTGAGGACAGATCTAATGTCATACTTCTTGTTGCAATGGGGATGTGTAAAATCTTTACATTTGATAATGTACTCGTCCGTTGCCCCCTCTTACGCAAATGTGTATATGTTCGCACAGGAACAGGACCTCTTCTTCAGGGACCAGGCCATTTGGGGACACGTCATGCTGTACCTTCGTTACATAGATGACGTGTTCCTCATTTGGACGGGGGGCGAGGAGGGGTTCCTGGACCTGATGCGGGACATTAATTCGAGTAGTGCTTACATCAAATTTACTTTTGAATATAGTGAGTGTAAGGCCAATTTCCTTGATGTGACCGTGGAGATCAAGGAAGGGATTATTTGTACCAGCAGATTTTCAAAAAGTACCGATAGAAACACCCTCTTACGGGCCACAAGCCATCATCCCCCTTCCCTGAAGAAGGGGTTGCCCCTGTCACAAATGCTGAGAGTGGCGCGGTTGACTAGTGACAGGGAGAAACTATCTACTGAATTAGACCAGATGGTCGATAGGTTTTTGGTAAGAGGGTATGATAGAAATCTGCTTCTGACACAAAAACAACAGGTGTTAGACATGGATCCAGACCTTCTGTGGAGTCCTAAACAGAAACAGAAGGAAAAATTGATTCCGTGGGTCCATGAATTTTCTGTGTCCAGTCCGATTGTTTGTAGGGCATCTCGAGCACTATGGCCCATCATTCGGATGGACACAGAGCTACCTGGCCTCAAGGAACATAGACCACTCCTAGCGTACACCAGGGGTAGGAACCTGAGGGACCGTCTGGTCCATGCAGATATCTCGGGTTTCTCTGAAACAATACCGCCCAATGTTTACTTTAAACCCCCGGGGTGTTACAGCTGTGGTACCTGCATAACTTGCAAGTACATTATCACATGTAAAGATTTTACACAGCCCCATTGCAACAAGAAGTATGACATTAGATCTGTCCTCACTTGCTCCTCTACATATGTAGTGTATGCCATCATTTGCCCATGCGGCCTTTGGTATGTAGGGCAAACAACACGCAAGTTTAAAGAGAGAATGGCGGCCCACAGGTCCTCTATTGATCTGAGTCTGAAAGGAAAAGATGTGGACCAACCGGTCCCACGTCACTTTAAACAAATGGGGCATCCACTTTCATCCCTTAAATACTTTATCATGGACCAGGTCCCACAAAATATCAGGGGTGGGGATAGGGCAAAAAAATTGCTTATTAAGGAGACCCAATGGATTCTGAGGTTGGGGACCACTAAACCAGGTGGACTCAACGATAAGATTAATTGGAACAGTCTTACTTAATCTGACCTTATTGTGATGGTTTAATTCCCCATTGAGTATTGCTACTTTTGTATGTACATTGGCATAGTCAGTTAATGGCCAGCCCCAGTGGAGGATTCCACTGTGGCATGTTAGGGCTCTATGGATTGCAGCCGACTTTGTGCATAGTATTTCTTGTCTTTTTCATGTATATATTTTTTCTACATTTTTGTATGTATATTTGTTAATGTATTGTCACTTGATGTTATGGTTATGGGCTCATAGTCTTAATCATGCTTGTGTTCTGTTGTTCTAGCTCTCCTTGTCCCAGCAGCGGCAACAGAAAAAGCAGCTTGAACTTGCGGAGGATGCCGCGCCTCCAACCTGCTGGAACGCGGAAGTGCGAGTCTGGAGTGCAGGAGATGCGTTCCAGACACAGTTCCTGACGCGCTCACAGGAAGTTAGTGACTGTGCTTCCTGCCGGAGATCGTGCAGCTCTGAATGCCGCGCGCTTGGACAGGTGAGTAATTAGTGTCTCTATTTATTTGTATTTGGGGCGTGGGAGTATTGATTACACTTTTCTGTCTGTTGGGGCTGAAGACGGGGGTTGCATCCCCCGAAAGCGCTTGATGTGAAGCTGCCTTAATACACTTGATGTGACAAGTTACCTGGATTGTGTGCCTCTCATTATTGGAGTCATATATATATATATATATATATATATATAATGTGTGTGTGTAACTGCATGAAATGCCGGCACTCCCTGGACAGGATTCCCTCTGTTGGGATGCCGGCCTCAGTTTTCTGACTGCCGACATCCCCACTGCTATATTATATTTATATATTTCAATGTGTGGGACAGGGCAAACACTAATTTAGAAAAGGGGGGAGGCACTGTGCTGAATCATGTCTAAAGGGCAGTGATTGGTGCAGTCTGGAGGTTAGGTGGAGGGGGGGCAGTGGGATGGGGTAAGTTGGCTGATTGGGGAGGGAAGGGGGCAAGGTAGCAGGTTGATAGACACTGGGGTGGTGGGGAACTACTGGGATGGAAAAGTGGGGGGTTAGTGAGGTAGTATTCTGGGGAAAGGAGATTGTTACACTGACCTGGAGATTGGTTGTCTGGCTTACATACTTTGCAGCTCTGCATGTACACTCAGTCCGCAGCCCCTCAGCGCCAGATGCAGCCAGATGCAGCTGCTAGGATCAGGGTGTTGGTATGATTCTGCAGTCATGCCTCTCCATGGTGTGAGGCCCGTGAATGTTGCCAGCCCCAGCGCCTGCTCAGCCTCAGCTCAAAGATCTCCGTAGGCTGGACTCTGCCTTGCTCTCAGACACTTTTGCAGAGAGCCGATCAGTGTTTGGGGGAGAGAAATGAACACCGCCTGAGGAGGAGTGAGCCTAGCCAAGCTATCACCTGTCTAGTATGTATAAGGGAGCCGATCAGCGGCGCTGCATGTAGCCGATCACTGCTGGGGAGGGGGTACTGTAATAATGCTCCCTCTGCACCAAGTGACTGACTGGCTGCTGAGGGAGCCGTGGATGCCGGCCGTGTACTCATGCTGAATGCCGGGGGACTGTAGATGTGGGTGTAGTGCGGCTCTGTCCCTAGTGTAGCCACTGGACTCCCTCCCATCCATCTCAGACCAGGGGTTAGTTCATTCGCATAGCGTAGGATGGCGGAGGAAGGGGGTGCGGTGTTCAGCAGTGCAGCATCCATAAAGTGACAGCGCGGCGGCAGCAGGAAGCCAGCGGTCAAGATGCGGCTGGGGGTGTATAATTGTGGGGTCACTGAAAGGAGGATTGTTGCCTCCGGCTGCGCCCCGGTGGAGTTGGCTCCCCCCCGCCACCGCGGGGGCTGCGGAGGCTTAGTTATGCCACTGCCATATAGGCTGTGTAGCTGTGTGCATAATAGATTTGAAGTGTATCATTTTTTAAGTGCGGCATAATTGAAACATAACTGCAGTGTTATACTAGTGTTACACTGAAGTGAAACAAAAGGACAGAAAACAACAACTCAGAAAACCAGACTGCTTTGAGTGAGCTCACTCTATCCTCACAGCCATACTACCCCTGGCTGCTTAATTTGGCTATTCATCCATAATATCACCATTTTTACATCTGCAAACAACTTTTACTATCACTATTAATGCTTGTATTTGCACTGTCAGTTTTGAGAATGCACAGCAGTACATCTATTGACTTCACCTCTCATGCAGTGTCCCCCAACATTTTATTCTTGGTCCTCTTCTTCTCTATCTCCACATGTCCTCTCTGGGTGAGCTCATTTGCTCACTCAACTTCCACTATCACATCTATGGCTGATAATACTGAAATCTACCTTCTCTTCTGATCTCTCTCTCTATGGGCGGTATTCAATGAGCCTGATTCGCCAGGTTTTTATGGCGAATTTGTGCTGTTTGGCGAATTTCTGTCAAAACGGTGAATCGCCCTATTCAATGACCACATGGCGAATACATTTGAAGGTTTTTTTCGCCATGATTCACCGAGTAGCAATCGCTATCTTTTTATGGTGAAGTGGAATGTGAACTTTTAAAATAAAGTGTTTTGTTTTTTACATTTGGTGTAAAAAAATCAGGAATTTTATTCTGAGGAGGGGCATGCTATTTTTATTCATGTGCTGTAAGCACATGGATATATATTTAATTTTAAAAATAATATTTTTTTTTTTTTTTTTTTACACAGCATCCAGCAGGTGGCGCCAGAGCGGAGCCGCTCATTACATATTCATATATTCACTGCACGATCATTACGATCCTGTGTAGTGAATATACGCTCGCCTGCTGGCACCCCCGGGGGGGCAGCCTGTGCTGCCTGGCACCCGGGGAGCACACCTAACCCCCCACAAAGGTCTGGGCTAGGCAGAGAGACTACCATCTCTCTGCCTGGCACCATCCTGAGGCTCCCTGCGGCAATCGCCGCAGGAGCTCATATTCGCCAGTCAGGGGCTTGCTGCCCCTGACTCGTTGAATACCGGAGCCCGCCGGCTCCGGAACGTGGCGAATGTGCAGCGAATCCAAAAAAGGATTCGCTGCACCTCGCAGGTATTCACATTGAATACCGCCCTATATCTTCACTCATTTCTCCAACTGTCTCTCTTCTGTCTACTCTTGGATGACCCAGTGCTTTCTTTGACTTAAAATATCAAAGACTAAGCTGACCTCTTCCCACCCTCTTGCATAAAACCCGACCATCTCTCATCCTAACCTTCCGTTTATGCCCACTTCTACCCCTTCTGTGTCACCCCTGTCTGTCTAACCCTCCCCTTTAGAATGTAAGCTCTCACGAGCAGGGCCCTCTCTCCTCATGTGCCTTTCTATGAATATATAAACCTCTGCCACCCTGATAATTGCTTCAGTGTCCTGTCACCTGATGCAACTATTCATATTAACCGACGCTGATGGGATGGGGGCAGCGGCTCAGCCTGGGGATCCCAGGGATGTCATTGCCTGTCCTGGAGACAATGTGGCAGCAGAGGTGGCACAGCCTATGGATCCTGGCAGGACCTGCATCACACTGGCATGACCCAGGGATCACCTCACCCCCCCCCCCCCTTACACACAGGATTTCTGGCCTGCAGCCCAACACCCCACCACCCCACCCCCCAGCGGGCAACATTGATTCTCCCCAGCCTCATTGATTCTCCACCGCACCTTCACCCCACGCTGGCCTCCCCTACAGGAAGATGGCTCCTCAAATGGCTGCCTTATGTAACCCTGTGTCTCCCATGTGATAACTGTACTGTCTCTGCTATAATCTGTGCTGTTCTTGCTCATACTGTTACCTACCTGGCTGCTGCAACTACCAGTGGCGCCGCTGATGGCTGCCTAGGTGCTGTGCAGCTCGGCATGTATGTGTTCCCCGCATGTAATGTCTTAACAAATGGATGTAATGCCCATCCCTGCTCGATGCTGCACTGTAATCCACAAAACTTTCCTAGTGTGCTCAAGCACACATGGCCAATAAAGTTGATTCTGATTCTGTTACTTGTCCTAAGCTGCTTTGTGATGTAATTCATTATGTGTTTTTGCTCATAACTATTCTCTGTAAAGCACTGCGGAATTTGTGTGCGCTATATAAGAACCTGTTAATAAAATAAATATGTTGATATATTTTTTTTTATTTTTTTTTTGGGGGGGGGGGGATTTTTCTGTCCTCTATATCCTTGATTATGTTCTCTCAAATGCACACTGTATTTGTATTGTCTTTTCTAACAAATAAAGAAAAAAAAATTATACAAAAAAACATCAAAGGTCTTTTTGAGTATTTCCATGGAAGATAAGGTCTAACGCATGATTCTAATGTGGCTTATAAGGCATGTAGCACTAGCTACCGTGAGCCACTAGTGCTATGACCTCAAGTGATAGGATGAGGCCTTCAGAATGTTCTGCAGAACAGTCAAGGTGCATCTTTGTGTCTTTCAAACATCTGCCTGGGTAGAACAAAGTACATCAGCTACTTTTATTATATAGACAAACTTTTTTTCTCATTATGTGTTATCATCTCAAAGTAGATTACATTAATCATTCTTTGTAGTGTAAAGCTAATGGGAAGCAGTTCATGATCACATGATTGTGAATGTAACATTACTCTAAAGAGAAAATGAGCATTGTTTGTAGGAATATACTTATGTCTAGCTTATTATGTTTGTTTTTTTGCAGGGTACAAGTGTACTGTCTCCAATGCTACATATTGGCAGTGTCATTGTCCTAGCCACTATGATTCACAAGAAATCTGCTATACAGCTGTTTGAAAAGCATCCGTGCCTTTACATTCTTGCATTTGGATTTGTTTCTGCAAAGGTGACAAACAAATTAGTGGTAAGCATTTTTTAAAGCTTAGTTTTTATAATCACTACGGAATACATTTTTGTGTAGTTTATATTGTATGTCTTTCAAGTTACAATTTTATGGTACAACATGGAAGAATACACTGCAAGATTCAAATGCAGCCTTTAATAGGGATGCAATTATCTGTATATAAAAAACCTAACTTCTCACCTCTATGGGGAGTATTCAATGAGTTATTTCTCCATGTGCAGCAAATCCTGTTTAGGATTCGCTCTACATTCGCAGGGTTCCAGAGGGCTGCAGAATTAACTGCCAGCCCTCCCTGTCACCCTATTCAAAGCCGCAGGGGCTCACAGCCCCTGATGGTGAATTTCAACCCCTGCGGCGAAAGCAGCAGGGAGCCAGGGAGATGTAAGCCTCCCTGCCTGCCCCAGAATTTGTGGGGGAGAAGGAGGGTTCCCGGGGACATAGGCAGCAGAAGCTGCCCCCCGTAGAGCTGGCAGGGGAGCCCCTTCACTGGTCCCACTCGTAATAAGCCGGGACCAGTGTGAAGTGAATAGATGAATATTTCATGAGTGGCTCCCGGCCCCCTGCTGGCGAATGTGTAAAAAAAATGATGGTACTTGTTTCCTAGCACGGCCACAATCGCGGGCATCGTGTGTCATTTTTAGTGGTATACGACGCGACCGACGCGATGCCCCCGATTTTCCCATTGAAATGCATTGAAAACAGTGAAAATCGTGTCGGTCGCGTCGTATGCGGCTAAAAAAGGCTTAAATGGTGCAGACGCGATGCCCATGATTTCCCCATAGGAAACAATGTTAAATGGCTCAATGTACCCGCGATGCCCCCGATTTCCCATAGGGAACAATGTTAAATGACTCAATTTCACCAAATCATCATAGGGACCAATGGTAAATGGCCCAGAAACCCCCCAAAACACCCCTGAACAGTGAAATTTTCCCCCAAAAGTATTTTACGCCACCCCACGATCAACGCGAACCCGAAGCGTAGCGAGCCCGCGAGGGGCGGCGGTACGCGGCCTCCAACCTTTTCATACCCCCACTATCCACGTCGGCGTGGAGTCGAGAATAGAATAGTGTGGCGAGCGCAGCGAGCCCGAAGCGTGGCGAGCGGACGCGGATACCTTCACAGGTAAACGCGTCCCTTCGCGGGCTTCACAGGTATCCGCGTCCCCTCGCGGGGCTCGCTGCGCTCGCCACGCTTCGGGCTCGGTGGCTCGATGCGCTCGCCACACTATTCTATTCTCAACTCCACGCCGACGTGGATAGTGGGGGTATGAAAAGGTCGGAGGACGTGTACCGCCGCACCTCGTGGGCTCGCAGCGCTCGCCACGCTTTGGGTTCGCGTTGATCGTGGGGTGGCGTAAAATACTTTTGGGGGGACATTTCACTGTTCCGGGGTGTTTTGGGGGGTTTCTGGGCCATTTACCATTGTTTCCTATGGGAAATCGTGGGCATCGCGGCTAAATTGAGGCATTTAACATTGTTCCCTATGGGGAAATCGCGGGCATCGCGGCCATCGCACCCGATTTTTTTAGTGCATGTGATGGCCGCGATGCCCACGATTTTCCCTTATGATGCCCACGATCATGATCGTTGTGGCCGTGCTAGGAAACAAGTACCAAATTTATATATATATATATATATATATATATATATATATATATATATATATATATATATATATATATATATATATATATATACTGGGGGTAAGGATGGAAGAGGGTTGGAGGAGATTTTAGAGGAGGAGATTTTAAACTAAGCAATGGGGGGGGGGGGATAGCTAGATACTATGGGACCCATAGTGAGAATAGTAAGATTGGGATCAAGAATCAATTTGGGGGAGGAGGAGGGGGGAGGACATAGTTACAGTCAGTGTCCGGGGTACTAATAAGGGTAATATTGTGGGTAATTCTTGGGGTGCTCCCGGAATATTATGTAATAACAGTAATCTTACCTCATTACAGCTCTTAAGTACATATGACCTTAGGGTATGGGAAGGAGTTAATGACATAGGAAGAAGTTTCAAAACTGTAAAGTAGGTCGGACAGTGGGAATGGTGGGGAGGCCTGTAGAGAGTCTACTAAGGGGGAGGTGGGTACGAGGAAGTTAGTAAGGAATACAAATAAGTCCAGACGAGAAATTCAACACAATGTTAGAGACGCAAATAAAAATAAACATAAATTAAAATGCCTACTGGCTAATGCAAGAAGCTTAGCAGGTAAAATTGGGGAACTCGAAACTGGTCACTAGGGACGATTATGACATTATTGGTATTACAGAAACATGGTGTAACGAGTCGCACAATTGGGCATTATACAGTACATGGAGGGATACACACTCTACAGAAAAGACAGGGAAAATAGAAAGGGCGGGGGGGGGGGGTGGGTGCCTACTGTATATGTAAAAAATAACTTAACATCGTGTGAGAAAGAAATGAGCACAGGCACAGAGGAAGACTACACGGAGGCCATGTGGGCAGAGATAACCGACAGAAACAAAAAAACGAATAACATAATTTTAATAGGGATATGCTATAGACCAGGGGTGGCCAACCGGTCAGAGGTAAAGAGCTGAAAAATATCGGTAGTCAAGCTAAAGAGCCGACATCATGCACGCGCCGAAGGAGCATGTGCCAAAAAAGGGGCGTAGTCTATTTTGACCCCATGGGTGGGTGTGATACAAATATGCCTCCAATAGTGCAGTGCCATATATACATATGCCCCCAATAGTGCCAGATACACATATGCTCCCCTCACGGTGCCGGGTATGCCCCTACAGTGCCAGAAAGCTGGTATGCCCCCACAGTGCCAAAAAGCTGGTATGCCCCCACAGTGCCAAAAAGCTGGTATGCCCCCACAGTGCCACCAACTGCTATGCCCCCACAGTGCCACCAACTGCTATGCCCCCACAGTGCCACCAACTGCTATGCCCCCACAGTGCAAATTTCCCAGCAGCAGCACACACCGTTGTTGCTGCTGCTGCCGGGCGGGGAAAGGATAGTCTGGCGTCCAAAGCGTAGAAATAGCTAAGCGCTGGAAATTAGTCCCTGCTGCCGTCTAAAGGGGATACTCAACCCCTCTTAAAAAAGAAAAACAATAAATACAGATGTAGACGGCGCAAAGGGACACTATGGATACTAGGTTCAAAGAATTCAGTATAAATTTATTTTCTAATATAATATTTCATACACTTTTAAAAATGAGATCACCGGCCGGCGTAATTTAGCATAAAATACACTAAAATCAATCACATGAAAAAATCACATAACAAAAACATCTAAACTATGCATATTGGTCACTTTCTGCTGCAGCAATTTATAGCACAATCAAGTAATTATTCAGATACTTTTATATATATCCACACTCTGGGCCTTATTTTGGTTCATTCTTTCTGACAAAATCCTTCTTAGATGGACAAAACCATGTGCACTGCAGGGGGGGGGGGGGGCAGATGTAACATGTGCAGAGAGAATTAGATTTGGTTGAGTAATTTTGTTTCTGTGCAGGGCAAATACTGACTGCTTTATGTTTACACTGCAATATAGATCTTACTTTGAAGTAAAACCCCACCCAAATCTAATTCTCTCTGCACATGTTACATCTGCCCCACCTGCAGTGCACATGGTTTTGCCCATCTAAGAAGGATTTTGTCAGAAAGAATGAACCAAAATAAGGCCCTCTGTCTGTCTTTCCTGTTTAGAATGCAGACAGAGATCAAAACAAAACATTTTTCCTGCAGGCTTTTTAGATTTGGTTAGGCATATAAAGGGTTAGCTCTTGTTAAGCAGTGGTTAATTGCAGTCAGTGCAATATTTGTTTTTAAACTGTAGAGGTTTGTGCCTCTCAGAATTCACACTTCAAGTGCAAGCAAATTGCTGGATATTGTATGTCTAAAAAAGTACGTGCTGCACGTACTTTTTAGACTACATCTGAAATTTAACATTACAAACATGGGTTCATCGCATGCATCCAAGTGCACATCTCATAGCAAGCTGGAAGAAAAATTGTGTAAAACCATTGTACAGACAAAAACGCATAGCACAGTACAATTGTAGCGTCTGTGGGCACCTTTAGTAAGTTTATGTGACATATAAGCAGAGAAAAGGATTATACTTATGCTCCGTGGCTGTTCATTTTGTAATCCACAGGGAGGGAGGTACTTGCTCAGTTACCCACGCCGTGAGCGGGTCCTCGGCTGCTCCATTTCACTTGGTCAGCCTCTTTGGGAACACTCAGCTCCGGCCTCCGGGTCTCTCTCAAACGGCGGCGTCTCACGTGTAGGTGATGAGGGACTCCTGGGTGACGTGTTTCCCCGCCTCTTAGGACATCAGCGGCTTCATCAGATGACGTATGCATGTACTGTCCCTGGTATTTATCCGGGCATGCGCCGCCTCTGTGGGCGTGTGTTATGTTTAATCACCAGCATCTCTGGGTTTCTTTTTTGCACATTCACATTGGTTACAAAACCAAGCCTCGTTCTGGTGTCCGTTATTGTTTCCTGCTATGTTTTATTATTAGCGTGGATTTTAAGACTTAATCGTCTGTTTATTTGCCTTCATGCACTTTCATTTTGTACCTATATCTAGCAGTCTAAAATACACATTTAAAAAAAACGGACTTTGGTCATTGATCTTTTGATAGATCCCATATATATGTCGCATATATATGTCGCCACTATTCATCTAGTCTACTATAACTACTCAATTAATGTACTTATATTCGCGCATAATGGATGGGGAAAGAAAGGAGACCACCCACCATGCGCAAATTTTATTTGGACCATGCCCACATCCATGCCGCAGACGTTCTGCACACATGCATCCGGGCATGTCTCCATAATCTATCATTTAAACAATTGTCAGCTTATATGCACATAGGTATGCAACAATATACATATGTGTACATCCGTGAAAAAAAAAAGAAGGGAATTTACACATATGCACATATGTATACATATGCCCATATGCAAAAAGACACAGTATACACGGAAAGCATTACTGTATCATAATACAGTGATCATGCAGTCAGTTTCATCTTAATTGGGAAGTATAGATGGTACTTATGTATTATCTGGGCTGCCGATATTTTGATTGTATGCCTTAACTTAAGACATATAAACAGATGCGATATCGCATCGCATCACATCGCATAGCATACGACCATATCGCATGCGATGCGATGCGATGACCTGATTTTTCCATAGGATTCAATGTTAAAATGGACTGTGTCCATTTTAACATGGAATTCAATGGAAAAAAGGGGTCCTTTTCATGCCCCTACTATCCAAGTGGGCATGGAGATGGATATAAACCTGTGGCGAGCGTAGCGAGCCACCGAGCCCGAAGCGTGGCGAGCGAAGCGACGGTATTATGTGTCCACTCGCGGGGCTCGCCACGCTTCGGGCTCGGTGGCTCGCTACGCTCGCCACAGGTTTATATCCAACTCCATGCCCACTTGGATAGTAGGGGTATGAAAAGGACCATTTTAACATTGAATCCTATGGAAAAATCGGGTCCATCGCATCGCATGCGATATGGTCGGATGCGATGCGATGGACCTGATTTCAAAATCGGCAGCCCAGTTAGTACATAAGTAACGTACAGATTTATAAATTTGGGGAATTTAAACATATATATAATAAAATGCAGAATATAAACAAATATGTTTTTTTTTTTCCTTTTTTTTTATATCATGCGTATTGGATTAGATGAGGATATATCTGGATCTTTTGCAAATACCATCTACCATTCTTCTTGAGTCTTAAAACCACCTCTGGAATGTGGTGAGAGGAAGGGAAAAAAAGAGAAGTATGGGGGAGGGGATGGGGGGAAGGGAGGATATTTTTGGATAGACGGAAATAAAAACAAAGGAAAAGGAGGGTTTTTTTTTTGTTTCTACTAAATCTCCTATACAAGGATTACCAATTAAAATGATGGAATGGGTATAGAGAATTGGAAGTGGAAGGGAAAGAAACACGATGGAAACCCATACTTAGTATATATGTAAGGGGAAATTAACTCTATGGTTAGTAATTCCATAAATGCAAATTATGTGTGGGTTGATCTCAAACTTCAGGTGGAATAGCAGCAGGAAAACTCATTATGTCCTTTGTTCATTATTCTTCTTATTTTTATTTATATTTCTTACATGGGGGGGTAGTTAGATGTTATTAAGTTCAATGGTGTCATTTAGACCGTTGGGGACCATCGTTCCTAGCTGGAATATCCAGTATGCTTCTCTTCTACAGATTAATCCAAATCTGTCTCCCCCTCTTTGTGTCGGTTTTATATGCTCTATTGCTCTAATGCGTACGTTTTTAATGCATTGCTGTTGACAGTGGGATATGTGTTTTGATAGGGGGTGGGTTCTTATTCCCCCCCAGTATGTTGTGCCTGTGTTCCATGTACCGAGTATGCAAACTCCTCGTGGTTCGGCCAACATACTGGAGGCCACACCCACAATCTATCAGATAGATGACGTAATAGGACTTACAGTTCAAAAATGATTTTATTTTATGGGTACTCTTTACCTAGCACGGCGCCCACGATTTTGATCGTGGGCATCGCAGGTAAAAAAATTGCGGGCATCGCGGCCATTGAATGCACTAAAAATCGGGTGCGACGCGCCCGACGCGATGCCCGCGATTTCCTATAGGGATCAATGTTAAATTTCTCAATTGACCCGATTTTACTGTTCAATGCCTCAATGGACCCGATTTTTCCATAGGAAACCATGTTAAATGGCCCACAGAGGCCAAATAGCCACCCTGAAGTGTGAAATGGCCCCCACAATTGTTAACGCCACCCCACGATCAACGTCAACCTGAAGCGTGGCGAGCGGCGGCGGTACGCGTCCTACGACCTTTTCATACCCCCACTATCCACGTCGGCGTGGAGTTGAGAATAGAATAGTGTGGCGAGCGCAGCGAGCCACCGAGCCCGAAGCGTGGCGAGCGGACGCGGATACCTTCACAGGTAAACGCGCCCCTTCGCGGGCTTCACAGGTATCCGCGTCCCCTCGCGGGGCTCGCTGCACTCGCCACACTATTCTATTCTCAACTCCACGCCGACGCCAAAGTTCCTTGCGGGGCTCCCTGGTGAATACCGCTGGCAGGTTAGACTCCGCGCCCCTGTTCCTGGTCTCCGTCAACTCTCTGGTTCGCTGTGCCCTGATCTCCCCGTGTATGTCCTACATCAAACCTTCTGCCTTTGGCTCTCCAGCGCCCTCCACTGGTCCACCACGGTCACAGCCGGGAACACAGAACCGGCCTGCGCTGACAGTTTGTTCAAGAACGATGGACTCGGCTCAAGACCCCAGTGTGGGACCAGCGGTCATCCAAAATGTTACCGCCCGAATAGAGACTCAGGAAGCCACTCAGCAGCGAGTGATAAAATTCCTTCAAGAGGTATCCAATCGATTGGACACATTACAGCAATCATTGCCGACTCCTGTGTCAACCGTCCAGGGGAATCTGTCTTCACCCGCTGCTTCACCTTCTCGTCTCCTGCTACCAGTTCCCAGCAAATATGACGGCGATCCAAAACTCTGCCGGGGGGTTATCAACTAATGTCAGATCCAGTTTGAACTTCTTCCACAAAATTTCCCTACCGCCAGAATCAAGATAGCCTACATTGTCTCCCTGCTAACTGGCTCCGCCCTCAATTGGGTATCACCGTTATGGGAGAGATCTGATCCCCTGTTGTCAGACTATGGCAAGTTCTTACAGACTTTCCGCCGTATATTTGATGTACCTGGACGCTCTACTTCTGCATCCACAGATTTACTACAGGTCAAACAAGGGTCCCGATCCATGGGACAATATGTGATCCAGTTCCAGACTTTGGCCTCTGAGTTACAATGGAATAACGAAGCTCTGACAGCCGCGTTCTGGTTAGGGGTATCAGACCGCATTAAAGACGAACTGGCCACCGCGATCTTCCTGATTCCTTGGAAGACTTAATCTCCTTGTGTGTAAAGATTGATCTCCGCCTCCGAGAAAGAGGTCTAGAGAAACAAAAGAAGTTAATTCCCAAGTTTACTCCCCGAGTACGCTCAGAGTCCCCTGCGAGTGAAGAACCAATGCAAATAGGTAGATCACGCCTGACTCCTGAGGAACGTTCCCGTCGACAGCGCAACAAATTATGCATCTATTGTGCTGCTCCCAGTCACTTCATCAATGATTGTCCCGAGCGGTCGGGAAACTTCAAGGCCTAACCTGTAACGGAGGAGTTAGGTTAGGTCATGTTTCAAAGTCTCCTCCCTGTACTGACTTTACCCTTCCAGTGTCCCTAGAGACCCCTGCTGGACTTAGATCAAGCTCCGCCTTGGTCGACTCCGGGTCGGCAGGGAATTTCATTTCTCAACACCTTGTTACCAAGTTACAAATTCCCGTGATGCCTCTACATCCTTATCTCATTGTCACAGCAGTGGATGGCAGTAAAATTCCGGGCAGTGAGGTACATGCCTGTACCAAACCGGTTCTGCTAAAAGTGGGCACATTACATCAAGAGCACATTAAATTTTTTGTCATTCCTAAAGCGTCTTATGATATTGTGTTGGGTCTTCCTTGGCTCAGGCTCCACAACCCCACCATCAACTGGTCGCTTTTACAATTAGAGCAATGGAGTCATCATTGTCATCAGCATTGCATTAATCCTGTGATACCTGTGCGCTCTGCTGTTGCCACCTCTTTGCCTGGTCTCCCCGAAGTTTACAGAGACTTTGCTGATGTGTTCTGCGAACAATCAGCTGACACACTGCCGCCCCACCGTCAGTGGGATTGTCCAATTGACCTCCTCCCCGGGAAGTCCCCTCCCAAGGGACGCACGTACCCATTATCGGTCCCCGAGACTCAAGCCATGTCAACATATATTCGTGAGAACTTACAGAAAGGGTTCATCAGGCCCTCAAAGTCCCCAGCGGGCGCAGGATTCTTTTTTGTAAAAAAAAAAGATGGTGGTCTGCGACCTTGTATTGATTACAGAGGGCTAAATAACATTACAGTCAAAAACAGCTATCCACTCCCCTTGATTACAGAATTATTCGATCGAGTGAAAGGTGCCACCGTCTTCACCAAGCTGGACCTCCGTGGGGCATACAACCTGATACGTATCCGCAAGGGTGATGAGTGGAAGACTGCATTCAATACGAGGGATGGTCACTACGAGTATTTAGTGATGCCCTTCGGCCTCTGCAATGCCCCAGCTGTCTTTCAACAATTCGTTAATGAGGTCTTCCGGGACATGCTGTACGTCTGTCTTGTGGTCTATTATTCTCCAGAGATTTACATTCACATCGCTCCCAAGTCAAAGAGGTCCTCCTCCGTCTCAGAAAAAATCAACTCTACGGCAAGATTTCCAAATGTACATTTGAGGTATCCTCTGTCCCATTTCTAGGATACATAATTTCCGGGTCACAACTGAGCATGGATCCTGAGAAATTGGAAGCCATCACTGGGTGGTCTCAACCCACCACATTGAAAGCCGTCCAACGCTTTATCGGCTTCGCCAACTATTACCGAAAATTCATTCGGGGTTTCTCCACTCTGATTGCTCCTATTACTGCTCTCCCCCGCAAGGGTGTCAACCCGTCTGTCTGGTCCCCAGAGGCCTTGTCTGCATTCCAGTTACTGAAACAGTCATTCATCTCTGCACCCATCCTGTCCCAGCCCGATATGGAACGACCTTTTTCTTTAGAAGTCGATGCCTCTAACATAGGGGTAGGTGCAGTATTGTCCCAGACATCCGAGGATGGGAAGCAGCATCCCTGCGGTTTTTTCTCACGCAAATTCTTACCAGCAGAGAGAAACTACTCCATAGGCGACCAGGAGTTACTGGCTATCAAATTAGCACTCGAAGAATGGAGGTATCTCCTGGAAGGAGCCAAGTTTCCAGTTATCATATACACTGATCATAAGAATCTCCTGTACTTACAATCGGCTCAGTGTATGAATCCTCGTCAGGCCCGGTGGTCTTTATTCTTCTCCAGGTTTTCTTTAAAGATCTTGTACCGTCCTGGTTCTCAAAACGTGAAGGCTGATGCCTTATCCCGCTCCATGGAAGAGGATCCTCTGGTACCAGAAAATCATCCCATCATTGATCCCATCGCATTTGCTCCCACGCAACTTTCTCCTGTACCCCCTCCTGGCAAAACTCTCGTACCCCCTGAGCTCCGCCAAGGACTGCTGTCCTGGGCTCACAAGTCCTTGTTCTCCGGACACCCTGGCGTCCAGGGCACGCTTGAAATCCTTCAACGATCTTACTGGTGGCCCCAGATAAGAAAAGACGTCAAAGACTTTGTGGCATCGTGTACTGTTTGTACCCAGCATAAAACCCCTCGTCAAATCCCTGCTGGGAAACTTTACCCCTTATCCATCCCAACGCGTCCATGGACGCACATCTCAATGGACTTCATCACAGAGTTACCCAAATCCCAAGAATACAACACCGTCTGGGTGGTAGTTGACCGTTTTTCAAAGATGGCCCGATTCATACCCCTCTCCGGGTTACCCTCCGCTCCTAGTTTGGCGCAGTTTGGCGCAGTTATTTGTACAGCACATCTTCAAAAGCCATGGCCTGCCTACAGAAATCGTCTCTGACCGAGGAGTGCAATTTGTGGCACGTTTTTTGCGTGTAAACTGATTTTTTTATTTTTGAAATGTAATTTCATGGCTGTTCATGTTCTTTGAGGGCAGATTACTCTGGAACCAAACGTTCCAGTTTCACTGGACCAAAATCATTCAAAGCCCACTCAAAAGTTCTTCAATATGATACTCATGTAAATGGGTCAGTTGCTTCCGAAGATATAGCCGGTTAAATGAGATAACTGGTTAAAGGGGGACTAGGCTAGTGTAAAAGGGGCCAGACTGGTAATGCATTTTCTGGTGTGAAAGGGGTATTATTTCAAATAGCCTGTACCTGCAGTGCTCTGAATACAGCCAGGCTCTGCCACTGTCAGTGGCTATCACTTCTGCCTGGCGGCGGCTGTCCCCCATTTACCGCAAGCATCTATTCCCCCTTGGCAATGAACATGTAATCCCACATGGCAACGAGCATGGAACCTCTGGCAATGAGCATGGAACCCTTGGCAATGAGCATGTAGATAAGCAGCACTTATGTAGCATAATTTTTAATAGGCATTATGGTGTTTGGCATAATACATAATGGACATTATGGTGTAAATGTTTAATGCGTGCCTTTGGTGGACAATGTCCCTGTTTATGAAGCGTATTGTGAATTTTGGCTTAATCTGTGTGGCATTATGTGAATTCTGGCTCAATCCATGTGGCATTATGTGAATTCTGGCTCAATCCATGTGGCATTATGTGAATTTTGGCTCAATTCGTGTTGCAGTATGTGAATTTTGGCTCAATCCATGTTGCATTATGTGAATTTTTGCTCAATCCATTTGGCATTATGTGAATTTTGGCTCAATCCGTGTGTTGTTATGTAAATTTTGGCTCAATCCATGTGGCATTATGTGAATTTTGGCTCAATCCGCGTGGCATTATGTGAATTTTGGCTCAATCCATGTGGCATTATGTAAATTTTGGCTCAATCCATGTGGCATTATGTGAATTTTGGCTCAATCCGCGTGGCATTATGTGAATTTTGGCTCAATCCATGTGGCATTATGTAAATTTTGGCTCAATCCATTTGGCATTATGTGAATTTTGGCTCAATCCATGTGGCATTATGTAAATTTTGGCTCAATCTGTGTGGCATTATGTGAATTTTGACACAATCCATGTGTCATTTTTTGAATTTAGTTTCATTCCATTTGGCATCATGTGTAAGGGAGAAGTATAAAGGGGTCTAGTATTTTGTTGCATAATGTGTAGAAGTTGTATATGGTGTTATAGACTACACTCAAGGACACACCTCTGTTGAGTGGCCACACCCCTTTTCCGGAGTGCGCCTTCGCCGCACGTACAACTACATCCTTCGCTTTTGTCGCCATGGTGGACCTGCATACTTTAAATGCCAGCGCCTATTTTTAATCCCATTCCCACCCTCTCTCTGCCGCTCTCTTAGCATGTACACTGGCACCACTAACACCGCCCCTCTCCCACTTAAACCCTCTTTTATCATGGTGCCCCCCCTGTCATTTTATCATGAATCCGCCCCTGCCTGAACGTAAAGCTTTATTTGATTTACAGATACACACTGATATAGTTATACGGCAAGCCGATAAAGGCGGTGCCATAGCGGTACAGATCACAGTACATTACAGCAATGAATGTTATCGTCAATTGAACCCTATTAAAAAATACAAGATTTAGCTATATCAATTGTTTGCCTTTATGGATAGTGGCAATTTAACATCTGATTTCGGTATGGCGTTGATGGTGGTGTATCATTTGACTCCCTTATTCCCTTATTTGACTGGTCCTGATGAAGCTAACGGCGATACGTGCGTGGACCACACACACTTAGTGTGTTAAACTCCCATATCCCTTCCCCAATATACAATGTATTTTGATTTGTGATTGTTGCGCACCACAGGAAGTACCAGAGAGACTATCGGACAGGAGTCGGTGGGTCAGACCCTGACCACAATCTCCTCCATTCCTGCTGCACAGCAGCCAGCTGTTTGGGCTGCTAAAGGAGTCCGGCGTCCATACTGCCTACCTGTAACATTAGCGTGTAACCGGAATACAAAGTTGCACTGATAGGGGGAGCCGCACTGTGACCATCACACTGCAGTGTCTCCCAGTGTAACACCGGCATGCAAACTACAATAACACTGCCTGTGTGTATACCCGGAGAACAGACAGGTGTACAGAGAGAACCTGGGCGTATGAGCGGCATGCTATAATGCTATAAGCAATACTCCTGCCGACCTCATTCGCCATTAGGAGCTCCTCCACGTATTTACAGCCGAAGTGCTACCTAATACAAATAAATAAACTGTAATATTCAGTAAAAATTTGAATGTATTAACCAACCAATTTATTGTACCAATCTCCATTGTGGGTACACACTGGGCGATTGTGATAAGATGCATTTAATCACATGATAATAATTTTAAGGGGACTCACCCAGTAGGGGCCCACTGCATATTATCCCCACACTTGTTTCTACAATACAATGATACGCATCATAAACAGTGTATTACACCATATCCACAGCCAACCAACCAACTGTATTTATTAAAGCCTGAGTTTGGTAGTGTATGAGCGGCATATGCTATAGGCAAAATACCCGAATCCGCCTCACCAACCTCACTGTGGCCTCTTTCATACACCTACAGTGGCATATCTTTCTGTTATAATGCAATTTAATTGAGGAAGTATAATACTCCATATCCAACCAATTTATTGCATACGAAATTACGTTTGGATACACACCAGGCGATTTTGAACAAGACACACCAAATCATCATAAAATAAATGTGAGGGGGCCTGAATACTTGTGATATTATTGAAGGCAGTGATCAGTGCACCCATCGAGTGTGGCACTGATACAACCACTGTCCATAACTTTCATTAAGGGATATCGAAACACACTAAGCAAGGATTCATTCCTTTTTTATCTTTACCTTGTCAAAACTTTACCCATGTATGTTATGTGTTTTATATATCGCCATTTTAAGATGTAATAATTAAAAGTTAATTTTTATTAAAACCACCTCTCTTTACCAGTGCGCCACACTAATGACAGCCTTCTCTTTCTCAAAAACTGTATCTAATCTTCTGTTCTAGTGGCAGCACACCCTAAAATAAAGACTTATTTAAAGTCTCATCATTATACAATAGGGTTATATCACATACACAGATATCCTCACCTGTGCGATTGGAAAAAAGCCCTTTTTTTTTTTTGTGTAGTCAGATGACCAGTCCATGTCTACATTGTGGGAAAGACACAATAGTTCTGACAGAATGGTCAAATTTACTTTTGAAATAAGCAAGAAACCGATCCACTTTTTTGATGTTAACTTCATTGTATGTAAAGGAGACTGATTAGTATACACCTTTGTTTTACGCCAGCTTTCACCTTGTTTCGTTAAATAAAGGTTTTTCTTATTCACAAATGTTAAAAATGACAAGCATTATGAGTGACACTGTCATAGTACAACAAAGTTTGGATCAGATTATTCTAAAATATAAACAGCGGGGGTTACTTTCGTTAAGATTTGGTAGCTACTAAAGACAGAAGGGGAAATGGTACTTATGTATTATCTGGACTCCCATGTTAAATGCACCCCATTTTTTCATACCCCTACTATCCAACTACGCATGGAGTTGATTTTATATAGTGTGGCGAGCGCAGCGAGCCACCGCGCCCGAAGCGTGGTGTGCGCAGCGACACGGTCTCATAAGAAAAATGGGAGTCCAGATATTACATAAGTACCGGGGAAATTTACTAACCTAAATTCGTAAAAAAAAATAGTATTTTTATAGTAAAATACAATTTTTTGGGGCGTATTATTCCTATTTGTATTTTTGGCACATTCATATTTGTATTTACAAATACGAATGTTTACGCCATCGGAAAATATGAATAGGAATCTCCATTCAAAAGAATGGTGATTCCTAATTTACTAAGCGGCCGTATTGAAAATACGGCCACTAATTAGCTTATTTTGTCCGTAGTGGCCAGCCAAATACACCAGGAAAATAGACTTCAATTTCCTGGCATATTTGGCTTGAGCCTGCATGGATCAGTCAGATCCGTGCAGGCTTCAGTGTAAAAAAAAAATTGCCGAAACCAGGCTGAAAGAGCCGGGCTGGTATTAAAAAAATCAGAAAACCAAACAGATAGGGGTTCCCTGATTTTTTTTTTTTAAAAACCAGCTCCAGCGCCGGGGCTGGTTCCCAAAATACGGAGGACAAAATGACTATGGGTCCCCCGTATTCTAAGAACCAGCCCCAGGCCCAACCAGCCAGCAGGGTAGTGCCACAGCCGGGGGGAGACTTTATACAAGTCCCCCCGGCCAAAGCATTAACCCTACCATACCCCCCTCCAGGACTTACCTGGTCAGGCTGAAGCCTGGTGCTGTCCCCAGTACCCCTGGGCTGTGGGTACCGGGCTGATTTGAGTGTAAAAAATAGAATAATAAACTATTGTCTTATACTGTGGAACTATGAGTCCCAGCAAGCCTCCCCCCGCATGCTGGGACTTGGAGAACCACAAGTTCCAGCATGCGGGGCATAAAAGGGCCCACTGGCACTTGTAGTTCCACAGTACAAGAAATAGTTAAATAAACAAACACTGACACACATGAGAAATAATACATTTATACATACATTTCACATACATACTGATACTTACCTATCTTGAGCCCGTAGGTAGGTCCCTGGGTCCGGGGCTCCTGGGCTGCAGAGTTCAGGGTCCGAGGCCTTGGTTCCGGGCTCCAGAGTCCGGGATCCGGGGCCTTGGGTCCGGGGCTCCAGGGGTCCGGGGTTCCAGGGCTACAGAGTCCGGGGGTCCTGGGCTGCAGAGTCTGGGAGTCTGGGGCTCCAGACTTCAGAATCCCCAAAAACCCATAGGGATACCTGTGGAAGAAAATCCTACTCACCAAGGTCCTCCGGCGAAAATCCTGTCCTCTTCTTTCCGCCGTAGTCCAGGTCTTCTTAAAAAAAAAAAAACACTCGTATCATCCGGCCGGGGTACCCGCTCACGGACTAACCGGAGAGACGCTGATGTTTCATCTTCAGCGCCTCTCCTCCAAATGATTCGATTGGCCGCCTAGCGGCCAATCAGGAGCTGAATTTCTCATCGTATTTGACTGATTTGTAAATTCACCTCCGGAATAAGAATTTTCATATGGCTAAAACAGCCATATGCAATCATATTAAGAATACGAATATGACCAATCGTATTCGTATTCTTAGTAAATTTCCCCCAGAGTGTCACGTCAACAGTGTTTAACACCTAAATGTAAAAAAAAAGGATGCAACACAGGTAAATCAGTACACCACTATTAGTAAAACCTCTATTAAAAAACTCTAGTGTCACAACCTAACGCAGAGACCGGGCTGGCCGCACATATTCACCTCTCTGGGCGCTGCGATCCTGGCA
This sequence comes from Crinia signifera, assembly GCF_055691185.1. Classification (NCBI taxonomy): domain Eukaryota; kingdom Metazoa; phylum Chordata; class Amphibia; order Anura; family Myobatrachidae; genus Crinia; species Crinia signifera. The sequence continues at coordinate 169,023,032 of NC_139218.1, read as the reverse complement.
CCCTTCTGGCGTTCGACTTCTGCACTCTGGAGAAAGAGGCTAGCGGGTCGTGTCCTGGTGTCTGGCAGGTCCAGCAGGGCTACATCCTCCAGCTCCCAAGAACAGGTGCAGTCATCTTGGCCGAGTCACGTGGGGGAGCAGGCAGAACCTCTTCTATCCTCTGCTAATAAAGCTCATCGTCTGGGCTTCCTCTCGGCTGGTGCAACTCGTCAGTTGCTTTCACAGCTAACTGGATTCCAGTTTCCTGTCAGCTACCCATCTCCTGTCAGCTGCCAGTTACCCTGTCTGGAACTAATCCTCCTGTCCCGAAAGAGTTCCAAGGATGACCAGAGCTCAAGATCAGTTATTACCAATGTCCTCTGTCCCAGCACGCGCTCTGAAGGTGATTACCCAATTAATTAAATCAGTTATTCACCAAATCGGCAGTCCTAAGTTACAGAAGAGTCATTCCAGTATCCCTGGATTTCGTTATTTGCCAAGTTGGCAGTACTAGTTACAGAAGAGTAATTCCGGTTACTCTAGATTCCGTTGTTTGCCAGTTGGTAGTCCCAAGTTACCACTGACACATTCTAGTCTTTCAGAGATTAGTCCTGCCCTCAGCTATCTCTTTGCCCATGTCTCCTAGCTGAATAGTGAGTACTTTTAGCGAGGGCCATGACCTACTGACCAGATGCTGGTCAGTTAGAAAATGAATAGAACATATACTAAGGCAAGGTTAGAAATATTGTTTTTTTTATTTGAAACAATAATATTGTCCTTCAAACTTGGTGCCACATTTGACCCCATCGCACAGCCAGACACCTGCAGATGGAAGTTCCTGTCAAACAGAAAAAAAATTACTAGTGAGGAGCATCCACAATAATGTACATACAGTACATATGGATCGCCTCTCAACCAGCGCTTCTCCGCTTTAGGGCAGGGTTAGGTTGGGGAGGTTGGAACATGCAGCGGGACCGGTGGCGAAGTGGTGGGTACCGGCGCGGAGCTCCGTAGTAAGGGGACACACGCGTGTCCCCTTCCGGCAGCTGGCGAACCCACCGCCAGCACCCGCAAGAATGAAGGTCGCTCCATCTGTATCATGATGTCCACACTGCACAGAAAACTGCCTTGTAGAATATCACCAATGGCCATCAGTCAAGTCAGGAAAGATGTAGTATCAACCAGCTAAAACTCATTATCTACATTGCAAGGTTGTAGTGCATCAATGTACACTGGTACATTTTCAAACAACCCACCTCTAGCTGCAATAATGGGCCATCCAGGAGGAAGGACAATGCCCTTGTGCATCTTTGGAAGTGTGTAAATGAGGGGAACAATAGGGTGTTTAGGTGTAAGGGCATCACATAAAGCCTGAGAATGTAACCCCTCACTTACCACTTCACAAAGAACCGTAATCAAGGCGGCTTTAAATAGTTCAGTGGGATCACTGTTTAGACATCTGTACACCTCAGAGTTGGACAATTGTTGTACATCTCATGTCTTTAAGCCACCAGGTCCTGAATAACAATCCAATATGAGCAATATTGTATGTCCAATAGAGTAGAGGTAGGGCATAAAACCCAAAATGCAGCTTTATCAAGGTGTCACACGCCGCCGCGGTGGTGGTACATGGCGGGTACTGTACTCACCCGTCCGTGTCCACCGCCGGCTGGAATGTGTCGGCCTCCATGTCAGGTGAGGCGGCAGGCAGAGGTCCGGCAGTGTTGGAGGGCAGCATGGGAATCTGCAGCGTGGTCCTGCTCTAGACTATAGACGCCGGGAGACCAGCGCCGCCATCTTGCTTGAGGGCAAACAGGGGATTGAGCCAGGTCAGGTCTTACCTGTTTTACTGTGACAGCCAATGGCAGCCGCCCTCTGTGCATATAGGGGATCTGTCTAGGTAGCTCAGTGTCAGTGCAAAAAGTCTTCTGTGCCGTGCACTTCCTGGAAGGCTCCTGACTCATTGTGTCCTTGCTATTTCCCACTGTGTCAGTCAGCTTGCTATTGGCCATAGACCCCATCGCTTCCTTCCAGTCACGCTGGTCGCCAGCTTCTCTCTGGTACTCTTGGGTGCTACCTCCTGGATACCTAAACTCTGGTCCTGCTCCTGGAACTTCCAAGAATCCATTTCCAGCATTATCAGGTCTCAGCCATTCCTCATAATTCTTTGAGTCACCGGATCCACTATTGTTGCCATCTTTCATTTCTTTATCAGGACATTCTTCATCATTGTAATCTGGACATTCCTCCTCATTGTTATCTGGATATTCCTCATCATTGTAATCTGGACATTCCTCCTCATTGTTATCTGGATATTCCTCATTATTGTTATCTGGACATTCATCCTTTCTATTTACTATTATTTTGCCTGTCTTTTTCTCAAAGAAGTATTAGTATAGAGTCCCTGTATGATATCATTTATTATCATACAGCAACATCACAAGCGCCTTCAGGAGGTTCCCCTGCCACGCCGTCAGCCGGGTCTATTATTCCTCCTCATCTGCATCTGCCAACCCCCAGCAAATATGATGGGTCTCCTAAAGGATGTCATGGGTTCTTGAATCAGTGTGATGTGCACTTCACTCTCCAATCATCCAACTTCCCAACTGCCAAGGCACGAGTGGCCTACATTGTCTCTCTCCTCTCTGGTCCAGCCCTGGATTGGTTTTCGCCTCCGTGGGAACGTGCAGATCCTCTGCTGAATAATTATGATGATTTTATCACTTCCTTCCGGCGATTCTTTGACGAACCAGGTCGAGTATCATCTGCTGCTACAGAGATTCTGAGAATTCATCAAGGTAGCAGACCAGTGGGTCAATATGTTGTGCAATTCCAGATGCTAGCATCTGAGTTAGGATGGAATTAAGAGGCTCTCGTCTCTGCTTTCTGGAATGGCCTAGCCGGTCGCCTCAAGAATGAATTGGCCACCCGTGATACACCTTCCACCCTGACAGATCTAATCTCCTTGTGCAATAAAGTTGATCTGCAGCTTCAAGAGTGGCAACTGGAGAGAGCTCGTTCTGATCACTTTCGACCTCCTTCCTCCCCTGCTGTTACTCCTCCTGTAAAAAGTGGATTGTCTACTGCTTCTGCCACAGAAGAACCAATGCAAATAAATCGGACTTGTCTTTCCCTCGAAGAAAAGAACCGACGACGTCGAGACAGTCTTTGTATGTACTGTGCCTCATCCTCCCATCTCCTGGTCTCTTGTCCACTCCGTCCGGGAGTGGACAAATCCCCACGAGGGAGGTTAGATTAGGAGTGTTATTGCCATCTCCCTCCACCCTAGACTCTACCATTTCTGTTACGCTGAGTACCCCTCAGGGACATCCAAGCCCTGCTGGACTCAGGTGCAGCTGGAAACTTAATTTTGGCCGATATCGCTGCACAGCTCTCCATACCCCTCCAGCCATTAGAGCAGCCTTGGGTCCTGACAGCCGTTGACGGTAGCCACATCTCCAGCGGTCATATCACCTCTCAGACCGTACCAGTACATCATCAAGTTGGAGCTCTGCACCAAGAAAGGTTAGAGTTTTTGGTCCTTCCACAGTCCTCTCACGCTGTAGTTCTGGGAATGCCGTGACTTACCAAGCACAACCCCCATGTTGACTGGCTAACTATGAAGATCAAGGCCTGGATTAAGGACTGCTTTTCTTCCTGTTAATCTTGAGTTATACCTGTTCTTCTGAGTGAGCCACAAGCATCCTCTTCCAAGCTCCCTGCCTCAGCCATACCAGCTCCTTATTTGTCTTTCTCGGATGTCTTTAGTAAAGGAGGTGCCGATACTCTGCCGCCCCACCGGCCGTGGGACTGTCCCATCAATCTCATTCCAGGGGAAGAACGTATCCCTTATCGTTCCATGTCAAAATATATCCAAGAAAATCTGGAGAAGCGATTCATTCGGCCGTCCACCTCTCCTGCAGGGGCATGTTTCTTCTTTGTCAAAGATGGCAGTTTGAGACCATGTGTCGATTACCGGGGGCTGAATGACATCAAAATTAAAAATTGCTATCCGCTGCCTCTCATCACCGAACTGTTTGATAAAGTTAAGGGGGCTACGGCCTTCTCCAAACTAGACTTGAGGGGTGCATACAACCTGATCCGGCAGGGGGATGAATGGAAGACGGCCTTCAATACCCGAGACGGCCATTATAAATATCTTGTCATGCCGTTTGGTCTATGCAATGCCCCTACCGTTTTCCAGCAATTTGTAAACTACATCTTCCGGGACATGTTGTATGTATCTATTGTTGTTTATTTGGACGACATTCTCATCTTCTCTCCCAATCTCAGTACTTACCGGCACACCGTCTGTGAGGTGTTAAGCCTTCTTCGCCAGAACCAGATTTTCTGCAAGCTTGAGAAGTGCGTCTTTGAAGTCTCTTTGGTTCCTTCCCTTGGTCACATTCTTTCAAGTACTGGGTTGGAGATGGATCCTGAGAAGGTTCATACTATTCAAGATTGGACGCCTCCTACTACCCTCAAAGGGGTGCAAAGATTCCTCGGCTTCTCCTATTACTATCGCCGCTTCATCCGAAATTTCTCCACCATAGCAGCACCTCTGACTGCACTCACCCGAAAGGAGGCCAATCCTGCCCAATGGCTGCCCGAGGCCTCCGAGGCCTTTTGACAACTAAAACAGGCCTTTATAACCGCCCCAATCCTTCTTCAGCCAGATGTGAATAGACCCTTCATCCTGGAGGTCGATGCCTCTTCAGAAGGTGTAGGGGCAGTCCTTTCGCAAAAAGGAGAAGATTTAGAGCTTCACCCTTGTGCATATTTCTCCAAGAAATTTCTTCCGGCAGAAAATAATTACCCTATTGGAGAACAGGAGCTGCTAGCAGTTGTTAGCCTTTGAAGACTAGCGGTACCTGATGGAGGGGGCTCGTCACCAGATAACAGTCTTTTCAGATCACAAAAACCTTTCTTTCTTACCAGTGTCTTACTTCTCGACAAGCCCGTTGGGCTATGTTCTTTCGAACAATTCAACTTCCAAATCAAGTATTGTCCAGGTGTTTTAAACAACAAGGATGACACTTTATCTCGTTCCTTCGATGCCAGTTCAGACTCTGAACCCCTAATGCAGCCCATCCTGAATCCAGGAGTCTTCGCTCATGTCACTCCTCATCCTACACCCAGGCAAGTCCTTTGTGCCACCCAACTTACGCAAGAAGCTGTTGACCTGGGGTCACGCCTCCCGTTTTGCTGGACATTCTGGTATTCAAAATACTTTGCAATTTCTCCTGCGTTGATATTGGTGGCCGACCATTCGGCAGGATGTGACAAACTTTGTATCATCGTGTGTCAAGTGTGCTCAGCACATGACTTCTCGAACTCCCCCAGCTGGGGCTCTGCTACCACTGTCCATCCCAACGGAACCATGGACTCATCTTTCGATGGACTTCATATCCGAATTACATCCATCTGGCGGTTACACTGTCATCTGGGTGATAGTCGATCGATTTTCAAAGATGGCCCACTTCGTGCCCCTAAAGTCTCTGATTCTGCTTCAGTACTAGCTCAACTCTTCATATCGTCCATCTTCAAGCTTCATGGGTTGCCTAAAGAAATTATATCCGACCGGGGTGTTTAGTTTGTCGCCAAATTCTGGAGAGCACTGTGTGCGGCTGTTCAGGTGAAACTGAAATTCTCCACCGCCTTCAATCCTCAGACTAACAGGTCAACCAAGATCTAGAGACATTCATCGACTCTTCGTGTCCTCCTCTCAGGATGAATGGAAGGATCTTTTGCCTTGGGCAGAGTATGCACACAACAACTCCTACCATTCCTATTCAGGTACCACACCCTTCTTTGCAGTTTACGGCAAACATCCACGGTCCCCTGACTTCTCCGGAGGTTCCTGCTGCTTCTTCCTCTCTTCATTGTTTTGCAAAAATATGGGCTGACGTCCATAAAGCTCTTCTTTAAGCTTCTGCCAGATATAAGAGTGCAGCAGACAAGAGAAGAAAAGCGGTTCCACCATTAAAGGTAGGGGATCGAGTATGGCTGTCCACCGGCAATCTTCGTCTTTGTGTACCCTCCTTGAAATTTGCCCCACGCTTTATTGGGACATTTCCATTCACTCAAGTCATCAATCCGTTGGCTTTCAGATTGCAACTTCCATCTTCCATGTAGATATCCAATTCTTACCACGTATCTATTCTTAAACCTTTAAAATTAAGCATCTTCCAAAGGAAAGTACCCAGACTCTCAAAAGTCAATACGGAGAAAGATGCAGAGTTTGAAGTCAAACGAATCATAGACTATATTATACATATATATATATACAGTATATTGCATGCCAATGCGCCTCAGTCATTTACCAAAAGCAATGGGTTTTGAGGGTTCAAAAGGCCATTTCCCTCACTTTTTTAATACAGCCGACAATCAAAATTATATAGGCGACATGCCTGATATTCAGCATTTTGGCATGCAATATATGATGGAATCAGAAAAGGTTGAATTCAAAGAGTGGTATGACAAATACAAGCATAAGCCATTTAACTTCCAGGATGAGCTTAAACGCTATTGCAAGGATGATGTGATAATATTACAGAGGGCTTGTAAGGTGTTCAGAGACACTGTTATATCAATGACCGAACAGGAGGATGTTGTATATAAGAAAAATAAGCCGGTCATTGTTAAGAGACATGTTGATCCTTTTCAACTGACTACTTTAGCATCGGTTTGCATGGCTATGTACCGATGTAGATTTTTGAAGGAAAACACAGTGGCGCTTGTACCGGGTGATAACTATCACAAAACTCAGAAGCGTTACTCAGCACCAGCTATACAGTGGTTAATGTACATAGCGCATACAGAAGGCGTAGACATAAGACATGCATTACAAGGAGGTGAAAAGAAAGTTGGTAGCTACTACCTGGATGGGTATTCAGTGATTGATGGGGTACAAACAGCGTTTGAGTTCCAAGGTTGTTTTTATCACGGTTGTATCGCTTGTTACAATCCTGATGATGTAAACAAAGTGACTGAAACGACCTACGGTCAATTGCGCCACAAGACATTGGTGAGAATTAACTTTCTTAAGCACTGTGGCTTTCATTTGCGTGTTATTTGGGAATGCGAATGGAAAAAAATGTTACAGGATGATACCCGTCTACAGGATTTTCTTAAGGGCCAAGGTTTGCCTGGAGAGCACTGTGTGCGGCTGTTCAGGTGAAACTGAAATTCTCCACCGCCTTCAATCCTCAGACTAACAGGTCAACCAAGATCTAGAGACATTCATCGACTCTTCGTGTCCTCCTCTCAGGATGAATGGAAGGATCTTTTGCCTTGGGCAGAGTATGCACACAACAACTCCTACCATTCCTATTCAGGTACCACACCCTTCTTTGCAGTTTACGGCAAACATCCACGGTCCCCTGACTTCTCCGGAGGTTCCTGCTGCTTCTTCCTCTCTTCATTGTTTTGCAAAAATATGGGCTGACGTCCATAAAGCTCTTCTTTAAGCTTCTGCCAGATATAAGAGTGCAGCAGACAAGAGAAGAAAAGCGGTTCCACCATTAAAGGTAGGGGATCGAGTATGGCTGTCCACCGGCAATCTTCGTCTTTGTGTACCCTCCTTGAAATTTGCCCCACGCTTTATTGGGACATTTCCATTCACTCAAGTCATCAATCCGTTGGCTTTCAGATTGCAACTTCCATCTTCCATGTAGATATCCAATTCTTACCACGTATCTATTCTTAAACCTTTAAAATTAAGCATCTTCCAAAGGAAAGTACCCAGACTCTCAAAAGTCAATACGGAGAAAGATGCAGAGTTTGAAGTCAAACGAATCATAGACTATATTATACATATATATATATACAGTATATTGCATGCCAATGCGCCTCAGTCATTTACCAAAAGCAATGGGTTTTGAGGGTTCAAAAGGCCATTTCCCTCACTTTTTTAATACAGCCGACAATCAAAATTATATAGGCGACATGCCTGATATTCAGCATTTTGGCATGCAATATATGATGGAATCAGAAAAGGTTGAATTCAAAGAGTGGTATGACAAATACAAGCATAAGCCATTTAACTTCCAGGATGAGCTTAAACGCTATTGCAAGGATGATGTGATAATATTACAGAGGGCTTGTAAGGTGTTCAGAGACACTGTTAGATCAATGACCGAACAGGAGGATGTTGTATATAAGAAAAATAAGCCGGTCATTGTTAAGAGACATGTTGATCCTTTTCAAATGACTACTTTAGCATCGGTTTGCATGGCTATGTACCGATGTAGATTTTTGAAGGAAAACACAGTGGCGCTTGTACCGGGTGATAACTATCACAAAACTCAGAAGCGTTACTCAGCACCAGCTATACAGTGGTTAATGTACATAGCGCATACAGAAGGCGTAGACATAAGACATGCATTACAAGGAGGTGAAAAGAAAGTTGGTAGCTACTACCTGGATGGGTATTCAGTGATTGATGGGGTACAAACAGCGTTTGAGTTCCAAGGTTGTTTTTATCACGGTTGTATCGCTTGTTACAATCCTGATGATGTAAACAAAGTGACTGAAACGACCTACGGTCAATTGCGCCACAAGACATTGGTGAGAATTAACTTTCTTAAGCACTGTGGCTTTCATTTGCGTGTTATTTGGGAATGCGAATGGAAAAAAATGTTACAGGATGATACCCGTCTACAGGATTTTCTTAAGGGCCAAGGTTTGCCTGAACCTTTGGATCCGCGAGATGCGCTTTACGGCGGCCGCACAAACGCCATAAAGCTTTATCATAAAACAGAGCAGGACGAGCAGATACACTACTATGATTTTACCAGTCTGTACCCATTTGTCAACAAAACCAAATCATATTCTGTAAAACATCCCAGAATCATTTATAAAGATTTCGGTGATATTGCATCATATTTTGGCATTGCTAAAGTAAAAGTGTACCCACCACGTGGTCTTTTCTTTCCGGTTCTACCGGTTAAAATGCTCGGTAAACGAATGTTTCCTTTATGTCGCACATGCACCGAGTCTGGACAGAGTCGTGCGAGTATACTGATGAGGAACGAGCACTCGTCGGTACGTGGTGTACCGTAGAGTTAAATTTAGCGGTTGACAAGGGTTACAAAGTGTGTAAAATCTATGAGGTGTGGCAATTTGATGAGCAATCCAACACATTGTTTTCAGAGTACATTAAATTACATCTCAGGGACAAACAAGAGGCGTCTGGTTATCCTGATTGGTGTACAGACTCTGAGAAATGTCAAGAGTATATAGACGCCTATCAAAAAATGAAGGGGTGTCATTACGCCCTGAATATATTTATCACAATACTGCCAAGAGACAGCTATCAAAACTTTTTTTGAATTCGTTGTGGGGCAAATTTGGCCAGAGGTGTAACTTACCCAATACGGAGCTAGTATCAAATCCCGACACGCTTTTTGAATACGCGTTTTTACCACACTATGAGGTGTCTGCTTTAGATTTCATAGATGATGACACGGTTATGATAAACTGGAAATATGCCAAAGATCATTACACCAGATCGAGTAATTGTAATATATTTATAGCCGCAGTAACAACAGCGTATGCCCGTATTGAACTGTACAATTTGCTGGATAGATTACAAGATCGTTGTCTTTACCACGATACAGACTCTGTCATTTTTGTCAGCAGGCCCGGTGATTGGAATCCGCCATTGGGTGATTATCTAGGCGAACTGACTAGCGAAATCCCAGCTGTTGCGCATATAACAGAGTTTGTCTCAGCAGGGCCCAAGTCATACGGTTATCGTTTAAATACCGTTTTAAAAGTGAAAGGTATCACGCTGAATGTTGATAATGCTCAACATGTCAATTTTGATAGTCTAAAAGAAATGGTCTTAGATTATCCTTTAAACCCTGAAGGCGAAAATCAGAAAAAAATTGTTATACGTCAACCAGGCATAGTGCGGTTTAAAAAGTATTGGCAGATTGAAACGCGTGTGCTTCAGAAAACCCAAAAGTGTGTTTACACTAAACAGAGACTTACAGACAACTTCACAACGCTTCCATTTGGGTATTAAGATGGATATCAGACTGCAACACCCCTTTTCATGTATTTTAGCAGGGCCCTCCAATTCGGGCAAAAGTTATTTTGTGAAAATGCTGCTGCAAAATTCTGAAACTCATGTATCGCACATTCCCAATAATATTGTTTGGTTTTACACTTGTTGGCAATCTATGTACGATCAACTGTTGCATGATTTTCCCAGTATGCGTTTTATAGAAGGACTGCCTGAAACTTTTAATGATGATCAACGTTTCCCCCCTGATAAGATTAATTTAGCAGTGGTTGATGATCGGAGTCAGCTAGTAATAATTCAGAGATTGAGAAAGCTTTTACAAAGTATGTACATTATAGAAATCTCAGTATCATGTACCTTGTGCAAAATGTGTTTTGTCAGGGTAAAAAGAGCAGAACTATACATTTAAATACAAAATATATGGTTCTTTTCAAAAACCCTAGGGATAAATTACAAGTGACGATGCTGGCTAGGCAGATGTATCCCGGTAAATCAAGGTTCTTTTTAGAGTCTTTTGAAGATGCAACCAGTGCGCCTTATGGGTATTTACTGGTTGATTTAAGAAACAATACACTTGATGAGTACCGTTTACGAAGCGGTTTATTCCCGCCAGATATACCAGTTGCATATGTCCTTAAAAAGCGGTAATTCTACAACTTTTAGTCATTTCCCATAGTATAACCATCAGCGAGCATGTCGGCGCGTTTACGCCGTAATTGGGCGCTTTTAAAAGCATTAATAAAGGCGAAACCGACTCAAAGAAACACTATTTTATCTACTGCTTCAAATGATTTGGTGACAGCCATTTGTGAGATTGCGCTCAACACGCTGACAGGTAAAATACCGTTATCACAGTTGAATTACCTTAAAAAGAAGCGCAACCTTATAAAATCGCTTTGTAATAAGAAATGCACCATTGGTAAAAAGTAGCGGTTGGTGAAATAGTCCGGTGGATTTATTGGCTCGTTGCTTGGTTTTGCTATACCATTAATAACGGGTCTCCTGACTAATCGTTGATGGAATACGCTGAGAAAATGTATCTGGTGCCTCAGCAGCAGATAGAACGTCTACGCAACAAACCGGTTAATGATGATATACGTAAAACAGTCACGCAAGGTCTGGATGTAGAGATCACAAACATACTACAGAATAATGATTTATTAGAATATGATAAAGCTAAACATTACACAGCCGCTTTGCAGAAATATCTGGTGTTGAGTAAGCAGTCTGATAGAGAATTGTCAACTTTAACTCTTTTAACGCCCGAAACACCAACTGTTACTCAAACAAACAACCCCGGTCAGTCGGACGAACCTGACTCGGTTTATCAGGAAGTTGTGGGTTGTGTTAATGCCCGGTACAGGAAGAACTCTGAAATTCTTTTGAGTAAAATAGCCAGTTCTAAACATATCACAAACTGGAATGCTAAAGGCGAATTTCTTTATAAAGGTAATACTGTACAGGGTTCAAACATGTTGGATTTAATAAGACACATTACACAAAGTCACAGTGTGTCGAGTCGTAAAATGCCAAATGGGTCGACTGAAATTATGCATGCCATGGCTGAATTAAATATACAGTCCACCGTAATCGGCAATGCATCAAATAGAATGTACCTAGACCGTTTAAAAGCAGAAACATACGCCAATGGTGATGACTTTCTATTAACGCCTGCGATACAATCGCATAGAAAAAGGCGCTTAAATGTTTTAAGCACACCCGGTTTAACAACGACTCATGGTTACTTAATGCCTAGGAAAAGACATGTACAATTATTACAGGAGTCCCCGTGGTTGAGTCTATAATCTATTTCTATTGTATATTGTTTTTAATCTATGTTAGCCAAACTTAAATGAGATGTTCTCATTCTGGTCGTTCTTTATCTCTATGGATATGGTGTCAAAATGCGCTTTGCACAACGGTACGTAATCGGGCTTCTCGTACCGTATATTGACCATCTCGTTGTTACGACCCTTTATTACATCAGTCAGCAGCAGCGGTACATAACTGTCAACGACCCTCTGGTGCTCGATAATGTCTGTGTACACGTATAGTGTATATTGTCCGCCGTTGATGTCTGCGCACGGTTTTAAAGAATTAGTTTTTGGTTGTAAACCCAGTATTCTTGTCAGCTTAGGGGTGGCTGTGATATGGTACATCATCTTATTGTCGATGGATACGGCACGTTCAAGCGGGTCGTACCATAGTTTTAATCCACCATCCGGTTTATGACGGTCAATTTCAGCATTAAATACATCAATTAGCGCTTCGATAGTTTCATAAAAACCTGGTTTCACACACATCCGTATCACAGCATCGTTCGAACTATCCCATCTTGTTATTTTCAACACGCAATCGCGTACATTGATTGTATTCCAGGTGTGTGGATATTGTATTTCTGTAAGCGCAACTTCCTATTCACCATTTAAGTCTATCGGCTTAGCCAACTTTGTCGTATAGTTAGAAATCTTATTTTGCGGAAATGTCGCGGCTGAAGCATTACTCGGCAGCAATATGTAGAACAATTTGTCATCCATCGTCCTCTTTGATTATATGTCTTTTATCTCCGTCGCGTTGACCCAACTGTTAAATTTTGTGGGATATCCACGCCATTTGACTAACGCGTATTTCCGACCTCTGACCGTCTTGTTTTTTAAAATCGTTTCCACTTTATAAATCCTGTTATAATTTTTTGGTATGCTTTGAACCTCTTCGGGGTAAAAACTGCTTGATATAGTCTCACCGTAGAGATCCTCCAACGTGTAAAGCGGTTTAAGACCTTTTTTTTTTTAATATAGTCTTTATTTTTACTTTCTTTTACATATACAAAAACATTTAATATTCATACATATATAAGTAATACACCCTTTTTAATCTTGGTATCCTATCAGTATCGATTACTATACATAAATACATACCCACAATCTTACAATCTTATGTTATCCACCTATAACCCCCACCCCCCCTTACTCCCCCCCCCCCCTCCTAGACCAGTCTATTTCCTTCCTATTTATGGAATTTTCTCTCTCTGTTGTCCTTCCTTCTCTATCTACTGTGCTATCTTTGTGTCCTTTCGTGTTACTATTTATTTTTTCCTTTCATCCTTATCTCTTTCTCTCCATTTTTATTGTCCATTATAATATTTTGATTTCAACCATATATCCCATACCAGGTGAAATTTATTTATATTTCCCCTCTTTGTGTACATGTACCTTTCGTGATTAATTGTACTATTAACCAACCTTTCCCATTGTTTGATATTTGGACTGTCATGTGCCAGCCATTTCCTCGCGATTAGAACTTTAACTAGTGATAGTAAATTTATAATGCATTGTGTTTGGTGCTTATTTATTCCTATTAGTGTTACGTTATTTAGTAAACATGCTTTCTTATTCATTGTGAATTCTGTGATACCTAAGTGTCTTATTCTATTTTCTACTTGTTGCCATATTTTTTGAAGGTGCCTACAGTCCCATATCATATGTATGAAGGTTCCCTGACTGGCGCTACATTTTGGGCACTTGTCATTATGGTTATTATTGAATTTTCTTAATTTGACTGGGGTCATATATACTCTATGGAGGATGAACAGTTGGATTTGCTGAAATCTTAGTGAAGCTGTTGCTTCCATTGGGGATGCCTGCATCTTCGCCCATTCCTGTTCAGTTATATCCCCTATGTCTTTACTCCATTCTTCTTTATTTTTATTTATCTGGGGGCTTTTAAGGTTTTCTATTAGTATTTTATATATGTCTGACACCTTTCTTTTCTTCCTAGGGTCCACTATTTGTTTTACTACGGACTCTTGTATGGAAACACCCTCTGCCCCATAAGTGGCATTTAAACATTTTCTTAGCTGTAGATATCGGAAAAACATATTTTTCTCAATCTTATACTCTACTACCAGTTGGTCGAATGATTTCACCCTTCCTCCCTCGTACACCTGATACACACTCTCTATACCAACCCCATTCCAACATGTCTTTAGTTCTTTATTTCTTATTTCACTGTCTTTTCCTCTTCCTAATGACCCGATTGATGTTTCTGGGTCTATCCCTTCATTATCCATTATTTTACTTACTGCTTCCCAGATTTTTTTGCCTGTTTAATCAGTGGTTTATTTGTTGTACCTCCGTTCTTTTCCAACAACATTTGTTTGGGGGTAAATCCTATCTTAACCTGTCCTACTAACTCTCTTAGATTTTCCTCCCCATCTCCCATCCATTCCTTCAAATGCCATAATTGAGATGCCATATAATATAATCTAATATGTGGTAACCCCAATCCCCCCTGCTTTTTATTTCTTACCAATGTGTCTATTTTTATTCTAGCCCTTTTTTCCCCCCAGACTAATGATGATGTTATGCTATCTATCTTTTTAAAGATACTACCTGGGATATATATTGGGGATTGTAAGAGTATGTATAACATCTTCGGCAGGACCACCATTTTTATTAAGTTTATCCTACCTGTGACAGATAGAGGCAATTTCACCCATGTTTTCATTTTTCCTTTATACCATTTTATCAAGGGATCTATATTTAGTTTGATAAAGTCCTCGGCCTTGTTAGATATACGTACTCCGAGGTATTTCATATTATTTACCCATTTTAGTGTATCCTCACTACCCAAATTTTGGGGGCACTCTCCTCTTAGAGGGATCTTATTGGACTTATTCCAATTGATCTTTATCCCTGATCTTTTCCCAAATTCTTCCAGGCTTGATAACACTATTGGCATTTCTGTTCTCTGATCTGCCACGTATATTAGCATATCGTCAGCATACAATGATATTATTTGCTTATTACCTCCTTCTGGCTTTTTACCCAAACCCCTCAATTCTGGATTTTGTCTAAGGGTGCACGCCAATGGTTCTATTGCCAAGTTGAACAAGGCAGGGGATAACGGACACCCCTGCCTTGTTCCCCTTGCCAGCTCGAATGCATCCGTTACATAGCCGTTTACCTGAATTCTGGCCTTTGGGGTTGTATATAGCGTTCTTATCCATCCTATAAATTTCTCCCCAAATCCAAATTTTGCTAGCACCTCCCATAAATACCCCCACTCTATGCTATCATACGCCTTAGCGGCATCTAAGGATATAATGGCTGCCTCGGCCTCTCCCTTTTGTTCTATTTGTGTAGTTGTGTAAAATCTTCTAATATTTTGTGCCGTACTGTAATTTTTACGAAACCCAGTTTGATCACTGTGAATGAGGTTTGTGCCTACATTTTCTATTCTTTTTGCCAATATCTTAGCCAATATTTTGGCGTCTGAGTTGATTAATGAAATTGGCCTATATGCCTCCAATGTTCTTGGATCTTTATCTTCTTTTAATATTAATACTATCACTGCCTCACGCATGGTTTCTGGGATCACCCCATTTTGCAGACTGTTGTTAAATGTTTCTGTCATTTTTGGTGCCATTCTATTGCAAAATTTCTTATATATTTCGGATGGTAATCCGTCACACCCGGATGCTTTCCCTGCTGGGGTTGTGTTTATCGCTTGGTACACTTCTTCTATTGTTATTTGTTGTTCTAGTGCTTCTCTCTCGGTTTCACTTAGACTGGGCATTTCTATCTTACTCAAATATTTTTTTGTCACTCCCCCCACGTCTCCCACTGTGGAGGTGTATAACTCCTTAAAATATTGTCGGAACGCATTTGCGATGTCCGGTGTATTATCCACCACTATGCCATCCCCTTTTATAATTTGTACAATATTGTTATATTTTTTTTCTCCCTTAGCCAGTTGTGCCAGGTAGCTGCCCGGTCTGTCGTATACTATGTATCTGTTATGCGCTAGAAAAGATTCTTGTTTTACAGCCCTCTTTTGGATTTCATCCATCCATGCTGAGTTTGCATTTAACCATTCTACTTTGGCTTCTTCTGTCCTCTCTTGCCAATATTTCCTTTCTAGGTCTTTACTAACTCTTTCTAGCTCCACATATCTTTCCCTGGCCTTTTTTTTGATATATGCAATTCTTTTTATTAACAGTCCCCTCATGTATGCTTTCCCCGCATCCCACACTATCTCACCCCTGGTTGATCCTTCGTTATTCTCAAAGTATGTTTCCCATTCACTTATTACCTCCGATCCCGCATCCATCTGCTCCAGCCAGGATGGATGACATTTCCATATCCTCATTCCTTTCTCTATAGATTCCTTCAGCTGGACCATAATGGGTGCGTGATCGGAGATACCCCGTGGCATATACTCCACATTCTCCACATAGGGGAACAGTGTATTATCCACCCATGCCATATCTATGCGGGACAGTGAATCATAAGAATGTGAGTAGCATGAATAGGTGTTAGTTTTCGGGTGTTTTTCCCTCCACCAATCTTTCCAACCGATATCATCTACATAGTGGTGTAACCCCTTATTTCCCATGTTTTTACTAGGGCTTCCCCTTTTCCATCTATCCAGACTGGGGTTAAGTACATTATTCATGTCCCCCATACGTAATACTGCGGCCCCCTCGGATTTGGCCGTAAATTCCACGGCCCTTCTCAGCACTTCGTACTGGAAGGGCGGTGGAATATACACCGCCAATATACACGTCTGCCTTCCACACAGTTGACCTTGTAGGAATACATATCGCCCCATACAATCAATTTCTTGTCTTTCACATTTAAATGGCATATTTTTATGGAATATTACCGATACTCCTCTAGCTGTATTTGTGTAGCTGGAGTGGTACATACTACCAACCCACGCCCTTTTTAGGGCCTTAGTTTTTTCCCCCACTAAATGTGTTTCCCCCAAACATATCACTTGCGCCCCATATTTTTTTACTTGATTTATCACCGTAGCCCTTTTGATCCGGTCATTTAAACCCCGTACATTCCAATATATTATCTTCACCATACTTTGATTTTTTTCTTGGTATACTGTTTAGACAACATCTTCCATAGTTTTACTTTAGACTGGTCCCTACCCCTTCCCCCCTCCTCCCTGTATACCACCCCCTTTGCAGTATACCTTCTATCCCTCACCCACCCTCCCTCCCCCCAACCCTTTTCCACACTACACATACTCTTAGACATTTACATCAATCACTTGGGGCAAAAACAAAATATCCCGAGGTGATCACTCTCACGAGCGAGCCCTCTGGCGTTTCTTTTTCCAATATTTCATTTGGAGATAAGAGAAGAGAGAGAAAAAAAAAAAAAAAAACACACTCAAGAGTCCAGCTCAATACTATATATGAACTTTAAGCTGCTTTTTTCCCTTTGGATTTATGACTCTCCAGCCATGTCAGCGCCTCTTCGGGACTAATATAGAATCTAGTCTGTCCATCCACAACAATCCTTAATTTGGCTGGGAACATCATGGAATATTGAATATTTAATTCCCTTAGTTTTTTCTTGACATTGACAAATTTGATTCTTTCTTTCTGGACCTCCCGTGCAAAGTCTGGGAAGATCATTATAGTACCCCCATTAATTGACAGGCTATGGCTCCTGGACAGCCGGATAACATTGTCCCGATCCCTATAATTAAGCAGCTTTGCTATCATTGTCCTACTTGGGGCACCTGGGGGTTGGGCTTTCAACGGTATCCTGTGGGCCCTTTCCACACAGAATTGTGCTGAGAATGCCTCCTTGCCAAATTGCGCCAAAAGCCATGTCTCAAGCCACACTTCTGGGTTATCCCCCTCTGTTCTCTCCGGTATTCCTATTATCCTGATGTTATTGCGTCGTAGACGTCCCTCCATCTCTGCCATCTGGTTTTGTATACTTGTTACTGTCCCAGTCAGTTTCTCTATTTTTGTCACCATAGGCCCTTGCCAGTCTTCCAATTGTGATATTCTGGTCTCTGTCTCTTTAACCCTTGCCTGGACACTCTGTACCGATTGTCTCAATAGTATTATTTCATTCTGAGTTTGTTCGATTTTACCACCCAATCTTTCTTCGCTACCATTAATAGCGTCTAGCAGTTTCTGAAAGGTGGCTTCAGGCACTGGGTCAGCAAGTGTGGATTTAGATGGAATACTCTTACTTGGTGACAGAGATTCTCGGGTTTCCACATTTAAGGATTTATTGCTGCTTCTGGCAAATCTCTCTAATTTAGCAGCTGTTGTTGCCTGCCCTGTTTTCCCCATTGTGAGACAGTGGGTCCTATGGCACACAGTGTACACTGACAGGTTCTGTCCACAGTTTATTATATCAGAAGTAGGGTATTTAGGCTTTATCCAGGGGACATCATATACTTTGTGCTTCCTTTCTTTTTTTTTTATTAGTTAAGCACCCCCCGCCAATTCCCTCTAGTGTGCCCCTGTACCTTGATGTTTCTTCCTTTGTTTATCCTCTGGCCACACTGTCTCACTGGGTCTCTTGCTTCTTTGGGCGGCCGCTGCACCTGGACCTCCTTCCTCCAGTCCTGTACTGTGTCCGTCAGGCGCCTGACCTCCTGCCGCGTCCCAGCCCTCAGACCCGGCACCTGGCTTCTGCGCGTCTCTCCTTCCCTCTGACAGTCAGCTGCTTCTGCCGCCCTCCGTGTCAGAGTTCACCAATCGTCACAGCTCCGGGACCCGGCTTTCTCAAATGCCTCTCACCGCTCTCCTCTCCTGCCGCTCATACACAGGTAGGTTGTGCCACTGCTGCCATTACTCGCCTCCGTCCCTCCGCCTTCCCTCCACTGGCTACTTGAGGTTTTGTGCACTGGACTCCTTAGCGTAGCACTCTCTCCTCACTCCATGCTAGTTGAAGCACGCCAGAGAGCTCACAGGCTCCCGCCCTACACGGAGACTTCCGTGATCACGCCCCTCTCCCAGCGCGGTTTAAGACCTTTAGTGTTCACACTCTGTATGACAAATATTTCCTCAGAAAAATTCTGTTCGTAACCTTTCTGGAATATATCCTTATATTTGGAGATGCGTACGTGTTCACCGACCGCTAAACGCGGCGTATGTTTGCCAGCATTAAAGTATTTGCCGTACATCGTCTTGAAAATTCTCAAAGCGTTAGAAGGATTTACTTCACATGGCGTACACTTAATCGTTCTATGGTAAGTGTTATTATAGCTGCGTATGAAGTCTTGTAAAACATCTATATATCTGTAAGTGTTCATCGCCGTGAAATAGCGCCACATTCGTGTTTTTAAAGTTCTATTGAATCGTTCTATGACAGCTGCCTTTACTTCGTTATTTGTCGTAAAATGATGTATATCATATTTTTCTAAGACTTTTTTTAGGGTTTTGTTTAAAAACTCTTTACCGCGATCGGTTTGTAGCTTCTTTGGCATGCAACCCTGCTGGAATATTTTTTCAAAAGCATTAGCGACTGATGTAGCGTTCTTAGCCGCTAGGCTTTCAGCCCATGCTCTCTTACTGAAAATATCAATAATGGTTAGTATGTACTTAAAACCATCGTTGTACTTTGCAAGATCTATGAGTGACACCAAGTCGCATTGCCATTGTTGATTTATATCCGATACGCAGATCATGTTCCTTTTATAGTTTTTCCTGGCCGGGTTATGTAATGTATATGTATCTTGATTTTGTAGCCATTCTTTAATATGGTTTAGTTTAAAAGCATCTTTATTCGACGCATAAAACTTTTCAACGCCGCTATAACTGCCCGGGTTTAATACAGTGTAATACGCGCTCTTCATCCGTTTTTTTCGGTTATCTGTACTTCGTAACATCGTGGATCTTTTGTTCGCAGACATAGCAGATTGCAAGCGTGGAGGCTTATATCAAGCTTGAAACAAATAAACAATATTCCTATATTGTAGTCTTATTAAAATCAAGCAACTCTAACGCATAATTTCAATGGGCATATTTACTAATGCTTCGTCAAAGGGTTTGGAATAAATTTCAATGTTTAAACACAGTTTATAACTTTGTAAGCTTATTTATATAAAAAACTTTTAAAAGTGGGCGTATAATGGGGATTGAAAATGGGCGTGAAAGGGGAGTGTTTGTGGGTGTGGTGTGGGCGTGGTACCTGTCACTTTTAGTTTGACGGAACATGGGTCCCTATCTACTCACGTGCGGTCCGTTCGGCCAGCTTCTTACCGCGTACAGACGGAGTTGGCGATCCGTATGGAAGGCGGGGTTTCGCACGCACGGTCCTGGCCGCATAATCGGATCCGGCCGCACTGATCAGAATAAGGCCCTGAGTCTGTGGATCCATTCTTTTTCCCTTTTTAATAATGCACGACCGCGATCACCGCCTCAAAGAGTTCGGACAACTTGTTCGATCATGCGTTACCTTAAACTAGTTAAAGGATGCTGCATCTCAAAAAAGTGGCCGGCGACAGGTTGGTCACTGCCAGCCCAGAACAGTTAGCAGTACACCTTGATAAAGCTGGCGGCAGCCCAGTGAAACGCGTTGGTGGTGCTATTTTATTCTCCGGATCCGTGGTGTTTTATTGGACTTCATCTATATACCTGTTCAAATACAAGATCCTCCTGTTCTGGACTTCCACAACCTAAGCAAAATTGGATGGAATTTGGGCTCCCACATCAGCCACTCCCTCAACTACCACTCTTACCCTCTTAGGGTCGCCAATCTTTTGGACCGAGTCCTTTATTTGCATCACTGACTGTGGGGACAGCACAGGTTACACAGATTTTGACTGCAGACTTTTACAACCACGTGAGATCTGGATTAAATATTTCAAATTGTTTTTAACATTATAACCATTGCAACTATTTTATTCATTTGTATTTCATTAAATGTGTTTACTTTTAAATTATTTGATTCACCCATCATTAATTTCAAGCGCTGCTTACCACACTTTTCTTTTGGTCACTGCGTTTATTGATAAGCTCTGCCTTTATTGTCGACTGGTGCCCAGCCATTTGGTCTTTAAATTTACATTGGGTCTTGCCAATATATGTAAGTCCGCATGGACATATGATCTGATAGATCACATGTGTGTTGTTGCAAGTAAGATGTTTTTTAATCAGCATCTTCTTGCCTGAGTGTGGATGGTTAAGGCTATCACCAGGTAGCAGATATTGGCATGTAACACATGAGCACTTAAAGCAACCAGGTATTTTGGATAAAAAGTGACTTTGTTCCTTGCTAATGGAAATATCTGATTTAACAAGTCACGCAAGTTAGGACCACGAGAATAACAGGGCATTATGTTTGTGCTTTGGAAGGGTAGAAGTTTGTCAGATTTAATGATTGGACATTGTTTTTTCACAACATTCTGGATTTCATGAGATTTTGTATTAAATTTGTTAACCCAAGGTAAGCGGGACCTAGAAACGGGCAGGTTAGATGGTTTCTTCTGCAATAGGGAATCACAATTTAAATGTAGTACCCTATTTTTAGTTTGATTTAAAAATGTACGGTCATACCCTTGGGCACCAAATCTTTCAATCGGCGCATTTAACTGTTGTTTGGCCATAGTCACAATAGAATTGATACGTCTGACTCTGATCATCTGTGAATAGGGTAATGTAACCCTGTATTGTGGTCCGTAGGCTTATAGTACATGGATGTATCAAAGCCTACATCACTTTTGCTTATAACCACATCCAGAAAATCAATGGTCTATTTGTTTATTCATGCGGACAGTAAATTTAAAAGGACAAAGTGTGAAATTATGACTGTCAATGAGACTTTTCAATTCACCTTCCATACCTGTCCAGGTCAGGAAAAGATCGTCTATATACCTTGTATATGGATATTTTCGAACAAATGGTACACTGTTCGAAAAATAAATTTTGTTCAATGTAGAACATATAAATATTTGCAAGTGCTGGTGCTACTGATGTGCCCATAGAGCATCCTGTGCACTGCAAATAATATTTCCCATTAAACATAAAAAAAGTTTTTTTTTCAAAATAAACTCTAAAAGCGTGATGAAAAAAACAATATATTGAATGCTATAGAGACCACTGTCAATTAAGAAATTTGTCACCGAAATACAACCTTCTACATGGGGTATTACAGTATATAGACTGACAACATCAGCGCAAATCAACCATGTATCCTCTGTAATTGAAGGTATAGTGTTAAGATGATTCAGAAATGATGTGGTGTCAAGTACGAAGTTCTTATGCTTTTGCACCAACGGTTGCAATATTGAGTCTAAATAGATGGAGGTCGTTTGCAATAAGGATCCTCTTGCTGACGTAATGGGACGTCCCGGTGGTGGATTAATGCCTTTGTGCACTTTAGGAAGTGTATAAAACACTGGCATTATTGGAAAATCGGGACATAAAGCTTTAAAAAGCTCACTGGAAATTACACCCATATCGACCCCTTGTTGTAGCAGATTTAGCAATTGTACTTTAAATATCGATGTTGGATCTTTGTCAAGCAGACAATATGTGGAGGAGTCGTTCAATTGTCGCATGGCTTCACAGATGTAATCAGTGCGATCCTGCAGGACAATTGCCCCTCCTTTGTCCGCAGGGCGTACAATTAATTCAGCGTTGTTGGATAGTAATTTCAAAGCTGATCTTTCAGCTACCGTAAGGTTGGGATGCAATTCCGACGGCTGTTTTGTAAGTTCTATGACCTCCTGGTCAATATGGCGGATAAAAGCTTTTAAGCTGGAATTATTAGAAACTGGATCAAAACTCGATCTAGGTAACAGTTTCTTTATTTTAGGTGGTATAATGACATCATCCGCTGAATTGGCAGCATCTGTGGTAAGAGGAGTGGGAGGTTTGCTGGCAAAGTATTCTTTTAAACGTAAATTTCTATGAAGATGATATTTTTCCAACTGCCAGGTGAACTCATCAAATCGGCAGCTGGGAACAATCGAAAGTCCCTTTGATAACAATTTTCTCAGATGGACATAGGAGTTCATAGGATGACAGGTTAATTATTACTTCCTCGATTTTTTTCCTTACCGCTGGGGGTTTTGATGTTTTGCCTTTTATATTGGCCTCCCCGCCTCGTCCGTCCGGCACGGGTTTTGGATATTTTGATCGGGTTTTCACCAATAAAGGGGCCGAGCGTCGAGTGGGAATATCAGTCTCACTCCCTGTGCTAGTCGGGTCCAGTGAGGAATCTGTATACAATTTGTTGTGCTGGTTGTGTCGGCGGAAGAACGGTCTATGTCTTTGTCCATCGTTTCTGCCACCAGATAACCACCTTGTGTTGTTCGTAGTCATTGGTTACGTTATTTAATTTCTCTTTCTTAAATTACTGGAGTTCTCTTTTATATATAACAAGTTGTCCGTTCAATTTGTTCATCCAATCTCCATCAGGGTCATTAGTCAGAGCAGCTTGGTGTTTAGACTCCAACTCTGCAATTTTCTCCTAGGTTGAAGCACTTTCTTTTTTGGCTTGCTCAATTACTAATAACATTAGGTCCAATGAGCATTTATTTAGGATGCCGACCCACTTTTTGCAAAAGAGCGGGTCGTAGCGTCCTATGGTTGGACAGTTCTTCATCCTAAAGCCCCTCTGGATCATTTTGGAGCAATAGTAATCGCTCAAGCAGATGCTGTGTAGCTGGAAATCGATTTCATGTTTATTTAAAACGTAGGAGATCTCTGTAAATGATATCAAGAGTGATATCCAGCTACACAGTGTCTGCTTGAGTGATTACTATCGCTCCAAAATGATCCTGAGGGGCTTTAGGATGAAAAAACTGTCCAACCATAGGATTCTGCGACCTTTTACAAAAAATGGGGTCGGCATCCTAAATAAATGCTCGTTGGAGTATGTTATTATAAATTGAGCAAGCCAAAAAAGAAAGTGCTTCAACCAAGGAGGAAATTGCAGAGTTGGAGTCTAAACACCAAGCTGCTCTGACTAATGACCCTGACGGAGATTGGATGAACAAATTGAACGGACAACTTGTTATATATAAAAGAGAACTCCAGCAATTTAAGAAAGAGAGATTAAATAAAGTAACAGATGACGATGAACAACACAAGGTATACTAGTGGTTTTCTGGTGGCAGAAACGATGGACAAAGAGGTAGACCGGGACGTCCCATTACGTCAGCAAGAGGATCCTTATTTCAACCGACCTCCATCTATTTAGACTCAATATTGCAACCATTGACAGTCATAATTTCACACTTTGTCCTCTTAAATTTACTATCCGAATGAATAAACAGACCATTGATTTTCTGGATGTGGTTATAAGCAAAAGTGATGTAGGCTTTGATACATCAGTGTACTATAAGCCTACAGACCGCAATACAGGGTTACATGTGAATAGTTGTCATCCCATACCATTAAAAATGGGATTACCCTATTCACAGATGATCAGAGTCAGACGTATCAATTTTAATGTGACTATGGTCGCACAACAGTTAAATGCGCTGATTGACAGATTTGGTGCCCGAGGATATGACCGTACATTTTTAAATCAAACTAAAAATAGGGTACTAAATTTAAATCGGGATTCCCTATTGCAGAAGAAATCATCTAACCTGCCCGTTTCTAGGTCCCGCTTACCTTGCGTTAACAAATTTAATTCAAAATCTCATGAAATCCAGAATGTTGTGAAAAAACAATGGCCAATCATTAAATCTGCCAAACTTCTACCCTTCCAAAGCACGAACATAATGCCCTGTTATTCTCGTGGTCCTAACTTGCGTGACTTACTTGTTAAATCAGATATTTCCATTAGAAAGGAGCAAAGTCACTTTTTATCCAAAAGACCTGGTTGCTTTAAGTGCTCATGCGTTACATTTCAATATCTGCTACCTGGTGATAGATTTAACCATCCACACTCGGGCAAGAAGATGCTGATTAAACAACATCTTACTTGCAACAGCACACATGTGATCTATCAGATCATATGTCCATGTGGACATATTGGCAAGACCCAATGTAAATTTAAAGACCGAATGGCTGGGCATCGGTCAACAATAAAGGCAGCACTTATCAATAAGCGCAGTGACCAACCTGTCGCCCTCCACTTTTTTGAGATGCAACATCTTTCAACTAGTTTAAGGTACCGCATGATCGACCAAGTTGCCCTACCTCTTCAAGGCAGTGATCGCTGTCGTGCATTATAAAAAAGGGAAACAGAAAAGGATCCGCAGACTCGATCGAAACCCTAGAGGTTTAAATGAGTATTTATAATTTTCAGCTTTTTGAATATCATTTATTTCGCTAACCTGTTGCTATTTATTTAATACCAAACAGTATCATCCAGTATGCCTAGCTGCTATGTTCTTTTTACTTTTTGCCACTTTTCTGTATTGCTCTTTATTATATTATATATTCATTTTTTTTTTCACTTTGGTGATGGTTGCACCTATTGGAGTGAGTATGCCGATGACGTTATCCAGAGCCGCTGGGTGGTCCAATGTGGTAGGTGTCTCCTCCTCCTGCATTGGTGATGTTATTTAAGCACTGTAAGTATGTTTTATCTCTTGTATCCTGACGATAGTGCCACCATTAAAGCACTGAAACGTTGATGACTTAAGCCGACACTGTATTGTCGTTCATCTATGCCAGCTGAGTGCCCCACCCCCACCCACCCGGTTACATTGTGCTCTGACATGAGCTGTGAGGGCATCAGTGAAAGCTACCAAACTTCAGCAGCGAGTGCCTGCAGAGGAAGAAGGAGGTGCCGGCGGGGCTGTGGATGGCGGACGGGGGGGGAGGGAGACTTGTCTCGCTGCACCAGTGAGGAGACAGTCGCAGAGGGAGAAGGAGAGAGACTCGCGCTGCACCAGTAATGGGATGGCGGAGGGAGTAGGAAGTAAGGTCGACGGAGAGCAGAGGGAGAAGGGAGTCTTCCGTGGCATGCTGGCACCAGTGATGTGTCTGGCAGACTGCTCTGCCAGACACACTATATATATAGAGAGAGAGAGAATAGATTTAGAGTGCGCTTAAAGACAACTCAACAAATTAAAAATTATACATTTATTTCTTAGTCTTCACAAAGACTTCACATTTAAAAGGTACAGCAGGTCTGTTATTGGTACAGATGGTGTAGTAGGCCCAACGCGTTTCGTCAATAAATTGACTTCATCAGGGGCTTAGCGAACAATAATTCAGCAAGGGGTATAAACACTGTAAATAATACAAATAGTAAAGTTCATTCATATGAACATAAAAAATTTAAAAACAAGGAACAGATCATGGATGACAAATATGATAAGGAGTAGAGGACAGCAGAGAAGAAAGATTTATTGATAAGCCTTAATGTGCTTCTAGGGTAATAGATAGCAGGCAGGAGAACCTTTATACCGTTTATGACATCAAATGATTAGTACAGAGAAACTGAGGAACAGTCCCAGGGGATAGAGAATCACCCATCGTGTGTAGTCACCTAATTAGTTCAATAGTCTTTAATACCTTTTGCAGATTAAAGGATCACATACAGTGTCCAGCATATAGGGGAGTAAGACTCAATGCGAGACCAGAGTGGGTGGTGGGCGTAACTATAGGAAGGAATGCAAATATTAATAATACCTAATGTACACCTTCACCAGCACCTCTAGCTGGATGATCTCCAGTGAAGATAAAAAAACTTACATCAACGCCACAGGAAAGCTGCTAATACATCTGTGAGGTCTTAGACCTAAATAGGTCGTTCACGCAGTGGTCAGGTATATTTCAGTAGTGTGCCTTAATTGGTAATGGACATGTCTATAGGATGAAATATGGATATTCAAATGGTCATCTCTGACTATTACCTTCACCGACACCTTTAACTAGGTGGTAACAAACAATACATACTTGAACTTACAGCGTCACAAAAATGAGTGCAAATATAGTGGTCTGAGACCTACATCAGCTGTTCATACAGAATTCAGGTATGGTTCCTAAGACACTTTAGAACCCTTAAATGAATACAAAACAGTGTTTTACAAAACATGAACTGATATGGAACAATGACCCAAAGTCAAAAATGCCTTAAGTGAGTACTTACTTTAAGAGTAAAACCGGAAGTGTGCAGCCTGGGATCCAAATGCAGAATGAGCTCCTATGTAAGAAGCTGCTATTTATGGAGCACTGGGAGTATGACCACTTCCTGTTTCCAAAACAAACATTTAAATACTTTAGAGAAATTGGCTATTAAAGAACTGAAAGGATGGTACGACATCGTCACGCTCGAAAAATACTTAGAAGTTGGAAGGATCCTAAGAGGTTTACGCATACAAAAAACACCAACCTATGGGAGCGACAACCCTTCCTTCCTTAAAACTTGGCATTCCATCCTTGACGTTTGTTCGGCAAAACTTATCACGGCTCTGATCAATGAAAGGAAAAGCGAACTGACCACTATTGAAGGTGAAATGCGTAGGATCGAAGGACTCCTATCGAAGTTCGATACGAGTGAAGAATTTAAACGTGATATTGCAGATCTCCAATCTAAGCTAGATTCATTAGAGAAAGAAATAGTCCTGAGAAAACAAAAGAAATTCATTTGTGATAAAAGAGACTATATTAATGGCCACATCCACATCTGGCCAAATGACACTAGAAATCAAGATGTCCAGTCAAGGAACTCCAGGCAAGAAACCTATCCAAATGGCAACTGGGATGGTCGTAGCCGAGGTCAATTTCGTTCTAACGATAGGAACCGCACTCGTTATCCACGTAGTAATAATTACCATAATAACTACCTGAATTATAAACCTCCGGATAGACAGTATGATAGACCCAGAAGGCAAGACTATCATTATACTAAGGAAGATTACCACCACAGAGGAACCGACAGGGGCAGAATACCCTCCTATCGAGATTACCACCACTACAGTAGAGCGGATAGAGAGCGGTCCCCTACCCGCCGCAAAAATTCCCATTTTTTAGATGGAGATCGGGATTCAGGTCACCCGTATCGCACAGTATGAGAAGAACTACATACTCGCCTGGAATCCCCGCATGGCCTAAAACGCAGGCTAAATGGAGACCCAGAGGTACTATAGGGGGCAAACGGTTCTCCCAAAAAGAAAAAAGGCCTATTGGCCCCACTTCCTCAGGGGCAGGAATCATTAACCTATCAGCGAAAGAACTATCTCCAGCAGAAAGCGTGCTTTTAGACAGAGGCCTGAAATTCGCCCCAGATGGCCATGTGAAT
Organism: Crinia signifera; assembly: GCF_055691185.1. NCBI lineage: Eukaryota > Metazoa > Chordata > Amphibia > Anura > Myobatrachidae > Crinia > Crinia signifera. Next base: position 168,995,045 of record NC_139218.1, on the reverse strand, counting down.
CACTTCAATCTTTTCATTGACCTAAATAAATACATTAGGAATTTAACGGTCGAATGTAACCAAAGAATTGGATAAAAAACCACTCGTAGCACCTACATCCCACTTCTACCCAGTAGAGTCAAGAGGTAGTCACCTTGAAATTTTCTTTAAGGCGGTTCGTGAGGACTTTGAACCATTAAACCTAAAAAGCATAAGTCCACCAATCTGAACCCTCAGGAAAACCATGCTCTAAAAAGTTTAAAAAAAGATGAACAAACGGTTATCAAAATAGCTGACAAAGGAGGGGCGGTAGTCCTACAAGACAAAACCAACTATGTGGCTGAAGCTAATAAAATTCTTGACGATACTTCGACTTACAAAAAAATACCTACCAACCCTACCCTAGAGTTCCAGAACGACCTGAAGACTCACTTAACCTTAGGCTTACAGGAGGGAGTATTATGTAAGGAAGAATTCGATTATATCTACGTGAAACATCCTATGCTGCCGATCTTCTACCACACCCCCAAAGTTCATAAAGATCAAGCTCAACCCCCTGGACGCCCCATTGTTGCGGGTGTTAACTCCCTTACTTCTAACCTGTCTCATTTTCTCGATCTAAAGCTCCAACCGTATGTACTGCAAAATACATCTCATCTAAAGGACAGTTCCTCAGTACTCCAACTTCTAAAAGGAATGATATGGTCCACATAGTACAGTTGGCTTACGATTGACGTACAAGGCCTTTACTCCTCCATCCCCCACAACAAGGGTCTAGAGTCGGTGGAAAAAATCCTACGAAATGACAAAGACAAGTCTAACTCCGAAATCATCTTTTTGATCAAGAGTATAGAATTTATTCTAAATCATAATTTTTTTAAATTTAACGGGGAGTACTACATCCAGCAACAGGGGATGGCCATGGGGACAAAATTTGCCCCGGCACATGCCAACTTACACATGAGAGCCTGGGAAGAACAACATATATATATGGTTCCCGTTTTGAAAACAACATAATTTTTTATAAACGATATATAGACGACCTACTGTTGATCTGGAGAGGTGACAAAACGAGTATATCGGACTTTGTCATATATTCATATCAATGATTTTAATTTAAAATTTACGTTTAAAACCAATATGTCCACTATTGACTATTTGGATCTTGAACTTGAAGGCTCACCGGGAGAAGAAATCAAAACTCGTACCTTCTTTTAAGAAGGTCGATGCCAATAGTTTTATCCCAGCAACCAGCTGCCATCTCCCTGCCTGGAAAAATAGCGTTCCATACGCCCAGTTCCTTAGAATAAAGAGGAACTGCAGTGAAGATAGCGAATTCTGGTCCCAATCCCAACTCTTAGCAAACAGATTCATCGAAAGGGGATATAAGTCAAACCACATCGAAGAGGCCAGACAAAAAGCCTTCGTACAAGTAAGAGACAATCTTCTGACTAAACAAGTGAGACCGGCTAAAGAATTCAAGAGCCGCCCCTTTGTGACACAATTTAACTGTGAAAGCCAAGAAATAAAAAAGATACTAGAGAGACACTGGTCAACCCTTCTGCGAGATCCGATCTTAGGCCAGCACCTTCCTCCTAAACCCAATCTGGTGTACCGCCGGGCCAGTAACCTAAAATCTATACTTGCCCCCAGTAGATTAAAACCTACTACATCTGCAGTTCCTAAAACCACCCATTTCTTGAACAAAAAACCGGGCACTACCCCGTGCAATAGATGCATTTGTTGTCCTTTTTTTGACAAAGTACAGTTCCAACACACCTTGGAGAACGGTAAAGAGTACAGAATTCTAGAAGCAGTGACGTGCAATTCCGACCATGTGGTCTACAAAATCACCTGTAGCTGTAATCTTCATTACATAGGCAAAACTATTAGACAAACAAAGCTCAGAATCCAGGAACATATGAGAAACATCAAGAATAAAGTAAGAGTACACAGTCTCCCCAGACACTACCAGGAGAAACACAACTCTGAGGTCACAAAAGAAAACTTCAAGTTCACGATCTTGGAAAGAGTCCCTGCTAACCCTAGAGGGGGTAATAGGGGTCAAGAACTCATCAAAAAAGAAAGTTTTTGGATCTATACCCTGAATACCCTTTCTCCTAGAGGACTAAATGAAGGGGTATATATTGTAGCTTTTATTTAGCTCTCATCCCCGAACTTTTTCTGGTGTTTTCCTCTCTGCTCTTTTTCAGCACTAATTGCGATACTCTTATACTAATGTATCTGTTTATATATTGTTCCATTCTAAAAAACAGGTAGATCTCGATGTAAATGGAACAATGACTATAAATGAACATGCCTACACTGGCCCATCGATTTGCGATCCCTAGCCCCATTTCTATGTATTACTTTATCCCTATACCCCACTATTTTATTACTTTCTGCTGCTTAGAGTAACACTTTTTTTGACACTATACTTATACGTTCTAGATGGGACCTAATCCACATCCAGTCACCTTTATACAGGTACACACAGCACAAATGCACATATACACGTATCATCCCTCATATTTGTAAGGTTGTTAGCACAACATATTTTTAATTGTCTAAGAAGTATTAGCATTATTAGCCCTCTGATAGTGCAACTGTCAGAGTAATTTGCACTATTTACCTATATGGCACGTTTTCACATAATTAGCATAATTATACAATCGGCCCCTTATTACCATTTAATTATATGACTCTGGTGGTCAGTAAATTAAGTCTGTCCACCGGTAATTGCGCTATTACACCTCACAGTATATATAGGTTAATTGCGATAATACACATCATAGTATATACAGGTTATATTTTATCATCCAAGATGGCGCTCGTTTGGAACGCACGGAGATATGCGGTGCGCTCCACAGATTGTGGAACCATCATACACGTAGGTAATGTAGGCTCAGCAGCGGCATTAGCCCTCTGATTACAGAGGAGGAGTCCTGACGTAGGCGCTAGTTAATATGACGCCCGTTTGGAACGCACGACGGAGACGCCGTGCGTTCCACTGTTAAATTAGCTTATTGTAAGAAAACCGTTTTGCGGCAGTAAGCCATATTTTGCTCACTCACATAATATATACTGATCTATTCAGCACTCCAAGTTTAATACTTGTTTAGCGAGTGTATACACGCTTTTTCGACACACTGTTTGTTTTGGAAACAGGAAGTGGTCATACTCCCAGTGCTCCATAAATAGCAGCTTCTTACATAGGAGCTCATTCTGCATTTGGATCCCAGACTGCACACTTCCGGTTTTACTCTTAAAGTAAGTACTCACTTAAGGCATTTTTGACTTTGGGTCATTGTTCCATATCAGTTCATGTTTTGTAAAACACTGTTTTGTATTCATTTAAGGGTTCTGAAGTGTCTTAGGAACCATACCTGAATTCTGTATGAACAGCTGATGTAGGTCTCAGACCACTATATTTGCACTCATTTTTGTGACGCTGTAAGTTCAAATATGTATTGTTTGTTACCACCTAGTTAAAGGTGTCGGTGAAGGTAATAGTCAGAGATGACCATTTGAATATCCATATTTCATCCTATAGACATGTCCATTACCAATTAAGGCACACTACTGAAATATACCTGACCACTGCGTGAACGACCTATTTAGGTCTAAGACCTCACAGATGTATTAGCAGCTTTCCTGTGGCGTTGATGTAAGTTTTTTTATCTTCACTGGAGATCATCCAGCTAGAGGTGCTGGTGAAGGTGTACATTAGGTATTATTAATATTTGCATTCCTTCCTATAGTTACGCCCACCACCCACTCTGGTCTCGCATTGAGTCTTACTCCCCTATATGCTGGACACTGTATGTGATCCTTTAATCTGCAAAAGGTATTAAAGACTATTGAACTAATTAGGTCACTACACACGATGGGTGATTCTCCACCTCTAATTAGGTGACTACACACGATGGGTGATTCTCTATCCCCTGGGACTGTTCCTCAGTTTCTCTGTACTAATCATTTGATGTCATAAACGGTATAAAGGTTCTCCTGCCTGCTATCTATTACCCTAGAAGCACATTAAGGCTTATCAATAAATCTTTCTTCTCCGCTGTCCTCTACTCCTTATCATATTTGTCATCCATGATCTGTTCCTTGTTTTTACATTTTTTATGTTCATATGAATGAACTTTACTATTTGTATTATTTACAGTATTTATACGCCTTGCTGACTTATTGTTCGCTAAGCCCCTGATGAAGTCAATTTATTGACGAAACGCGTTGGGCCTACTACACCATCTGTACCAGTAACAGACCTGCTGTACCTTTTAAATGTGAAGTCTTTGTGAAGACTAAGAAATAAATGTATAATTTTTAATTTGTTGAGTTGTCTTTAAGCGCACTCTATCTCTATTTGCCTATTCGGACCCGGCTGACAGGGGTCCATTAGAGTTTCTGACCTTATAACTATCCTGGGCGCGGTTGGGGTACCATTTTCTATGATATATATATATATATATATATATATATATATATATATATATATATAAACTTGAGGAATCCGCACACTCCGTAAAACTTTGACTGAGGGTGCCCGTCCACAGTGAATCATGTAGCAAACAGTATATCCGGGGATATAGAGAAGACAGCACTCTTTAATAGATACCAATGTCCAAATGAGCAAGGACCATTTATTTACTCCATAAATGCAATAGCATCAAAACATTTTTTCAAGCAGCTTAGTAATAGTGGGGGTCACAAATATATTCACCCATCCTAATCGTGTAAAAAAGACACAGTCGGCAGTCGACTATATATACAAACATAAAACCAACATCTCCATCACACAACTTCCATTGTTCTCAGTAACATACAGCAGTACTATGGCAATATACCCTATGCCCCAAGTATAATAATAAAGTTATTAAATGAAATATATACTAGTGGCACAGCTCAGAATAAACAGTACTTGTATGTATGTTGGCGGCGCCCATCGCATCGCATACCATAAGGCATGCGATGGTATGCGATGCGACGTGATATCGCGCGATACTGTACAATGGCATACAATTTTAAAATTGTATGCCATTGTATATCGCATACAATGCCATACAATGCGATGCGATGCAAGATTGTATAAGCACCCTAATGGGTGCTTACAATGTCAAATGCACCCCCACGCCCCCCCCCCCACACTATAAACGTGAACCTGAAGCGTGGCGAGCGCAGCAAGCCCGCGAGGGGCGGTCTTACGCGTCCTCCGACCTTTTCATACCCCCACTATCCACGTCGGCGTGGAGTTGAGAATAGAAAGTGTGGCTTCGGGTTCACGTTTATAGTGGGGGGTGGCGTGGGGGTGCATTTAACATTGTAAGCACCCATTGGGGTGCTTAAAAGCACCCTTTAGGGTGCTTATACAATCTTTCATCGCACAGGGGGTCAAAATCGCATCGCATGCCATCGGGTGCATGGCATGCGATGCGATTAACACATCGCGCGATGAAGATCTGGGGCGCCGCCAAAATACACAAGTACCCAATAAACAATGGAGATTTTGATATATTGTGATATATAACAAGTTACTGTGTAAGTTATGGTTGCAGTTACAATGGGATCACCGCAGCTGCTGTAGAACATCTTGACAGGGCAGTAGCTATGGGGATCCAGAGGCAAAGGACTTGCCATAGCCTTTCCATTTTAAAAAATGAGACATGGATTTTCCAGTGCTCCTGGCTGGATGTACTAATAGGAGTAACAGTGCTGCCCAAATAAACCCAGGACTGGGGAGACCCAGCAACTTCCACTCTATTGGGGCATGTTTCACTAAATAAATAAAAAAACGAATTATCCGAAAAACCTAAACCCCAAAAGGCACTACACTGGGACAATACCTATCTAATAAAACAAACACCAAGTCTTAATTCTTCCTCTACCCGGAGTTATGCCTTCCCAAACATCCCCTCATAGACTACCATTACAAACAGTGTCAAGTTGCCATTTCTGAACCGGCAGAAAAAAACTGACAGTTGGAAGTTTAGATCACTCCTAATTGCTCATTTTTTTATATTTTGCCCTGAAATTTGGCAAGCGGCACCGGTTGACGATTCTACGCGTACATGCCAAATTTCAGCTCAGGACGTCAGGTTGCTTTTGAGGTGTAGCCCCTCAAACACCATGCCCCCATCTGAGAAGTTCCCTATGGGAAAAATCCGTTTGATCGATTCAGCCTTAAGTAAGGGCACGACCGTGCCCTTATAATATACTCGAATGATTGTACCGGCACTCTCCTCAAAATAGTTTATAATGTGCTGCGTGCCTTTGTAGATTAAATATGCGGCTGGGTTCCCACTCCTTGTAATAAATGGAACTACACATCACTGCAGAAAACAAGTGTAGTCTTTATTTGAGTGCCAGGCACCTCTGATAAAGCTACAGGTTGGTAGTTAAACGCGTCAGTATGCAGACTTTCACCCTACAGAAACCCTCTAGCTATTTGAAACAACCTTGACTGCTGTAGTCTTTTGCTTTTGGACAATTACCAAGTGTCATATTTTGGGCAATCCTCCAGTGGTGACATCTTATGGTAAAGTGCACTTACTGGCCCATACAGCAAGTGTCCACAGTTCTGCTGCCCAAACCTATTGCTGGCTTGTTACAATTGGTGATTTGTATAATTGTGAAACCTGTCATTATATGTGTATTTGTATATGTTTTATTATTTATTCAGTAAATATTTGTTTTATCACAAATCACTTGTTCTGATTGTTTCTCTTATCTTCCAAAAATGGCCCAAGAATTGCAGTGATCATATGCCCCATATATGTTCCATTCAGGGATTTAAAAACTTCAATATTGGTATTTGTGTACACCACAGCAGACTTGATACAATGTAAGGAAAGAAATGGACATGATTTCACATTAAACATCTGCTATGATGCTAGATGTGATATGGACAATTCTTTCAGAAATGTAGATGTATAAGAGATTGTAATACCCTGGAGAAATGCTTTTACATCATGCTAGTATATTGCATCTTCAAAAAGCATGAGCATCCCATGCATCTGACAACATCATTTCACATTTTGGGGAATCTGATAAAGAAGAGGGAAAGCATCATGAATAATTTTTGAATGAAATAAATGGCTGGGGTAAACACAAAAGAGTATGTGAGGTATACCTGGGCTGTAGAAATAGTACCCCTTTAAGATCATAGGGGGGGGGGGGGTTTAAGTGAATTGCGCTGCTGATTTGAAAAAATAAATGAAACACACTGATTGGCTGAATAAAAATGAATGTTGGACACACTGTTTGTATTTTTACATTTTATATGATAAGGTACAAAATTAGCAATACATATACATACATTTAATGAAGATAAAACAAGTTTATATAAAAATAAAAATAAATATAAAAAAGACAATACTAATATTAAGTAATGAGTTGGGATCCCGGTAAATATGTAACAATACTAATAGGTTATTAGCAGCTGACTTTCAACGATGTGGTTTGTTTCAATATAATGATACAGTCAATTGTAGAAGTATCACTTTTATAATGAAAAGTGGGAAAAGATATCCAGGTCATATATAATCTGATTTTATATAGAGTAAGGTCGATGGTATCAATTTGAAAATATTGAGGTGCAGTCACAGATATAAATGTGGAAAGAAGGTGGGTCACTGAAAGTGGCCTGAGGGACACCTGAGCGGAGTTGTTTTGCTGGAGCTGCGGTCTCGGGACTTGGAAAGTCTGACCCAAGAAAAATGGTATACTGGAAAGAAGGGGATTTGAGACCGCGCTCGCTAAAAAGCATGCAACAGGTGTAGTTAAAACATTTATTTAGAGAAAATACATATAAAATCTCAATAAAAAAGATTGGGGGGTATCACAAGTAAGTACAGAGAGCAGGGTTATTCACCCACAGTTCAGCCGTAGTAGTGTCCTGTGTCCGTTCCTATGTTGCCTCCAGATAATCGTCCTGTATAGGAGTGCCAATTGCAAAAGGTATGTGCTGGGAGAAGTAATGGTCTCCAAACCAGGGAGCTCCTGATGTTGAGAGGTGATCTACCTGGTGGGCTTGATGTTGTTGCCACTTAATTCCAAAGTAGGAGAGGTGTTGATCTCCTGACCAGGGAGCTCCTGATAGAGCGAGGTGCTCTACCTGGTAGGCTTGATGGTTATGCCACTTAGTTCCTGGGAGAGGATTGATTCTGGAGGCTGGTCCGGTTTCAGGATAATGAGTGTGTGGGGCGTCTGTAAGGTAGGGGTGTCTCTGCTCCCCTTCACCTTGGGTGAAGGGGAGCAGGGACCGTCTTGAAAAATCCGTCTTGAAAATCCGTCTTGAAAAAGTTCCCACCTGACCAAAGGGGACAAAACGCGTTGACGTCACAACACACCTGATTTGGAGATCCACGCAATCAGACTTTCAATTTGTCTCACGGGAGAAGCGCAGCCTACTTCACGCTGCTGTTTATCCAGCCACTCCACTCCGACCAGAATCTATTGCAGCACAGATCCATTTGCCGGCTCACCGCTGACTGCCCAATCCATCAACAGCTGAAGTGCAGCGTTCCCCCTGCTTCCGGCCATCAGCTGCTTTCACCAGCCGCTCCCCACGCTACATCAGGGGAGCCGGGCTCCTACACCAAATGGAGCATCCAATATAAAAAACATCTCAAATCAATCCTTCACCGCCGTGGTCAGTGCGGGCAACCCGTACCGGACCACCGGCAGGCTACACCGGCTCATTGCCGAGAGGAGTGCCAGGCACATCAGCAAAGGGAGACACGATCCTCCTAATACCTGGTAATCGATTGCTGGAGAACTTCCATCCCTCTCCCCTACACAAATTGGCACGAAGCAAGTGTTACTGTAAAGGGTGAGCATAACATTTATATCTGTGACTGAACCTCAATATTTTCACATCGATACCATCGACCTTACTCTATATAAAATCAGATTATATATGACCTGGATATCTTTTCCCACTTTTCATTATAAAAGTGATACTTCTACAATTGACTGTATCACTATATTGAAACAAACCACATCGTTGAAAGTCAGCTGCTAATAACCTATTAGTATTGTTACATATTTACCGGGATCCCAACTCATTACTTAATTTTAGTATTGTCTTTTTTATATTTATTTTTATTTTTATATAAACTTGTTTTATCTTCATTAAATGTATGTATATTGCTAATTTTCTACCTTATCATATAAAATTTAAAAATACAAACAGTGTGTCCAACATTCATTTTTATTCAGCCAATCAGTGTGTTTCATTTTTTTTTTTTAAATCAACAGCGCAATTCACTTCAACCCCCCCCCCCCTAATTTCTCTTTTTGTGTGAGTCGTGACAGGCCCACAGAAGTGTATGCTGCAGCTGTACAAACCCGTATATATAAAAACAGAATTTGTCTGATACTGACAAGCGCCGGGAGGTGCGTCTTGAAGCGATCCCACTTTGGGTCACTTTAATACACACCCACCCCCCATTGTTCCCTTTAAGATCATATTTGTAAAAAGAAAGAACAGATGTTTTCATGGAATTTGTGTACTTTCTCCTTCATCCACTAGGTGTCACTGGAGTAACAGTGGCGATAGAAGGGCGACCACAGGGAGCAAGGGCACTTTAAATATAATTAAGTGTGGCCAACTCCTCCCCCTTCTACTCCCCACCTAGGCAGTCGTAGAATGTGCCCTCATGGGAGCTGGTCACATCCTGGCTTGCTCCAGGGCACAAGTTTTTAAAAAAAAGCTTGACATTTTTTTTTTCAATTACTACAACAGACAGGCAGGCTGCCGCTGCCTGTCTGCATCGTGGGAGCTGTCGATGGGGATCCGGCCGCAGCAGCATGCGGATCGCGCCCGGTCCCCGGCTGCGGAGACCACCGTCTCCGGAGAGACAGCCACCACTGCACGCGGTGTGTGTCCCGTCCTCCCTCAGCCTCTACCGCCGCCGACCAGCAAGGCAGCGGTAATATATTCCTGACCTCCCACTTAGCGCGGGGGTCAGTGCTTTTAAAACATGGCGGTAGTGCAGGTTTTATAAAGCTGGCACCATATTGGGAGCACGGAGCAGAGAAGGGGGCGGAGCTACCACATGGTACGCTCCCAGCATCCCTGGCATCTCCCCAGCGTGACTAGAGCAGCGGCGGCCATCTTTTTAGTGTGCACCGCTGCGGACACGCTGAGGGACTCCTTTTTTCAGCTGAGACAGTCACGGACTCAAGCACAGCCGCTTTCTCCCGGTGTCCAGATCTGCATTAGCTTCCCCAAGCCCTGCATGCAGACAGTGGGGTTAGAGCTGGGTGAGACAGTTCTGGGCTGAATGTAAATTTGGGGCTATAGCGCTTTCTGGTATATGCCATAGCATAGTTGATGGCCTCTGGCAGCTTCTCCTCCTGATACTGTCTCTCCTGTCCAGTTTTTTCCTTATGGCTTCTAACTGTACTATCCTTGGTGTGTGTGTACAGTTTATCAACCTGTTGATTGCTGCATATATATATATATATATATATATATATATATAGGTGGATGGAACCGGCACTCCAGCAGAATGATGAAATGTAGAACCGGGGTGCTGCCCACAAAGGGAATGCAGAAGGGGTTACACAGCAGCACTCACTCGGATTTCAATAAACAAACAACTCGGGACACAAGGTCAAAGTCGACGTTTCGGATTTTACTCCGTTTTCAAGACAAACCAAAAGATAGTGTACAAAATACAGACATAAATACCGTGTGTGTAGCATTGTTCCTCCTTCTTTCTCGATTTGTTTTTATTTAAGGTACATAGATGATGTCCTGCTGTTTTGGACCGGGTCCAAAACATCCTTTGAAGAAATGATCCATGAGATCAATCTGAAAGAATGTCCCATTAAATTCACCTACGACCTGAGCCAGACATCCATTCATTATTTGGATGTCGAGATTTCGATGGAAAATGGCAAACTTGAGACAGCAATCTTCTCTAAACCAACCGATAGGAACACACTGCTGAGTGCCCAGAGCCATCACCCACTGGCACTCAAAAAAGGCTTGCCTTTCTCACAGCTCATCCGGGTCAAGAGGATCACCAGCAGAGAAGATCAATTGCCCACAGATTTGGACAAAATGGTCCAAAAGTTTTCACACAGAGGTTATTCTTCGCGCACCCTGAGAGATGCCAGGGACAAAGTAGACAAGATACCCCGGACACAACTGTTGCAGAAATCTGGCCCTAAGAAAAATCTGCAGGACAGACTCGGTTGGGTACGTGAATTCAATCACGCAGATAATGCTATTTCAAAAAACACCAAATTGCTCTGGCCTGTCATCCAATCGGATAAAGATCTGAAATCTCTGAAGAATACAACCCCAATGGCGTGCTATAAGCGTGGCCGCAATCTACGGGATTGGGTTGTTAGGACGGACATCTCTCTCAGATTGCCCCCCAACACACAACGTAAGCCTGGTGGGTGCACCAAATGTGTGGGGTGCACTACGTGCAGTGGCATGCGCAACACCAAGTTCTTTCCACACCCACATTCAGGACTTCAAATTGCTATTAAGCACGCAGTCACATGTACCAGTACCCACGTGGTATATATGATCACCTGTCCTTGTGGTCTATGCTACGTGGGTAAGACCATAAGGACGTTCCGCGAGCGGATAGCGGCCCACAGGTCCGCCATAAAAGCTGCCTTAAACAACAAAGATAATGACCAGCCGGTGGCTAGACATTTTGCATCAGCAAAACATTCATTATCCAACTTGAAATACGTGATCATCGACCACGTCCCTCTGGATGTTAGAGGTGGTGACAGGGCCACTAAGTTACTTAAATTAGAGACTTACTGGATCTTCAGATTGGAGACAATGAATCCGAAAGGTCTTAATGAACAAATGCCGTTTAACATTTTTCTCTAGGTTTCCATGGGCCTATTCCTGAAATCGAGAGGACTTCTTGATCCTTTATGTTGTTACCTATGTCTAGTATGTCTATGTAGTATGATGCATGTTTTGTGATCAGTTTCTGACATTATTCCTTGTACTGTCGTTCCAGGCCCTAGACAGCCGGTTGCCTAGCTACCTGATGCCGGTATGGGATGTCCCATCAGCGCCACACCGTGACTGTCCTGATAGCATGCACGCCTGACCCAGCTGCCAATTGGGGTGTCAGACCGGCTGCGCCCTGTCTCCACGGACAGAGTACGGGACCACTGTGGATGATCGCGTCTCCGCTTGTACATGAGCAGGGAGCGCTGCCGGCGTCTGAGATCTCCATGGCAACGGGGCTACAGACGGGATGCAGCTTGGTGACGTCACCGCGCTGGGGAATCGCTGCACGGGGATCCGGAAGCGGCGTGGACGCTGACACCGGGAGTCTGTGGGCGGAAAGAAGGAGGAACAATGCTACACACACGGTATTTATGTCTGTATTTTGTACACTATCTTTTGGTTTGTCTTGAAAACGGAGTAAAATCCGAAACGTCGACTTTGACCTTGTGTCCCGAGTTGTTTGTTTATTGAAATCCGAGTGAGTGCTGCTGTGTAACCCCTTCTATATATATATATATATATATATATATATATATATATATATATTCATATATTGTGTATAGCTTAATCACTTGTAAAATGGCAGGAGGCAGCTCAAAGAAGTGTTGCAAAAAATGTAATGCTAGACTTACACAGTCTGCTGAGGGTGGTCTGGTGTGTGAAAAATGCACCCCTGAACCCACCCCTTCCACTTCCCAGCAGCCCTCCCCAGCATGGGCTTTACAGCTCTCAGAGGTGATGTCACGCCTGTCTTCTGAAATCTCAGATGCACAGAAGGATAGAGAATCCTCTAGATCACAGCAGCGAGAATTAACCTTAGCTGTGGAGGGTTTAACCAAGGCCTTGGCCCCAGAGCCTTCACGGCCCTCTGCCCGTGACGCACAGCCCCCAGTGTTGAAGAGACTGCTCACACACGTCTTAGACACTGACACAGATGATGATATGCCTGACCTTGAGGAAGGGGAATATGCTGCCCCTGAGGTGGATGTGCAACAAGATTTGCCACCACAGCAACCATAGCCGGTTGCGCAGGGTTTAGATGACCATATTGACATGGTCAGACTGGCATTAGATGTGGAAGAAGGGGCATCTGCCCCCAGTCGCCCCTTCCTGTTTGGTAAAAAGCAAAAACAGGCAGCTTCTTTCCCTCCTGCAGAGGAGTTAGATGATCACGTGCTTCAAGCCTGGAAAAACCCAGATAAGAAATTCCAGATTTCTCGGAGACTCCTGTCTTGTTACCCCCTAGCGGCCACAGGTAGAAACTCCACCTGTAGTTGACCCTTCGGTCACGCGTCTTTCCAAAAAGACACTCCTCCCAGTACCTGGGGCCACCACTCTCAGGGACGCCTCAGATCGTAAGCTTGAACTTACGCTTAAATCTATTTACACTGCGGCAGGGGTAGTTCAGCGCCCCCGGCCCAGGTCGGATGCTGGGTCAATAAGGTCATTGGGGTTTGGGCCTCCCAGTTGGCTCATCAACTGAAACATGGAGGTGAAGTGGATGTCCTGGGGCAATTAGCAGAACATATTTCTGAGGCATCATCCTATATGGTAGAAGCCTCCAATGATGTTTGCATCATAGGAGCTCGCTTTGTCCATATCAGCACGGCGATCACTCTGGCTCCACCAGTGGCAAGCTGATGTTGAATCCAAACGGGTAGTAGAAGCACTCCCCTTCACGGGTGAGGTGTTGTTTGGGCCCGAACTTGATAAGTGGATATCACAAGCCACTGGTGGGAAATCCACATTTCTCCCTTCCACGGCCCCTCCTCCTTCTACTCGTAGGACCTTTCAGGGAACATCCTTTCGGCCCCAGGCAAAGTTCAGAGGTCGCTCTAGAGGAGGCGTTGCCTCTCAGAGAGGCTCCAGAGGCCATGGGAGAGGTGCTGCTTCTTCCACCTAAGAGGCCAAGGCCATCACCAAGCCCGCCGCATGACGGGCTTCAGGCCCACCTGGGGAATCCCACGGTGGGAGCGCGTCTCCAAGACTACAAGCATGTTTGGTTGCAGTCTTGCCAGGACGCTTGGGTGCGAGATCTTGTAGCTTTCGGCTACAAGATACATTTCCAAAAACCACCCCCACACCGGTTTTTCAAAACCGGTTTGCCAGTTTCAGCAGAAAAGAGCCTGCTACTAACTGCGACCATCCAGAAGTTGGTCTCGGCAGGGGTGGTCATTCCGGTCCCAGTAGACCAAAGGACCTTGGGGTTCTACTCCAGCCTCTTTCTGGCCCTCAAGCCAGACGGATCGGCACGCCCCATTCTGAACTTGAAGCATCTCGATCCTTACCTTCAACCGGTCAAGTTCAGGATGGAGTCCCTGCAATCGGTGATCGCGGGGTTGGAGGAGGGCGAGTTCTTGGTGTCACTCGACATCAAGGACGCCTACCTCCATATCCCTATTTGGCCTCCACATCAGGCTTTCCTTCGGTTCGCAGTCCGAAGCCAACATTGGCTGTTTAAGGCCCTTCCATTTGGCCTCTCCTCAGCACCCCGGATCTTCACCAAGGTCATGGCGGTGATGATGGAGATTCTTCGGAACCAGGGAGTGACGGTCATACCGTACCTGGACAATCTTCTACTGAAGGCCCTGTCCAGGGAGGCCCTCCTGGACAGCATAGCCTTGACTCGGAGAACTCTAATTCGCCACGGATGGATACTCAATTTTCAGAAGTCCCAGCTCCAGCCGTCTCAACGGTTACAGTTCCTGGGGATGGTTCTGGATACCACACTTCTGAGGGTGTTCCTCCCAGAGGACAAGATACAATCTCTCCAGGCTTTGATATGCTCGGTCCTTCTTAAGACAGTTGTCGGTCCTCACATGTTCCAGGCTTCTGGGAAAGATGGTCGCCTCCTACGAGGCTCTCCAATAAGGTCTCTTCAGATTGAGACCCTTCCAGCGTTGCCTTCTACGTCAGTGGTCTGGCTCTCACCTGCACCTTCACCACAGGATACAGTTGCCAGTGTGGGCATGGCACTCTCTCCTGTGGTGGCTGAACCCAGCAAACCTCAGGGAGGGAAAGTGGTTCGCCATTTGGATACTGCTCACCGCAGACGCAAGTCTTCGCGGGTGGGGAGCAGTCATTCAGGACCATCAGTTCCAGGGCCGTTGGACTCAACAGGAGGCCCTGCTCTCCATCAATATCTTGGAGCTCAGAGCAGTCTACAATGCAGGGCCATCATCTCCTGCAGGGTCAGGCCATCAGAGTGCAGTTGGACAATGCCACTGCGGTGGCCTACATCAACAAGCAGGGAGGCACGCAGTGAGTTGAATCCTGCTGTGGGCTCAAGATCACGCCCTGGCCATCTCCGCCATATTCATTCCTGGCGTAGAAAATTGGGAGGCCGACTTCTTAAGTCAGCAGGACGTACAGTAAGGAGAATGGTGTCTCAATCCCCAGGTTTTCCAGCAACTGGTCCACCGGTGGGGGTGTCCCCGGGCAGATCTCATGGTGTCTCGCCACAACTACCAGCTACCCCGGTTCTTCGCCCGCACGAGGGATCCTCAAGCGGTGGGAGTGGATGCACTGGTGGCCCCTTGGCCATTCCACTTTGTGTACATTTTCCCTCCGTTTCCACTAATACCTCGGGTGCTGCAGAGAATCTGGAGGGAGGGGATCACTGTCCCCCTGATAGCTCCGGACTGGCCGCGCAGGTCATGGTACACCAGCCTCACGTCTCTCCTGATAGACAAGCCTTGGCCCCTGCCTCTTCAAAAAGTTCTGCTCAGCCAAGGGCCTTTCATCTTTCCCGACTTAAGTCGGCTTCATTTGACGGCGTGGCTGCTGAAAGGTCCATCCTGAGACAGGCAGGTATCCCGCGGGCGGTGATACCTACCATGATGAAGGCCAGGAAGGACGTCACCTCCAGGCATTACCACCGCATCTGGAGGGCTTATGTAATCTGGTGCGAGAGTCATGGTGTGTCTACCACTCTTTTCAAAAAGGCCAGGCTTCTCCTGTTCCTGCAGGCTGGCTTAGCCGCAGGGTTGCGTCTCTCCACCTTGAAGGTACAGGTATCGGCGTTGTCGATATTTTTTCAAAAGAAGTTGGCCCTTTTACCTGAGGTACACACCTTTTTTCAGGGAGTTTTGCGGCTGCAACCTCCTTTTCATCCACCCACGGCTCCTTGGGACTTAGACCTTGTTCTAAGTTTCCTACAGTCTGCGGTGTTCGAACCACTAGAGGACGTGGACCTTCGTTACCTCACATGGAAGACCGTGCTTCTCCTGGCCTTAGCATCAGCACGGCAAGTTTCAGATCTGGGGGCTCTGTCCTGCAGGCCCCCGTTTCTGATATTCCATCCGGACAGGGCAGAACTGCGCACCAGTGGTTCCTTTCTGCCTAAGGTGGTATCGGCCTTCCACATGAATCAGCCAATTGTGGTACCGGCCTTCCAAGAAGAGAACAGTACCTTGACATGGTCAGGGCCCTGAAGATCTATGTGGCCAGAACAGCATCGCTGAGGAAGTCAGATGCTCTTTTTGTTACATATGATCCGGTCAGGCAGGGCTGGCCAGCCTCAAAGCAGACATTGGATCCGCCTGACTATTGGTCAGGCCTATGTGGCAAGTGCTCAGCGCCCTCCTGCCTCCATCACAGCGCATTCTACGTGCTCAGTGGGCCCCTCTTGGGCAGAGCTGCTACCTGGTCTAGTCGTCAGACTTTTGCTCGGTTCTACCGATTTGACACTTTTGCTGCGTCAGCTTCACAGTTTGGACGCTCAGTGTTAAGGGGTCTCAGCGCCATCCCACCCATGTTGGGAGCTCTGGGACGTCCCCACTGTTACTCCAGTGACACCTAGTGGATGAAGGAGAAAACAGGGATTTTGTACTTACCGTAAATCCTTTTCTCCGAGTCCACAGGTGTCACTGGACACCCGCCTCGGCGCTGTTCCTTTGTTGTTAGGAATTCCTGCCTTGAATCTTTACAGTTATATTGCTAGGATAAGTTCCTCTTATGTTGAGGGAACTGCCTGCTATGTTATATGTGTGGCATGTTTGATTCAGTGTTTCTCACTGTTCTTTTTATGTTTTCAACCTTTTCGGGTTGATTGTTTACTCTTGTGTGTTATACTAACCTCCTCTGGAAAGTGTGTTCTTTCTTCCAACTCCATTCGGGCACATCCTTGTGACTGCCTAGGTGGGTAGTAGAAGGGGGAGGAGTTGTCCACACTTAATTATATTTAAAGTGCCCTTGCTCCCTGTGGTCGCCCTTCTATCCCCACTGTTACTCCAGTGACACCTGTGGACTCGGAGAAAAGGATTTACGGTAAGTACAAAATCCCTGTTTTTTTCTTTTTCCTGCCACAAATTACTTCCTTAATGTTAAAATAAATAAATTTCTCACGATATTCTTTTCCTTGAGGGGTAAATGTATTCTAAAGATTAGATTCATATCCAACGCAGGTGTACTAAGGGAGGACCGAAACCTCCCATGGAGCAGAAGTGCAAAAACGTCACGTTTTCAAGGTGTACAAAAACAACAAGTGAGTATAAATAAGTCCTACCTACCTACGGCGTGCAAAAGATCCCATTCACGGCTGCAGCTCCAGTGGTTTTGTGGTGACATGTGGTCTGATGTGTGTTGTATATAGGTTGCTTAGCAACCATAGCTGAAGCCAGAGCACTGCTAAAGAACCACAATACTGCTGCCGTGGAGGGGAAAAGAATAAACAAAGTGATCAAATTAATGTCAGTATTCTAGCTTCCTTATTTGAGCCAGAAATATACATTATCTAAACATATACAATACATTTACACATACAGTAACAAAAGTGCTATATACATTGAATATTAATATATTGTTAAACAAGATATTAATAATAATAATAAAATATTGTATCTGTATGAGAACAAGCTACTGGGGTTTTATTGCCCCGAAACGTCGGATTAAATAAAAGCA
This sequence comes from Crinia signifera, assembly GCF_055691185.1. Taxonomy (NCBI): domain Eukaryota; kingdom Metazoa; phylum Chordata; class Amphibia; order Anura; family Myobatrachidae; genus Crinia; species Crinia signifera. The sequence goes on along the minus strand of NC_139218.1, from coordinate 168,977,161 downwards.
CCACTTAAAAAGTCCTAGGAGTGCCCCTGACTGTGAATAAGCCACAAGCTATCCTCCTTTATCCAGAATGCACCCCTAGCAGATGCTGCATGAATGTGAGTGTCAGGTTTCCCAAACACTACCAATTTTATAGAAGTCACATTCTTCTCCTGAGCCAAGGCACCTGCTATTTACTAATCGTCCTGCTCCTGATACATTTAGGGAGTGTGCAGAACAAATATTCACTGCACGTAGCACAAGAGCACTATATTTCACTTCACTGCACTAAGCACAGTACAATAATATCTGTTGGGCAACTCTGTTCTAGCTCAGTTTAATGAACAAGCTGTCCGCATACAGCTGAGCCAGGGACGCATTTTTAGTTACAAAGATAAATAAAATGTGCTTTTCAAGGATAACCTTTCTCAAATAGAGGATCGACAAAGTCCAGAGGAGCTATATCGCCTCTTTTTAAGCTCAAACAGAGGTGGCTTTTCTCCTCCATGGGATCCCCCTCTCTGACTACTACAGAGAGAGGATGATACCCCGGGGGTTCAGGATAAGAAATGCACCCGCCATATGGTGACACAGCCCTGAATGTTATAAGAAATGGACCAGCATTCTTAATAAATGCAGTCTGTACTGTACTTTTTGTACTGGTTATTTAGGAATCTGGAACTCACAGAAACCTTTGAAAAGGATCAGGGACAGTGTTCCCTCTAAGCTGTGCGCATGTGCGCACACACACACATCGACGAGTGTGCGCACAGACATTACAACTTAGCGCACAAAGCAGCAGTGGTCCCTTTTTGCAGTTGTGGACTCAATTAATGTGTGTCTCACCCATTAACTACATTGTGTGCTGTATTTTGAATGTTTAAATGTTTAATATCATTTTGAATTAAAGTTAACGCAAATGCTGAACGTCATTTTTCAGTTACGGTATATATAAGTGATGCACAAAAATTTAAATTTAATTCCAAAGTTGCACAGCCAAAATCTTTAGCCACACACAGCCTTCGTAAAATTAGAGGGAACATTGATCAGGGGTCCACACTGTCTCAGGACACCACACAAGATTGTATTGTGAAACATACACAAGTTGAGAATTACTACAAAGACGTTCTGAGGTTTAAAATAAACATATTTAAAACAGTCAAGTACGACTATGAGCATAATGGCGTGTATCACTGGCTCACGGGTGTTGAAATTAAATGCAGTTTCACCCCTAAACCATCACAAAGTTGGCGTAGTCATAGGGAAACCCAAATGGGTCCCACAACCTCCTCTAATAGCAACACAGATGCCAACCAAGTGGATTAGAAAGGGGCTTATATTGCATCTGAAGTCCCTTAAGGGCAGCCAGCAAACATTATAAGAGCACCAAAAGGTGGTAGGGGAGGCCAGAACGAGCGGGTTCACAAAAATGAATTAATTAATGGAACAAAGATTTATACCCTCTCAAAGGGCCTTATTTTGGTTCATTCTTTCTGACAAAATCCTTCTTAGATGGGCAAAACCATGTGCACTGCAGGTGGGGCAGATGTTACTTGTGCAGAGAGAATTAGATTTGGGTGGGGTTTTACTTCAAAGTGAGATCTATATTGCAGTGTAAAAATAAAGCAGTCAGTATTTTCCCTGCACAGAAACAAAATTACTCACCCAAATCTAATTCTCTCTGCACATGTTACATCTGCCCCCCTGCAGTGCACATGGTTTTGTCCATCTAAGAAGGATTTTGTCAGAAAGAATGAACCAAAATAAGGCCCAAAGAGACCTTACTGACACAGAGAAAAGAGTATTAAACAAGAGCCTCTCCTACATTCCTACTACCAGCTTTAACAATTTTGAGTGGACAGTAGAACTACACCGATTCTCATGAAAATTACACCTCCAAGAGTACTTTAAAAAGTGATAATGTGTCAAACTAAGATTTCATCAATTCCAGAACAAAGGGCCTTATTCTGGTCGGTGTGGATATATCCGCGTGCCGATGTTTTGTGTCTGCGCATGTGCAGAGGCGTCTCTGCGCATGTGCGAGCGGGGCATACGGCCAAATCCCGCATGATATGTGAACACTCCGAACAGGGGGTGGAGAGGGGCGTGAAGGGCTATTTGGGCTCATTACCATATGCATACGCCCCGCGTTTCATGGGCGTTCCCATGCAAACGCTGGGCGTACGTATGGTAATGCGGCCGTGACGCACGTGTAGGGGACGGACATATGACATCGCCGGATGTCAGCTGCCCGCCCAGATCCCTGCTTTTGCACGGAAAAATGTCCGTGTGGTCTGAGGTTGCGGGAGCTGGTGGAGCACGAACGGTCCTGGCCGCATAATCGGATCCGACCGCACCGATCAGAATAAGGGCCAAAGTCTTGACCCTACTTCTCAAAATTCATCAATAAAATCATTCACCCACCTCCTAAATAAATCAGTCACCATTTTAATCTCACCAAAAGGGAATGGACAGCTATAAAAAATCTAAGCTAGTACAGGGACATAGTGATCCGCCCCACCGATACAGGCGGGACTATAGTGATCCTCGAACTGGAATACTACCGCAATGAGATTGTACAGTAGATATCAGATAATAATACCTACTTGAAATTAAACAGCGGACCCCACCAGCATCTAAAAAAAGGAGCTAGATGAGAGGAGTTGAACAAGGCCAATATTGAAGGCCTAATTTCCTCTAAATTAAGGGTTGCCCTGACACAGGATCACCCGCTGGTCCCTATTTTGTACACTGAGGGGGCCCATCATATCGGCCAAAATTCCCTCTATCAGCTGGTGTCACAGTTTTTGGAAGGGTTATTACAACCGCTTGTCACGCGACAACCAGGGCCAGCATCAGAAACCTTGGGGCCCTGTACACTGATACTTCGGCGGGCCGCTTGAGAAAAACATTTTTTTTTTTGGTATACTGCATATTGAATGTGTTTTTTTTTGTTGTTGTTACAAAAGAAACATAATTAATGTTCACTAATACCAGAGGAGGGTCCGAATAAAAAAACAGGGGGGTGCCTTTATAAACCATTGCTAGGCACTGCACTGCCGCAGCTATGCTTACAGCCCCTGAGCTCCTCAGAACCTTGGGGCCCCTCACAAGCTTGAGGCCCGGTACAGGTGTCCCCTTTGACCCCCCTGTCGCCTGCCCTGGCGACAACCAACGTATATAAAAGATACAACCAGTTTCTTAAATAAATTAAATCAGTTTGAAAATTAAATCAGTTTGAAAATATACCCCGGATGTGTGTCGTTTGTACACCACTATACCCCACGCATAGTTTGTACCCAACGCAGAAGGCTTAAGAGTAATGACAAATGTCCTAATGAAAGAGGAACTTCAGGATATCAACATTGATCTGGAATTAACTTTAAAGAATATAATTTTTTTGTATTTGCAGCTCAATGGGTGCTCTGCGAAGAGCAATGTATCCCCTTCAATTGCCAATACATTTGTTTTTCGAGGAATTCCAGATGTTTTTTTTTTTTAATTCAGAAACTGCTGCAAATATACTTATATACTTGTATACTCTAGATTCATTGACTTGACATCTTTTCTTATGACGTTCAAGTATCCATTATTGAAGGGAAACGCCATACATCGTAGTATACAAAACCGACTGACCAGAATACCCTGCTTCGACATAATAGCCATCACTCAAGACCCCTAGTAGATACCTATCTGTAGATCACAAATGATCCATATGGCACGGATCACGAGTGATTATAACCGCATTACCAAAAGAATTCGACAAAATAATCCTTAAAGTTGTAGCCTGGGGTTATAATTTTAAAAACTACAAGTGCAGAAAAATGAGGTCCTTAAGATTGCTAGATCCTCATTACTAAGTCCCCATAAAACACAGCGGGAATCAGTGATCCCATGGATATCAAGGTACAACACATCCAGTGCTGTTTTACCTAGAGCTTACATGGGCATTGTATATATAATATATACATAAACTATATTGGGCGCAAAGGAAAAAAAAAATATTGAAATTGTAAATTAGCTATTAATCAAAATACCACAGCATCAACAAATTATTATGCTGCTCCCAAAAATTCAATACCAACATGAAAAAACTAGGCAAAGATGAGAGCGCACTGTATTGATCTATAAATGATTTAATTGATATGTTAATCAATTTAAAGACATAAAAAAGCACAATTATAACACTTACACTAGTAAAATCAAAATGTAATAAAAAACAGAATATATATATATATATATATATATATATATATATATATATATATATATATATATATATATATATATATATATATATATAAAATGTACAATATTTGAACCACACCAATTGATGTTGTTTCCCTAGACTAATAGGTTATTTAATATATATTAGTTCTCTGGTGCTCTTACCCACTTTATTCCAAATAGCATCTAGATGTTTATAAGTGGGGAGCTTCCAATAATTTATTTGTGTCCATACTGGATGCTTAATAAATTGTGATGATAAAGTATTAAGCTCTTTAAGATTTAGGGCATTGATGGTATCGATGTTATAATATAACAATGTAGCTCCGTCATTCAGGATCAGAGCGTGGATAAAACACATTACAGGCAGGAGGGGGTGGCGGGATGGTAGGTGGCGTTCCTAGTCGCTACAACCGGTGTGGTCTTGTTGTAGTGAGAGCCAGCGCCGGGAGAAACCTCTGCGGCAGATGTCGATTAAATCATTTATAGATCAATACAGTGCGCTCTCATCTTTGTCTAGTTTTTTTCTTAAAATTGTAACAACGAACAGAGAGCTGCCAACCGTAAAATATACATGCTCTATGGTCTGTCACACTAAGGGAAAAAACCATGGTGGTCCACACAGACATATCCCTATTCAACAAGTCTCAAGTTGAGCAAGGTTTTTTAACCCGGGCCCCTGGTTGCTACAATTGTTGAAAATGTACAACTTGTAACAATATTGCCATCGGTAACTCCTTTACTAATACAGCTCAAGATAAGGAATACAAAATTAGACGTGTTGAATTGTCTGTCCACTTTTGTAGTGTATATTATCACCGGCCCCTGTCAGTTAATGTATGTAGGGAACACTACCCATATACTGTAGTATGGGAAAGGATGGCCCTCCATAGGTCGACAATAAAAAGCAGCACTGGTGGGCAAACCTTCTGAACAGCAGATAGTCTGGCATTTAGCAAAAAAGGGCACAAGTTACCTGATGCGAACATATTTTAACAGATCTTACATACCCTCCAACATGACCCATTCCATTAGGTACAAAATGTTCTGTTCCTGGACTTCCGTCCCAGTGGCAGTTACAAAGGTTGGACTCCAGCACAGTCCATTATTCAAAGGTGGGGGGGTCACATCAACTGTCAGTGAGTCCAGGACAGTGATGTTTGGGGTGGCAGTAAGTGTGGCTCCCATTTTTGAATATTGGACTGACCTTCAGGCTCACATCTGTAACTGCCACAGGCAGTGAAGTCCAGGAATAGAGCATTTTTTACCTAATGGAATGGGTCATGTTGGATAGTATGATCTTATCCCATTAACAATCTGAGGAGGTGTCAGGGCAGGTACACTATGAAGAAGAGAGACCAAATGGATTTTCCTACTGCAAACACCTGCAAACCCAATGGTCTTTATAATAGACTTCCACTAATAATATTTAATATTCAATGTATATAGCACTTTTGTTATTGTAAGTGTAAATATATGATTTAGATAATGTATATTTCTGGCTCAAATAAGGGAGCTAGGATACAGGCATTAATTTGATCAATTTGTTTATTCTTTTCCCCTCTGCGGCAGCAATCTTGTGGTTCTATAGCAGTGCTTTGGCTTCAGGTATGGTTGCTAAGCAACCTATATACAACACACCTCAGACCACACGTAACCAGATGTTGCTACTTATACTCACTTTTTGTTTTTGCACACCTTGAAAACAGGGTTTTATTGCCTGAAATTTCGAATATAATAAAAGCACCACTTAAAAAGTGCCGCTGACTGTGAATATGCCGCAAGGTTTTTCTTTTAATTGTGAAAATTGAACATCACAGAATCTATTGTAAAATGCGTTTTCATTTTTTTCTGTTTTCCTTAGGTTGCTCATATGACAAAAAGTGAAATGCATTTGCATGATACAGCTTTTATTGGACCTGCCCTGTTGTTTCTCAATCAGTATTTTAACAGCTTCATTGATGAATACATTGTTTTGTGGCTTGCACTGGTAAGTTTAATCTCAATTGCACTTACACAGTAACCATTTTTTTTGTTTACTGATATCCTCTAGTTTTCCAGAACATGTGCCATCAATGATCACTGTTTGCTCTAGGCCTTGCACTTACACTTGCAATTCCAGTGCTGTGGCCTCAAAGTTTCACGCAGATCTCATTCTGATGTTTCCCTCAGATGGCCATTGCGACAAACCCTTGTTTCTGGAAAAGTCGTTTGTCCCCACTCATGCACTCCAACCTGAACTCCAGGTAGAAGGGGGACTGCATGCAATCACTCAGGACCTATTCTGCACTCCCCAAGGAATCTGTTTGGGGATTTGAATCAGCGTGTACTGCTGAATTAGGCCAACTATTACAAACTCCACTTTTTCCTCTTTCCCTTCCCATAAAAAATAGTTTTCTTTACACTTTAGAACACACACCGCTATGACTTTTCTCTTTCTCAGTTTCTCCCATCATACCAAAATGATGGGAGAAGCTTTGACTCTTCCAGTTAGTTTTATCTGCACCAATAATAACCTTTAAATTGATAAAATAACAATGACATTTCCGTTTCAACAAAAATGCATGTATTTCAGTTGGTTCCAATTTCTCCTGGCATAATACGTTCACACCCCACTAAAGCAAATGATACAGGTACTGACATGTTATGCTTCATGCATATGTACTGTGTGCGTAATACCACAAAAGGTGAAGTATAGGCAGTTTATATATATATATATATATATATATATATATATATATATACTGCATACCTGTTTGGAGGGCACCGAGGTCTCTATTACCGGAGGGGAGAGTGCCGGACCGCCCACGCCCGTATATATATATATATATATATATATATATATATTGCCTATTCTTCACCTTTTGGGGTATTACGCACACAGTACATATGCATGAAGCAAAACATGTCAGTACCTGTATCATTTGCTTTAGTGGGGTGTGAATGTATTATGCCAGGAGAAATTGCTATCTATATAGATATAGATATATATCTCTATAGATATAGATATCTATAGAGATATATATCTATATATATCTCTATAGATATCTATATATATATAGATATATATATATATCTATATATATATATATCTATATATATATATATATATATATATATAGATATATAGATATATAGATATATATATAGATATATATATTTATATACATATATAGATAGATAGATAGATATTGGCGCAGGTACAAGCAGCAGCACTCCCTCTGAATTTTTAAAGTGCTTTAATATCTTGATGTTTCGGGATATTAAAGCACTTTAAAAATTCCCAGGGAGTGCCGCTGCTTGTACCTGCGCCAATATCTACATGATTTTCCAGGAGGCACCCAGGTAGCTGCTATTTGTGATTGAGTGCCAGGCTGATTGGATATTATATATACCGTATTTGCCAGTGTATAAGATGACTTTTTACCCCATAAAAAAATGCCTCCAAGTGGGGGGGTCGTCTTATACGCCGGATACGCCTTTTGCGCCGGGTCTGCGGGGATGGAAGCGGCGGCGAATGGAGCGATGCTTTGAATCTGGCGCCGTTGCGGCCGCCAATCCAAATCGCCGCTCACGGCGGTTTGAATGTCCCGCTATTCAGGAGCCAATCAGGGCTCCCGAGTCAGGAGCTAATGGCAGATGGCTGCGGCGAGCCAATCAGTGCTCGCCACGCCATACTCAGCCTTGCCCCCTCTGACGTCAGACGGCGCCGGGAGGCCAAGGAAGGAAGTCCCTCAGCTGAGGAGCAAGAGGACGGGAGAAGAGCTCCTGCGGCCACTGCAGAGGCCAGAAGACGCCGGGGCGGCGAAGAGGAGAAGCGACACTGCCACTGGCCAGGACTGGCTAGCGGTATCCGGAGAGGCCAGCAGGTGTGGAAAGCAGAAGAGCTGACGAAGCTCCACCCTGCGGCCTCTCCCAACAGCAGGTAGGCGGCCCCAGGCCACCTACCCCTCCCTAGACCACCAGGTGATCGGGCACTAGGCCCGTGGGTACAGATCAGGCCCCTCCAGCCTGTGGGCATGATAGTCAGGCCCTCTCGGCCCATGGGCATTTCATTCCCTCCTGGCCCTTATTGCATTTAGCTGGGCCCTCCTATTTTTGGGGGGTCGTCTTATACGCAGGAAAATACGGTATATATATATTAGGGCGGAGTGAAATACTGAAATTGAGAAATTCAAAATCGGCTAGTGTGGAAAAGTTGTGACTTGACTTGAATAAGAAACGTGCAAAAGCTTTTTGATTTGAGTCAACATCTTCTGTTCTGGCAAGAGGCCTGAAGTTTCACTTTTTTGGTGAAAATGACGAAAACTATGAAGATGCTCCGATCTAGTTAAAATTATGTCAGGATGTCTTAGAGTGGTTCATTAATATACTTTAGCATAGTAAAAGAAAGTACGAGCTTGTCCTAGTGCAAAGTGAATGACTTTGGTGGGAGAAAAAATCCCTAATAATTGACCCATTTTCATGGTCACAATTGTGAATATTGTGTGTTTTCTCCTGAACGTGTTTATAATAGAAGATGCACAAATACTCTAAATGGAATTTCGGTGACACTGCGTGAAATATAACACTGCATAATAGCCCTTAATCAGACCTGATCGCAGTACAAATTTGTTCTCAAAATGGGCAAAACAAATTATGCATTGCAGGTGGGGCAGATGTAACGTGCTGAGAGAGTTAAATTTGGGTGGGGTGTGTTGAAACTGAAATCTAAATTACAGTGTAAAAATAATGCAGCCGGTATTTACCTTGCACAGAAACAAAATAACTCACACAAATCTAAAGGTGGCCATACATCTACAGATCGATTGTCAGATTGGGCCGGTTGGAACAAACAGCTGGTAATATCTGAATGACAGTTTTTCAGCATTTCAAAGCAAATGGTCAACTGTCATTTGCTCTCATCTTTTACCAGGATTTTGTTCCAACCAGACAGATCGAACAATAAATCTGTAGATGTATGGCCACCTTAAATCTCTCTGCACATGTTACATCTGCCCCACCTGCAGTCCAGCATTTTTTTGCCCATTTTGAGAACAAATTTGTACTGCGATCAGGTCTGATTAAGGGCCATTATGCAGTGTTATATTTCACACAGTGTCACTGAAATACATGAAATTGGATTTATGCTGCTCTCTTTGCAGTGCATATACAAAGATAGACAATCCTGTGTATATAAATAAGAAATAACTGTTGCAGTCTGTTATTGAAAAACAGTAACTGTTACAATAAGTATTACAAGTAAGTGTAAACTGCTAATGTATCATTTTACATATCACTTCTGTTTATTGACAGAAAAACAGTGTTGCATCCCCTATACTGGGAACATGATTGGGCTGCATTACAGCATATAATTATGCCAAAGATAAGCCAATATATTAACTGTTAAATATGTTGAAGTGTATTATGATGTAATAAATTGTAAGCTTGCAGCAGGGCCCTCTAACCCCCAAGTCTGTCTGTCATTACCCAGTTTGTTTTATCACTGTCTACTATTGTAAAGCGTAAAGGAATCTGCTGAGCTATATAAGAAACTTTAAATAAATAAATACATCTAATGTTTAGGGGGAAAAAAACAAGAACATTGATTCAAAAAATAACAGGTTAATCATTCTATGAGTGGTGTCCAGCAGTACATATATGCCAATCACTGTGTTCATTTCTAGGCAGCAGGGCCGTCTTAACAGCAGTGTGGGCACCTGGGCAAAGCAATGCACTGGGGCCCTTACCCATTCTCCCCTCCTAGGGGTGGGGGTGGTATCAGCAGCAGCTTCGATGTCCCACGGGTGGCAGGGGGTGCTCTATCTTCCATTCAACATGTAGGACCTGGAGCAGTAACTTCTGCTAATTACTCCTTTACTGCACAGGTGGTGGGAGGGTGAACACTAACGTGTGGAAGGGGGCACTGAGCTGTATGAAGGGTCCCTTGTAAATGACTTCCAGGGGGTAGGGGGTGTTTTATACACAGGGGACGGTTGGATAATGGAGTGGGCTTAATATTCGTCATGTTCCGGTGGAAGGGCAGCTTGTTTGACTGCAGATATCGCCATTATCTGGAAATAGATTTCTTAGCCTAGTATAAAAACCTAGAGTCCCAACTTTCAGGAGGTGCTGGGAACTTGGGTATCAGAGATCAGGAACCAGAGCAATCCATTGACAAAAATATAAAACTACACCAGACGTTTGGAGCTGGAGCAGGGACCGGCTGCTTGAAGGTTGATATCTCTGGTTCTGGGCATTCTAGAGACAAGCCGCTAGTGTCAGAGAGAACCTGAGAAATATGACTGGAAATTGTAATTAACAGGTCGGATGTGGACTGCTGCTTTGAAGTTGGATATCTGCAGTTCCCCAGGGCCGATTTTCAAAATTCTGGTATCCCTGGAAAAAGGGGATCCTCAGCTATCAACATAGAGCCCTTATACGCCTGGGGCCCCTGGGCAAGTGCCCATTAAGCCCATACAAAAAGACAGCCCTGCTAGGCAGGATTGATCAGCAATACTTATTACAGCATAATGCACTTTAATGTATTTAACTGTTAATATATTGGCTTATCTTTGGCATAATTATATGCTGTAATGCAGCTGCAGGTGGGGCAGATGTAACATGTGCAGAGGGAGTTAATATGGCCATACATCTACAGATTTATTGTCCGATCTGTCTGTTTGGAACAAAATACTGGTAATGGATGAGAGCACTTTGCTTTGAAATGCTGGAAAACTGCCAAAAACTGTCATTCAGATATTACCAGGTATTTGTTCCAACCAGCCAGATCTGACAATCGATCTGTAGATGTATGGCCACCTTTAGATTTGTGTTGAGTTATTTTGTTTCTGTGCAGGGTAAATACCTGCTGCATCATTTTTACACTGCAATTTAGATTACAGTTTCAACACACCCCACCCAAATTTAACTCTCTCAGCACGTTACATCTGCCCCACCTGCAATGCAGCATTTGTTTTGCCCATTTTGAGAACAAATTTGTACTGCGATCAGGTCTGATTAAGGGCTATTATGCAGTGTTATATTTCACACAGTGTCAATGAAATTCCATTTAGAGTATTTGTGCTTCTTCTATTATAAACACGTTCAGGAGAAAACACACAATATTCACAATTGTGACCATGAAAATGGGTCAATTATTAGGGATTTTTTCTCCCGCCAGTCAGTCACTTTGCACTAGGACAAGCTTGTACTGTTTTTTACTATGCTAAAGTATATTAATGAACCACTCTAAGACATCCTGACATAATTATAACTAGATCGGAGCATCTTCATAGGTTTCATCATTTTCACCTAAAAAGTGAAACTTCAGGCCTCTTGCCAGAACAGAAGATGTTGACTCAGATCAAAATGCTTTTGCACGTTTCTTATTCAGGTCAAGTCACAACTTTCCCACACTAGCCGATTTTGAATTTCTCAATTTCAGTTTTTTCACTCCGCCCTAATATATATATATATATATATATATATATATATATATATATATATATATATATATATATATATATTTGGTGGGTGACCGCAGCACTGGGGACTTGAATAAATAGTGCAACAAACAGTCAATATGTACGTTGACATTTCAGCCCCTTTAATGGGCTTTTTTCAAAACAGCTTACATTAAAAAGCCCATTAAAGGGGCTGAAACGTCAACGTACACATTGGCTGTTTGTTGCATTATTTATTCAAGTCCCCAGTTCTGCGGTCACTCACCATATATTATTGGACCCAGCGCAGCAGATCATTACGAAGGGCATGGGGCCCAGATGCTATTTACAGAGTTGAGTGCCAGCATCCTGCCCATGTGTGTATATGTATGTATGTATGTGTGTATATATATATATATATATATATATATATATATATATATATATATATATATATATATGACAAGGAAAACAGAAGAGGGCGCTTCATGGTGCATTAAAAGAGTTTAATAGGATCCAACAATAAAACTTTTGATCCACAGTAAAAGCAATCGCTCGTACCAAATGAATAATCGCTGTGGGCTGGTTACCACAAGGCATATAACATTAACCACACAGGAAATATCAGCTCACTGTTCACCGGCAGGCAGGTGGAAGGCTCCTGGACGCTATACCTCGCACACGCTGGGTTGCGCTGGACGTAGTAGGAGGACCACGGAGACACCGACACAGGCTTGAAGCGGAGAAACAGCGAGGACGGGCAGAGAGTCACAAGCCACGCTCTGACGCGTTTCGTCACTGGGACTTCGTCAGAGGGCGTGGCTACTGTGACGTCCGGCCCGGAATTTAAACAAGGCTCCAGCCAATGAGATTGCTTTCACCGCGGAGTGATGTAATGCTGGTTGTGGCCAGCCTGGTCATTCATTAGCGGAGCTAATAAAACATGCATATGTAACAACATTTTTTGTACATGCAAGCACAATGAAATATCTATATGGCAAATTACACATTCGACAACCAAGTGAACTTACACATATTCCAACATTTCAAAATACTTTTTTACAAAACAGCACAATCGCTGATCAAAAAAGTCGACACATGTCGATTGACATACATAAAAAACGCAGACTCAGCTGCAATCAACATTTCATGGTAATACATAAAAAATACATTAAAAAAGACATAAAAAGTGTCGACATAAAGTCGATAAATGATTTTTCGTCATTTTTCCAGATGACAATGACGTCATCGATATAACGTTTCATTAAAAACACATTTTTGGAGACATCATAAATGAGGGCTATGAAATGTTGGAATATGTGTAAGTTCACTTGGTTGTCGAATGTGTAATTTACCATATAGATATTTCATTGTGCTTGCATGTACAAAAAATGTTGTTACATATGCATGTTTTATTAGCTCCGCTAATGAATGATCAGGCTGGCCACAACCAGCATTACATCACTCCGCGGTGAGAGCAATCTCATTGGCTGGAGCCTTGTTTAAATTCCGGGCCGGACGTCACAGTAGCCACGCCCTCTGACGAAGTCCCAGTGACGAAACGCGTCAGAGCGTGGCTTGTGACTCTCTGCCCGTCCTCGCTGTTTCTCCGCTTCAAGCCTGTGTCGGTGTCTCCGTGTTCCTCCTACTACGTCCAGCGCAACCCAGCGTGTGTGAGGTATAGCGTCCAGGAGCCTTCCACCTGCCTGCCGGTGAACAGTGAGCTGATATTGCCTGTGTGGTTAATGTTATATGCCTTGTGGTAACCAGCCCACAGCGATTATTCATTTGGTACGAGCGATTGCTTTTACTGTGGATCAAAAGTTTTATTGTTGGATCCTATTAAACTCTTTTAATGCACCATGAAGCGCCCTCTTCTATTTTCCTTGTCCTAGATCTACTTTTGCCCTTGTGAACCCTGGGTATCTGTGTATTCACGAGTTGAGGAGCTGCAGTCCCGATATATGGACTTTGGTGGACTTTAAATCCTTGTTGTCAGCATTTAAGGATTTATCAGCTGGTTTTGTCATCTCATCAGCGCACAAACCAACACATCTTTTCCAAATATATATATATATATCTCAAAGTCCATGATGATATAGGCACTCACTCCAAGTTACTGTAGATAACCGCTCCGGGTGCCTTCCTCGACATGCAGGTAATTCGAATAGATGGAATGGCAGCACTCACGGATAAAGAAACACAGAAGCCACTTGCTGCTCTTAACCTTTCACTTGTCTGGCTCAGCAAGAATGCTTTCCATTTTCTTGCTGAGCCAGACAAGTGAACACTTATCCAGGTGACCAATTGTATGGGCGATCCACTTGAATACCAGCATTTATTACCCCAAAACAACTCCTACTACCAGAGGCGGGGCCATTTCGGGCCAGTTATCAACCGATTGAGACAGTAGCATAGGCTAGGTGCCCTTCTCTTTCGGCTTAGAGGAAAGAATCACACACACTTTCCACCCTGTTTATAGTTTTACCACAATGTTATTCTATAAAGCTGATACCCCTGAGGAAGCCCCTTGTTGGGCGAAACGCGTTGGGTGAAAACAGCACTTTTTGTCTAAAAAGACTTCTAATAAAGAGAATAACACCAAGTTATGGACATTGTTTACTATATTATGGACTAAAGTTGAGAAGTGCGCCATTCCACACTTGTTCTCGTATCTTTTCTAATTCCCCTCAGCCAACAGGGGTATTGTGGAAACAGGCAGCAAACTAATAATCTCTCAGAATTTAGCGCGAAAAAGAAGGGGTTTGGTTACATATATACAAAGTAGTACCCGCACTCGCACTCACCAATGGTCAGCCTGAGGGGTGCCCAGAAGGTCACACCGTGGTGTGCCAGTTATAGTCCAGAAATCCTGTTAAGGAAAAGAGCACTCGCCTCCCAGTTTAAAAAAAAAAAAAAAACTTTTTTTTGTTTTAATGAAAAAATATAAAATGGAAAAAAATTGTTTTTACACATACCAAGTAAAGTAGTCAGTATAACACTGTCCCAACGTTTCGATCCTCATCCAGGATCTTTATCAAGGGAAGGTCATCCAGGTTAACATCAAGTAAATGTGGAAATGAGCCAGCAATCCTGAGGTCCTACTGTGGCAGCACACAGAGACCTACAAGGAAGCCGCCCCGTCCCGGGTTTATATGCACGCTTCAATTGTCAATTAATGTCTCCTCCTACTGGGTCACGTGTGCCCGGCGCCGAAACCAATAGCGCTAGTCAAAAACAGGTCTGCTTCCGGGCTGTGGAACGCATGCGCCGCCCAGCCAAGTGGCTGGTGGAACGCATGACGCTCCCTCTACACCCTGCAGTGTCTGTCAGTGCAGCGTATTGATTGGCCGGCCGGGACTGGTGCCAGCGGTATGCATTTAAATCTAAGCCATACACAGAATGTCACATTCGATCATGTTTTAGTGTACTACTTATGCGCATAAGGGTCTGTGTAGTACTGGGTGTTTTTAACCGGTGCGCATCAGTGATGGGAGTGATTATATCCGAGGAATTGATAGGGTGTGAGAGATAAAGTCTCCTAGTATGGATATTGTGCTGATGGTCGGGGGACCAGTCAGTGAATGTGGGTGTTTAAGGTGATGTGTAGCATGGGAATCACAATGTCTCATGATGTACATACTAAGGGAATCCTACGTGGGTTAACCTAATGGGGCAATATCGTGCTTAAGATACAATGTGACATCCTGATGGGGGATATGGGTAAATGTATTGTAACGTTATTTTTGAGTGTGCAAGACCGGGACAAGGGTTTTCACACACCATAAGACCACGAAAATAGGTGTGTTTAACATACAAGAAAAATTGGAAATAAAAAAGGGGAACAATGTTTTCCATTCATCATTTTTCACTTGTTCGACCCATGTGTATACATATGGACATATATATGTCTATGTATAAGCACTGATTGCTGGACTGTGCTTAGGACCGATTGCTGGACTTTATTAATGATTGTGGACAGGCTCTATACTGGGGTGATGAAATATACCAGGACGGAATTGTATACAATTCCGGAAGGTATGAGCCAAGAGTATGCCTATGTGAACAGCCACCACATTCTCCATGAATGGCAGCCAACATGAACCATTGGTACAGACAACTTACTGGGGCGATGAAATACACCTGGTCTGGATTATGTGTAAATCCAGAGGGTATGAGCCAATAGTATGCCTGTGCCAACATCCACCATATACTGTGAGGGTGGGAAAGCCATGCTCGCATTGAGCTAATTATTTTCTTGGACTATAACGATGACAGCCGATCCCCTAATACGAGATTGGCATTTATGCATACTCTTTTTGTTCCCCTTTTTTATTTCCAATTTTTCTTGTACTGTATGTTAAACACACCTATTCTCGTGGTCTTATGGTGTGTGAAAACCCTTGTCCCGGTCTTGCACACTCAAAAATAACGTTACAATACCTTTACCAATATCCCCCATCAGGATGTCACATTGTATCTTAAGCACGATATTGCCCCATTAGGTTAACCCACATAGGATCCCCTTAGTATGCACATCATGAGACACTGTGATTCCCATGCTACACATCACCTTCACTGACTGGTCCCCCGACCATCAGCACAATATCCATACAAGGAGACTTTATCTCTCACAAACTATCAATTCCTCGGATATAATCACTCCCATCACTGATGCGCACCGGTTAAAAACACCCAGTACTACACAGACCCTTATACGCATAAGTAGTACACTAAAACATGATCGAATGTGACATTCTGTGTATGGCTTAGATTTAAATGCATACCGCTGGCACCAGTCACGGCCGGCCAATCAATACTTGGCTGGGCTGCGCATGCGTTCCACAGCCCGGAAGCAGACCTGTCTTTGACTAGAGCTATTGGATTCGGCGCCGGGCACACGTGACCCAGTAGGAGGAGACACTAATTGACAATTGAAGCATGCATATAAACACGGGACAGGGCGGCTTCCTTGTAGGTCTCTGTGTGCTGCCACAGTAAGACCTCAGGATTGCTGGCTCATTTCCACATTTACTTGATGTTAACCTGGATGACCTCCCTTGATAAAGATCCTGTTGCGCACCGCCATCCGGGCTGCGAGGCACCCGGACGGACGACGGATGCTGTACGCTGTGACGCAGCCGGGGACGTCGCCCGGCAGCGTCTCAAGCCTCCTTCTGACGGGGAGCGTCGGGATGTTGCTAGGCAACGTTCCCGAGCGTCCGTCCAGCGGCAGGGGACACGCGCGCGCCTGACGTCAGTCAGGCAGCGCGAAAGTTCAAATAAATAGCCCGCGTTTGCTGGGCACAGACGCCGGTTATAGCTGCTAGTATAGTTAGCCCCAAGATTTCTGCCTAGCCTTGCAGATTACTCTGCACTCCGGTTCCCTGGGCTTCGCAGCCCACTGCCCTCGTCCTGTTCCCTTTTGCTTCCTGTATCTGCTTCCTCAGTCTTCAGTGGAGTGTCCTGTCCAGGAATCCCATCTGCAGCCAGAAAGACCTGCTTCGTCCTGAGCCTGCGTCTGGCCCACTGTCTTCATCTCTCGTGGGTCACGTAAGTGCTCCAGTGGAGCCTCGGTCTTTCTCTGGGTTTCCAGTGGTCCGCCGTGGCCATGCCCCTCCGTGGGCTCTATCTCCTTTTCTTCCCTCCATCTACAGCGGCCCGCCGTGGCCGTACCCCTCCGTGGGTTCACTCTTTCTCATTCTCATCTCTAGTGGCCCGCCGTGGTCTATCCCCTCTGTGGTTACATTCTTTTTATCTGTCGTTAGTATCTTTCTAGTAGGGAGTGTCCTCTAGTTCTAGCCTGGTTTTGAGGAGTCGCCGTACCTGGGGCGTAGCCTGCTGGGGGCTCCTATTCCCTTTCCCTTGTGTCTGCGACTTGGTCGCATCCCGGTTTGGCCCGGTGCCGGCAGTCAGGGGTTATCTCCCAGCTAGGCCCGGTAGTTAGCAGTCCTCTTGTGTACCCTTAGGCGATCGTTTACCCCTTGTCAATTCATAAGACCTGGCTGCATCGGGGTCGGAGCGGGCTTAACTCGCTCCTTCGGACGCGGCGGCCACAGGTGAAGCCTAGCTCTGCAGGGGTTTATCATCTGCCTCAGGGACTCAACAGAGTTAGAGTAGCATCCGCTGTGGCCGTCCTAACCGGCGGTCCCGGCTACGGGCTCACGCCTGACCACCTGTCCACATCCACCTATAGTTTCTCCTTGTGCCATAGTTGGCACCGTAACAGATCCTGGATGAAGATCGAAACGTTGGGACAGTGTTATACGGACTACTTCACTTGGTATGTGTAAAAACGATTTTTTTCCATTTGCTGTTTTTTCATTAAAACAAAAAAAGTTGTTTTTTTTTTAAAACTGGGAGACGAGTGCTCATTTCCTTAACAGGATTTCTGGAATATATATATATATATATATATATATATATATATATATATATATATATATATATATAACAAAGGTTAGCTACGGCACTCATAGGACTTTGCAGAAAAGCAAACCCGGACCCCAGTGTCTGTGTTTGCTTTTCTGCAAAGTCCTATGAGTGCCGTAGCTAACCTTTGTTATATGGTGTATGCGTACACTCTAACTGGCACCGAGGCAATACTGGATAAATTACCCGAGGAGTGCCGATCAACACAAAAGACTATATATATATATATATATATATATATATATATATATATAGACGCAGAATAAAGTGGCGGCACTCACGGGTTTAAGGTGAAAACTAATTCTTGTATTAAAAGTACAAAGCAGTGGTCACATCAGTTGCCCGACGTTTTGAGGCCAAAAGCCCCTTATTTAAGGTGTGAACAATGTGAGGGTAGGTGCGCTTACCTTAAATAGCTAGTGCTAAGTGTGCAATACCTGTAATCAGCTGGCCTGGCGTCTCCCTGCCGTGCGCGCCTCGTCAGACACTTCCGGCGGTCGGCCCCTGATGCTTCCGGGTGTACGCCGTGACCGCATCCGGCCTCTCCGTCTCCAGTGTTTCCAGGTGCACGGGTTAGGGGGGCGTGCTTCGTCAGTTGCGTCCGGTTGCCTAGGTGATGTTTCCCTGGCAACCTCAGGACGTCATCTGTTTCTTGCCGTGGCTCGCTGGATTACCTAATTGAATAAACAAAACAGTGTGGGTGATAAACGTAAGAGTCCACTATCAAAAAGCTTAAGGTGGACATGTAGTGTATAAATTTACATCGAAATAAAGACAAACTAATTTAAAAACATGTTACAAGGAAATCCTTTGTTCTGCAGCTTGGTTTCTACTGTACTGACTACATTGTAATATGTGCATATATAATGGAGTGAGGTTAACAGACTACTGCTAAGACTGCCTACTTATTAGGTGGTCTGTATGACTGCTTTTACGCTGTTTCTTCCTTTTGGGCAGAGTTCTTGTCAGATCCTTTGTATTGGACATTATCTTCTTATGTATTCAGTTGTGTTCAATTATCATCTGATCTTTGTGTCCACGGGTCTGTGAGCTGTTGATCTTCCTGGTGTGGGATGGCTAGGCTGTGTTGGAGGTTCTTCTAGGATTTTTCAAAAGTAGCTGCAACAACGTATATTCTCTGTTAGTAATTGAAACGGGTTGGTGTTTAAAGATGTTTTTTTTGTGGTTATATACTCTGGAATTTCTCCATATCTTAGTTTTGATGTTATTCTCAGAAGACATTCCAGGGCATCCTCTCGTTTAACCCATCGGGGTGTATAGTGTTCAAGTTGAAGATTTTTTTAGCTTCCATTTGCAACAATTTTCTTGCTCGATCTCCTCCCCTTAGTGATTGGGGTATATGGTCGATTGCCATGTATTTTAATTGAAATAATGTGTGTTTGTCTGCGACATAATGTTTCGCAACTGGCTGGTCTGAGTTCTTCCCTGCCAGCACTTGTTTTATTGAGGAGCGATGCAATGCCATGCGTTCTTTCATGGTTCTGGTGGTTTTTCCCACATAGTATTTGTTGCACGGACACGTAATGATGTAAATTATGTGCGTACTGGAACATGTTAGTACATGGTTAATCTTCACTTCAATGGGTTTGTGTGGATACTTGTAGTGTGAGCCTGTCATCATGAACTTGCATGTTTCGCATCCCGTGCATTTATAGCATCCGGGTGCCTTTGTTAGGAAGTGGCCCTCTTTGGTTGTTTTTTTGTACCCCGTGATATCCGAATGGACGATAGAGTCTAAGTATATGTGGAGGGGAAAGGCACTAGTGGGATTTCAATCAGCAAAGTAAAGAAACAGATGCATGGGTCTGTGTCAGCAACGTTTCGGTTTATTAAAAAATGTTTTCAAGCTCAACAAGCCATATCCAAGTAAGTCATATATATAACAAACAGAAATTCCTACTCACCCACACCCGTGCAGTGGCAGCCCGCCTCCTCACATCGGTCCCGATGCTATGACATCATCAGACTGAGACGCGCACCAGCCGTTGTATCTGGACCTCCGGACAAGGTTGCTAGGCGACCTGACAAACAATGGTGAATGTTCAAAACATATTAAAATACATCTGAAGCCATACATGAAAATAAACAAATATGTGTTACCATATTCAGATACAGTAGGTACACTGATACAGCAAATACAGTGCTGGTTATCAATAAGGTACTATCAAGAAATCAGTGCTGTTAATTGGTGGGTGTCCACATCTGTGAGACACCAACCCAGATCTGCAAAACCCAGCGATACAGCGACCATGGAAATAGCTAACTGAATAAACTATATGGGGGTTATAGAAAACAATGGAAGCTACAGGCCTCATTGAGGCCAAAGGGGTGCACCGTATTCAAACGGTGTATCCACCTTGTTTCCCTTTGTAAAAGTTCCTTATCACGATCCCCACCCCTTAATTTAGGGGGGACGTGATCAATTATTTTATACTTGAGGGAAGAAAGATTGTGTTTGAGATCCCTAAAGTGTCTTGGCACTGCCTGTTCTATATTGCCACTTTTTGCTGCTCTAATATGTGATCTATGACTTGCCATTCGAGTTTTGAATTGGCAGGTCGTTATACCCACATAAAGTAGGCCACAGGGACACCTGATAATGTACACCACATGCGTGGTAGTGCAGGTCAAGACATGGTTAATACAAATTCTTTCCACCGAGTGAGTGTGAGCAAAGTTATCCCCCGTCTCTAGGTAGCTACATGTCATACAACCAGTGCACTTGTTACATCCTGGTTTATTCTGTAAGAAACCCTTCGGTGTGGTGGTTGAGATGTTAGAAATTATGGACCAAATAGTCCTTCAGGTTCTGTGGCCTCTTATAACTTGGGAGTAACCTAGAGTGTGTCAAGGATTTAAGGTCACGGTACCTAGTGACCATAGACCAGAGTTTTCTGGCTGTACTGGTGATGGCTGGGGCAGCACTATTAAAGGTTTGAACAAACGGAATCTTATCCTCTATCTTTTTCTTTTCTTTGGGCTTTAGGGTCTCCTCTCTGGGGATCGACATTGCTTTAATTTTGGCTTTCAATAAGTCTTGGACATTATAACCCCTGCAGAATTTATCAATCATGTTATTGATCTCTAACTCCGCTACCTCAGGGCTGTCGCAGATGCGGCGAACCCTGAGGAACTGGGAGTAGGGTAGGCCCTTTTTGGAAGCCTCAGAATGTGGACTGGAAGAGTGCAGGAGTGTATTCCAGTCAGTGGCCTTTTTATATAAGCTGGTGGATATTTTGTTGTTCTTCAGGGAAATACAGACATCGAGATAATTTACCATCACATTGCTAATAACAAACGTAAATTTGATGGGTGACGGACGTGAATTGATCTCAGTAATGAGATTTTCTAATTCTTCCCTGCTACCCAACCAAACAATAAGCAGATTTTCAATATATCTTACAAACGGTCTGATTTTGGAGACAATCTTTCTCAACTGAAAACATAAAGCAATTGGTAAACGCAGGGGCTACACAAGAACCCATTGAGCAGCGCCTGCGCTGCACATACCACTGTTTGTCGAATAAAAAATAATTTATCTCCAATGTCATGGACAACAATTTCACACAAAAAAAAACAAATTCTGGGCCTTCATAGACTCGACTCTCACTCAAGAACTTTTTCGTAGCCTCCACACCTTCCCTATGTGGGATATTAGTGTAGAGGCTAATGACATCTAATGGGCACAACCAGCAGTCAGGGGGTAAGTCTGTCAAGGCCTGTAACCTGTTAATTAACATGGTGGTGTCCTTCAGATACATTGGCTCCACCTGTATTGGTGCTTGGAAATAGTGGTCAAGATATTGTGAAACTTTGTAAAAGACCGAGTCTCTGGCCGCAATGATGGGGCGGCCTC
Organism: Crinia signifera; assembly: GCF_055691185.1. Classification (NCBI taxonomy): domain Eukaryota; kingdom Metazoa; phylum Chordata; class Amphibia; order Anura; family Myobatrachidae; genus Crinia; species Crinia signifera. The sequence continues at coordinate 168,955,225 of NC_139218.1, read as the reverse complement.
GGGGGGTTCAAGGGGTCCTTGTGCAGTTTAGGTAATAGAGTATAGGTCTGGGGCTGTAGGATGACAATGTAGTAATTCCCTGGCCATTGATGCAGTGATCACCCCCTCCATCACAGCTTGATTTAACACCATCTTAATTCATCATTATAGTCCATGGTAGGATTGCCAGGTAATCGTGAATATACCTCCTCATCTGATAGTTGGCCCAGTAATTCATCACTGTATTTATCAATGTCCTGTATCACAATCCCCCCACCTTTATCAGCGAGGCGGATTGTGATTGTGGGATCCTTACTCAGTTCCTCGAGGCATTTCATCTGGACTTTGGATAGATTGGGTGCTCTCGTTTGTGGGCAACATCCCTCTATTATAGCAAGATGGTCTAAAGCCTTATTAAATGTCTTCAGTGACGTGTTGTTTGGCACTGGATTAAAGGATGACTGGGGGTGGAAGATTTAAATTGACGTTTCCTCATCATTAGTATTGGACTCTGCTTTTTTGGAAAAATGGTCTTGTAACCGTAACTTTCTATTACATTTGTATGACTCAATTTTCCAGTTGAACTCCTCAAACTGGGTGGAGGGAACAAAGGTTAGTCCTTTACTTCAGACCCCGTGAGTGCTGATTGGAATCCATTGACTACATTGCAAGTCCTATTCTGTACTTGTCTACTATGGCACCTACACTGTACTAAAATCTCTGGCTCCTACACCATCTACATCTGACCCATCATTGGTGCTGGAAATCCAGACCATGCAAGAACAAGCCAGGTAGATTTTGTCAGAAAGAATGAACCAAAATAAGGCCCAAAGTGAGAGAGACAACAAATCCAAACAGAGACCCCCTTTAGGGGTAGTAGTAGTAGTAGTAGTACGTTTATTTATAAGGCGCCGCAAAGTGTCCGCAGCGCCGTACATAGCAAACAAAAAACAAATGACAAGGTAATGTACAGGGTGTGTTGAAAAATACAGTATAAATAGGGGTATAGCTGGTAGAAATAAAATCAGCATCAGTTCAGAAGTAGGTGTCAAAATTGTCGAGGAGACTGAAGACAAAGTAGAGGAAGGGAAGAACAGGACAGGAGGACATGTGAGGTAAAGAGGTAGGGTGAGTACGTGAGGCAGGAGGACCCTACTCATAAGAGTTAACATACTAAAAATAGGTGGGTGGACGAACGAAAAACAGGATAAGTAGTAACGGAGGCAGGATAGGAGGATCAAAAGAGGTTAGGAGGAGGGATAGGCTAGTCGAAAAAAGTGGGTTTTGAGGGAGCGCTTGAAGGAGGTAAGGGAATCAGAAAGCCTGATGGGTGGCAGGAGGTTGTTCCAGTGCAGGGGGGCAGCGCGAGAGAAGTCTTGGACACGGGAGTGGGAGGAGGTGATTAGGTGAGAGGTCAGTCGGCGGTCAGCGATGGAGCGAAGAGGACGGGAGGGAGTGTGGATAGAGATCAGTGAAGAGAGGTAAGGAGCGGTGGAGGAGGAGAGAGCCTTGTAGGTGGTGGTGAGGAGTTTAAAGAGAACTCGGAAAGGAATGGGGAGCCAGTGAAGAGATAGACAGAGGGGGGAGGCGGAGGTAGAGCGGCGGGAGAGGAAGATGAGCCTAGCAGCAGCGTTAAGAATGGTTTGGAGAGGTGCGAGGTGGGTGAGAGGTAGCCCAGAGAGAAGGATGTTGCAGTAGTCAAGGCGGGAGATGACAAGAGAGTGAATGAGAATTTTGGTCGCGTCAGTGGAGAGGAATGGTCTGATGCGTGAGATGTTGCGTAGGTGAAAGCGGCAAGACTGTGAGAGAGCACGAATGTGGGGGGTAAAAGAGAGGGAGGAGTCAATGATGACACCGAGGCAGCGCATTTGGTCGGTGGAGGTGATCTCGGTTTCACCAATGCTGATGGAAATAGTGGGAGAAGAGGGGATGTTCGGGGGATGGAAGATTAGAAGTTCAGTTTTAGCCATGTTTAGTTTCAGGAAGCGTTGGGCCATCCAAGTTGAGATGGCCGTGAGGCATTCGGAGACCTTGGAAAGGAGTGATGGGGATAGGTCAGGGGAGGAGAGATAGATTAGGGTAATATCAGCATAAAGGTGGTAATGAAAACCATAGGAGCTGATGAGGGTGCCCAGAGAGGTGGTGTAGAGGGAGAAGAGGAGAGGGCCAAGGACTGACCCTTGGGGAACACTGACTGGCTGCGGGGTAGTAGGAGAGGAGGAGCTCGGAGTGGAGACAGAGAAGGAGCGATCGGAGAGGTATGAGGTGAACCAGGAGAAGACCGTGCCAGTGATGCCAAAGGAGCGGAGGGTGTTGAGCAGGAGAGGGTGGTCAACAGTGTCAAAGGCTGCCGACAGATCAAGCTGGATGAGGATAGAGAAGAGGCCTTTGGATTTAGCCGATAGTAGATCGTTAGTGACTTTGGTCAGGGCAGTTTCAGTGGAATGTAAAGGGCAGAACCCGGATTGGAGGGGGTCTAGAATGGAGTTAGCAGTAAGGTGGCTTAGGAGACGATTATAGGTCAGACGTTCTAGGAGCTTGGAGGCAAAAGGGAGGAGGGAGATGGGCCTGTAGTTGGATGGAGAGTTGGGGTCCAGATTTGTTTTTTTGAGAATTGGGGAGACAAGAGCGTGTTTGAAGGAGGAAGGAAAGATCATAGAGGATAGGGAAAGATTAAAGAGGTGAGCCAGGTGAGAGCAGACTGACAGACTGAGACGACGGATAATATTGGAGGGGATAGGATCGAGCGGGCAGGTGGAGGGAGAAGCGGATTGAAGGATAGAGTGGACTTCAGCAGCAGTGGTGGGGTAAAATGAGGACAGGGGTTGGAAGGAGGGGAGTGGAGATGTAGGAGGGGAGGAGGGAGAGGGTGAGATCATGGCAGCAGTGATGGCAGTCCTGAGAGAGGAGATTTTGGTTGAAAAGTAGGTAAAGACCCAGGCTCAACCGGAGACGTCCTACAAGAGGTGGAGGTCAGTGGGTACGACACCTCAAGAAAGAAAACAGCTCACAACAAGATCAAATAGTATTCAATCTTTCTAAAAGACCACTATCCCCAGATGAAATGACTGCCTTAAGTAAAGGACTAACCTTTATTTCCTCCACCCAGTTTGATTAATTCAACTGGAAAATTGAGTCATACAAATTTAACCGAGTTACGGTTACAAGACCATTTTTTTCAAAAAAGCAGAGTCCAGTACTAATGATAAGGAAATGTCAATTTAAATCTTCCGCCCCCAGTCATCCTTTGATCCAGTGACAAACAACATGTCACTGAAGACATTTAATAAGGCTTTAGACCATCTTGCTATAATAGGCGCACGCAGCCCCAAGAGTCCGGGACCCACAGTGCACACTGTCACCCACAAGTACCAGACCCGGAAAACCTGAAGAAAAGAGGTACCTGAAAACTGTATCCAAAAGTAAAGACAATTCATAAGATATCAAACAGCGGGACGCCGCTATTACCATTGACTGAAGGACATAATTCTGTTTAATCTGAACAGAACATTTTTGTTCATAATATCTTTTCATTTTTTCATCAGTTTCATTTTTTCATGTAATTATTCATTTATTCAATATTCCTTCACGCTTGTAAAGGAGTGATACCCAGTGGTGGGATATATGCACACAAGTACTGTGACTTTTACAATTTATGATTTATGTTTTGAATAAATTAGAAATTTCTTAAGACATGCATCACATATATTCTATTTAAAACACGCATAGAGGTCATCAAGTTTGAGGTAGAGCGCAGCACAAACCATCTAGAACCTATAATAGAGGCACGTCGCCCACAAACAAGAGCACCCAATCCGGCTTAGGTAATGGGGAAACCCCCCACACTTCTGTCTCCCGCGTAACAACTTTTCAAAATCCATCAGAGCCTATACATGCATACTGCACTTCTAATTGCACGCAATTCTTATGTAAATTATTGCTATACTATTCATTTATAATTGTGTATCTCCCTGACAGCGAGCGGGGTATTGATAATTGCCACTACGTTGCCTTGCCTTGTTACAATTCTAGACAAATACCTGCAGTTGAACACATTGCGCTGAAATCGGCAAATTTACATGTTCATTATGTCTATATTCTAATGCCCATTGGTAGACACTTTTTTTCTCTGTGTCTTTTACATAGCGTTCACTCTGCTTAACAGCTATAAATAACTTATGTGCTTTACGTGTTAATTAGAGGCTAATTACTAACCACCTCATTTGCTGATTTGACCATTTACTCTACCACTCAGGCAAGGCATTTAGGAACATATGATTTCAAGGTGTTATTGATAATTGTCACCAGGTCTCCATACCCTGCTACAATTATATACAAGTACCTGTATTCTGAATACACTGTACCGGAATCAGCAAGGTACATGCCTATTTGTCTATATTCTAAATACCTCTAGGTAAATGCTTTGCATACATCTTTAATACAGCTGTTCCGCTGCTAATAATTTATGCGGGTACTTGTTTCCTAGCACGGCCACAACGATCATGATCGTGGGCATCGTAAGGGAAAATCGGGGGCATCGCGGCCATCGCATGCACTAAAAAAATCGGGTGCGATGGCCGAGACGCGATGCCCGCGATTTCCCCATAGGGAACAATGTTAAATGCCTCAATTTAGCCGCGGTGCCCCCGATTTCCCATAGAAAACAATGGTAAATGGCCCAGAAACCCCCCAAAACACCCCTGAACAGTGAAATGTCCCCCCAAAAGTATTTTACGCCACCCCACGATCAACGCGAACCCGAAGCGTGGCGAGCGCAGCGAGCCCGCGAGGGGCGGCGATACGCGTCCTCCGACCTTTTCATACCCCCACTATCCACCTCGGCGTGGAGTTGAGAATAGAATAGTGTGGCGAGCCACCGAGCCCGAAGTGTGGCGAGCGGACGCGGATACCTGTGAAGCCCGCGAAGGGACGCGTTTACCTGTGAAGGTATCCGCGTCCCCTCGCGGGGCTCGCTACGCTCGCCACGCTTCGGGCGCGGTGGCTCGCTGCGCTCGCCACACTATTCTATTCTCAACTCCACGCCGACGTGGATAGTGGGGGTATGAAAAGGTCGGAGGACGCGTACTGCCGCCCCTTGCGGGCTCGCTGTGCTCGCCACGCTTCGGGTTCGTGTTGATCGTGGGGTGGCGTAAAATACTTTTGGGGGGAAATTTCACTGTTCAGGGGTGTTTTGGGGGGTTTCTGGGCCATTTACCATTGGTCCCTATGATGATTTGGTGAAATTGAGTCATTTAACATTGTTCCCTATGGGAAATCGGGGGCATCGCGGGTACATTGAGCCATTTAACATTGTTTCCTATGGGGAAATCGTGGGCATCGCGTCGGCACCATTTAAGCCTTTTTTAGCCGCATACGACGCGACCGACACGATTTTCACTGTTTTCAATGCATTTCAATGGGAAAATCGGGGGCATCGCGTCGGTCGCGTCGTATACCACTAAAAATGACACACGATGCCCGCGATTGTGGCCGTGCTAGGAAACAAGTACCTTTATGCGCTTTAAAGGGCTATTCAGAGGTTAATTATTAACCACCTGATCGGCAGATTTGAGTACCTACTCTATCATCCAGGCGAGACACTTAGGAACGTGCTATATTAACCATTTCACTGTTTCCCTGACACCCACACTAGGATAGGCAGTACCACTTTCAGATCTGTGGCATTATTGGAGCACGCAGCTCAGGAATTAATAATCATAGCCTATACCTGCCTACACTTTGTGGTCTGTTGGGAGACTCTCTGTTTTATATCACCAAACTGTACCTTTTTCATTGAGCGTTTTCACACAGTGTGAACAAGGACTGTACTATTATTGTTCATAGTCCAACAATTTCCCACTCAGCATTCAGATTCCCTGGTGTGTTCAGGGTGACTATACACGGACACCAGGAACACATTTCCATTATATTGGACCGTGGGTACATTCACAAATTCATATCTCTTTTCTCCTCCTTTTTTCCAACGAGAGGAACTATCGCATAACCCCCTGACTCTCATCAACCATCCTAGTGTTCACTCTAGAAATTTTTTAGGGCAGGGTGCTGACCACGGGAAGGGCACATTTTGCAATCGCGAGGGCACATTTTTCAATCGCGAGGGCACATTTTTTAATCGTGAGGGCACATTTTAATTTAAAAGGTCAAAATGGTGACACCTGAGCTTCAAACCATCAGCACATTTATGCTATATAACCCATCTTGTGACACCTGAGCGTCACACCATCAGCACATTTATGCTATATAACCCATCTTGTGACACCTGAGCGTCACACCATCAGCACATTTATGCTACAGTATATAACCCATCTTGTGACACCTGAGCGTCACACCAGCACATTTATGCTATATAACCATCTTGTGACACCAGAGCGTCACACCATCGGCACATTTATGCCATATAACCATCTTGTGACACCGGAGCATCACACCATCAGCACATTTATGCCATATAACCATCCTGTGACACCTGAGCGTCACACCATCAGCACATTTATGCTATATAATCCATCCTGTGACACCTGAGCGTCACACCATCAGCACATTTATGCTATATAACCATCTTGTGACACCGGAGCGTCACACCATCAGCACATTTATGCTATATAACCATCTGGTGACACCAGAGCGTCACACCATCAGCACATTTATGCTATATAACCATCCTGTGACACCTGAGCGTCACACCATCAGCACATTTATGCTATATAACCCATCTTGTGACACCTGAGCATCACACCATCAGCACATTTATGCTATATAACCATCCTGTGACACCAGAGCGTCACACCATCAGCACACTTATGCTATATAACCATCTTGTGACACCGGAGCGTCACACCATCGGCACACTTATGCTATATAACCCATCTTGTGACACCTGAGAGCGTCACACCATCGGCACATTTATGCTAAATAACCCATCTTGTGACACCTGAGCGTCACACCATCGGCACATTTATGCTATATAACCCATCTTGTGACACCTGAGCGTCACACCATCGGCACATTTATGCTATATAATCCATCTTGTGACACCGGAGTGTCACACCATCAGCACATTTATGCTATATAACCATCTTGTGACACCTGAGAGCGTCACACCATCGGCACATTTATGCTATATAACCATCTTGTGACACCTGAGAGCGTCACACCATCAGCACATTTATGTTATATAAACCATCTTGTGACACCTGAGAGCGTCACACCATCGGCACATTTATGCTATATAACCATCTTGTGACACCTGAGAGCGTCACACCATCAGCACATTTATGCTATATAACCCATCTTGTGACACCGGAGCGTCACACCATCAGCACATTTATGCTATATAACCATCTTGTGACACCTGAGAGCGTCACACCATCAGCACATTTATGCTATATAACCCATCTTGTGACACCGGAGCGTCACACCATCAGCACATTTATGCTATATAACCATCTTGTGACACCTGAGAGCGTCACATCATCAGCACATTTATGCTATATAATCCATCTTGTGACACCTGAGCGTCACACCATCAGCACATTTATGCTATATAACCATCTTGTGACACTGGAGCGTCACACCATCAGCACATTTATGCTATATAACCATCTTGTGACATCGGAGCGTCACACCATCGGCACATTTATGCTATATAACCATCTTGTCACACCATCGGCACATTTATGCTATATAACCATCTTGTCACACCATTGGCACATTTATGCTATAAAACCATCCTGTGACACCTGAGAGCATCACACCATCGGCACATTTATGCTATATAACCATCTTGTGACACCTGAGAGCGTCACACCATCAGCACATTTATGCTATAAAACTCATCGTGTGACAGCAGAACTTCAAACATCAGTACATTTATGCCATAAATGTGCTGATGTTTTAACGCTGAGGTGTCACAAGATGGTTTTAAACCATCTTATCACACCTCAGCGTCACACCATCAGCACATTTATGATATATAATCCATCTTGTGACAACTGAGCTTCAAACAACAGCACATTTATGATATATAAACCATCTTGCGACACCTGAATTTAAAAACATCACTCTGCAAAGTAATTTATGTTATATATGTATGGGTATGTATGGATCATTGGATAGACACCAACTAGGTCGACATGCAGGAATGTCGACATGGGTCTAAGTTGACATGGGACAAGATCGACATAACATTAGGTCGACACAAGCATTAGATCAACATGCACTAGGTCGAAAGTCAAAAGGTCAACATGGGGTTTTTCACTGTTTTTTTATACAAATGTCGGCAGTGTTGACATGGACACGGGTGAGGGGCTCTGTGTCCCCTCGCATGGCTCACAATGCTTCACTCGCCATACTAATTTATAAACACCTCCACACCCTAGTTGATGGTAGGGCATGAAATGCCACTTGTTGGCACGTCGGCTCAAAAAACAGTGAAAAACCCCATGTCAACCTTTTGAATGTTGACCTTTTAAATGTCGACCTAGTGCATGTTGATCTAATACTTATGTTGACCTAATGTCATGTCAACCTTGTCCCATGTCGATCTTCCTGCATGTCGACCTAGTGGTGTCAACCTAATGCTTGTCTGTCCAATGACCGCTTTCCATATGCATATCATAATAAAAATTACAAGCATTCCAATTGGGCTAGTACCACCACCCCCTACAATAAGCAAGCAAAAGCATCGTAATACCGAGGGCCCCAATCTACCCACCCCCCACAATAAAAAAATACAAGCATAGCAAAAATAAGCAGTAATATGCCCCAAATTACTTACAGGGTTATTAATTCCTTGAAGTGGCCCATGTCCATTGGAATGCAAACATACAGTATAGTGCATTGCACTAAGCAGCACACACTGCCCAGAAAGGGAAAAGACACCGTCACCAACCAATAGGGTCCTCCCTTATATAATTTTATACTAGCAAGAGGGCTGGCTTTGCCATGGCGGGAAAGTCAAACCCAGCCCTCCTACCTCACCAGATTATTTCACCCCCAACTGCATTTACGCAGAGGGGGAATTTATGTAGATTGACAGTGTTTCTTGTGTGTGGGCTGGGCAAGGAGGCGAGGTGGGCAGGCAAAACTGACAGAGCTGACACGCTCAGTAGTGCTGAGCACGGCGTTTCACCTAGGCAGGGGGAGGAGTCAGGCTACTAGTAATAGCGCCGCTCACATAAGGCAGTGAGCGGCGTGTCATCTAGGCAGGGGGAGGAGTCAGGCTACTAGTAATAGCGCCGCTCACATAAGGCAGTGAGCGGCGTGTCAGCGCGACGGGGGAGGAGGCATGCGTATTGTAATAGCTGACAGCCGCTCAGAGGTGAGCGGAGTGTCAGCGCGACGGGGGAGGAGGCATGCGTATTGTAATAGCTGACAACCGCTCAGAGGTGAGCGGCGTGTCAGCGCGACGGGGGAGGAGGCATGCGTTTTGTAATAGCTGACAGCCGCTCAGAGGTGAGCGGCGTGTCAGCGCGATGGGGGAGGAGGCATGCTGTATAGGAGCTGAGTGTCCTGTCACGGCCGGGGAGGAACAGTAAGCTGCAGTGTTTTACTATGCAGGGCGCAGGGCGGGCCAAAAAGGGCAGGGCGGAATTCAGCAGGCTTTAAAGGGGCAGGGCGCAGCGCCCTGTGAAAGAAGCCTAGCGTGAACACTACATCCAATGCAAGCATGATGGTGGACAGCAGAGATTAGGATGATGTTTGTTAGCACCTCATTCTAACCCCAAATTCCTTTGTTTCGTGGCTCTCTCATTCATCCAGTCTGTGCGACCACCCCTGCAATGCCCACAGGCAACAGGGTTGCTCTGCTCTGATTTGGCCGAACAGCAGAAGCCCACCTTGACTCACCCCCCTACTGGCACCGGAAACAACCAGATGGAGATATACAGCCATACTTCACTGGATCGCCTAAAATCCATCCGAACTTAGAAGCTAAGCAGTGAAAGGCTGGACCAGTACCTATATGGGTGACCAATAGGGAATATCAGGTGCTGTATCTAAACAACTGGGACAGTACTGCCACTACCGCGAGGGTGTAGTTCCAATATTCTTTTACCTTCACTTTACCCCTCTCTCTTCTCTCAATATCTGACAAAATCATGCCGACACTGCAGTAAAACAACCGGTGGTGGTGGGATGTGTCCAGTGTTACATTTGCTTGCCATTACCAAAGTATATATAAATAAGGATATTTGGCAAGCAGCGTCTAAAACATTTTCGCACCTAAATTATTTATAAACTATTAGCCGCAATACCGGCAGGATATATGTATGTGTAGACTTTAAAAGTTATCTACAGGGTGTGTCCACAGCAGTTATAAAACGCATTCTATTTTAAAGCTTAAACATCAAAAGTTATATTTTATTTACTAACATTCATTCATCTATATCAGCGATTCCCAACCACTGTGCCGCGGCACACTAGTGTGCCGTCAGCGGTGGTCTGGTGTGCCGCGATGCGCTGCCCGGCGGCATAACACTGGTGCCGCAGACCAGCGATGGATTGGCCTGCCGGGATGCTGGGTGAATCTCCAGTGGGCTGTTCCCATCCTCAGGGCAGCCGAGAGGAATGCCGGGCCCCGGTAAAATTTTGGGGGCGGGGCCTAAGTGTGTGTTGTGGGAACCTCCCACACTTAGGCCACGCCCCCAAAATGTTTAGAGGAGGGTGAAAGAAAACTCTAAAAACTGTAATCTCAGAAGCACCACACACCTACAGCATGTGCTGTGCTGACTGCAGGCTCAGCATGACCTCTCACGCTGTCAGTGAGACACTCATGCTGAGCCTGCTGTCAGCACAGCACATGCTGTAGAAGTGTGTGCTGCTGTTGCTACCCGGGAGGGATGGAGGGGGAAGGGAGGGGTTAGACCAGGGCCCCTGCGGGGCCCCTTCAGCAAGTGTGGGCCCGGGTAATTAGTACCCGCTCCCCCCCTCTCTCGGCTCCCCTGCCCATCCTCACTGTGTGGCCAGCCCACCCTGTCAGCATAAATCTTCCGTTTGGCCAGACACTTCCAGGATTTGCGTTCCAAGCTATGGAACCAAACCGGAAGCAGTGAAACTACAGTATATGTATCTGGAGGAGGCTGGGGATGCTTGGAGAATATGCAGGCAGCTGACGGTGATGGATTTACCACTAAATCCACACAGCCGCGGCTCTCAGACCCTGCCACCGCAAGCAGCTACAGCTGGGACCACAGAGAAAGTTTGCTTGAAGTTGATGGGAGCCAGTGTATGAACGGAGGCTCCCACACCCGGCCAGCAGCCTGCAGGAGAAATACCCCTTCCCCCCCAGTGCCGTGCAGCCAGGTGAGACCCCTATTCTCCAGAAGATGCAGCCCCTCTACTGCTATCTGCCTGCTCACATTTATTCAGGTGAGGGCAGCTATGAAGGAGGGGGCATGCTGGGTGTCAGTGAGTGAAGGAGGGGGCAAGCTGGGATGCATAGTGAAGGAGGGGGCATGATGGGTGTCAGTGAGTGAAGGAGGGGGCAAACTGGGTGTCAGTGAGTGAAGGAGGGGGCATGATGGGTGTCAGTGAATGAAGGAGGGGGCAAGCTGGGTGTCAGTGAGTGAAGGAGGGGCATGATGGGTGTCAGTGAGTGAAGGAGGGGGCATGATGGGTGTCAGTGAGTGAAGGAGGGGGCAAGCTGGGATGCATAGTGAAGGAGGGGGCATGATGGGTGTCAGTGAGTGAAGGAGGGGGCAAGCTGGGTGTCAGTGAGTGAAGAAGGGGGCATGATGGGTGTCATTGAGTGAAGGAGGGGGCAAGCTGGGTGTCAGTGAGTGAAGGAGGGGGCAAGCTGGGAGGCATACTGAAGTAGGGGGCAAGTCAACAATATATGAATCACTGTGGAGCAATGTGTGAAATTCCTTGGGTGCCAATTTGTTTAAAACTTGTATTACTGTGGGGGCCTGTATGTTTTATTACTGTGGGGGCCAGTGTATTTGTTGTATTTTTTCCATTGTGGATAATGTGTGTTTTTTTGCTTAATTTTTTATCCACGTGGGGGACTGATGGTGTGCCTTGGCAACTTTGAAGGCTTGTCCAGTGTGCCGCGAGCCGAAAAAGGTTGAAAATCTCTGATCTATATGATTACTGTATAAAGCGTGCCCCAAAAAACCTACCGGTTCCCTTTTAGTCTTTTCTTGTTAGACTATCTCTTTCAGTGTGCATTTAACATTGTAAGCACCCATCAGGGTGTTTGTACAATTAAAAATCGCTTTGCATCGCAGGCATCGCATGTCGCTATATTGCATGCGATGCGATGCACTACTATGGAAATCGGGGGCGCCATGCTAGGAAACAAGTACCCACCCCCATTATCCAAGTCAGCCCAAAGGGTGGCGAGCGGACGCGGAAAACGTTCCCGAAGTGTGGCGAGGGGATGCGGAATACATGTCAAGTAATCAGTGTCCGCTCGCCACGGTTCGGGATCGTGCACTCGCCACGCTTTATAACATCATCTCCATGCCAATGTGGATAGTGGGGGTATGAACCGGTCGGGATGACGCGTACTGCGTCCGCTCGCCACGCATCGGGCTGACTTGGATAGTGGGGGTGTGCAATGATGGAATTGCATTTAAATTAGCCGGAAAACGTAGAAAATCAGCCAAAAAACAGCCGCTAAATCGCATCCAATTTTTGCATGCGATTTGCGGCCGATTTCGCGGGCGCCCTGATAATACACAAGTACCGATTGTTTTTTGCGGATTGTCTCCAAAATCAAGGAAACAAGAGATGTGTCAATCGCACAGGACAAAAAATTTTGGTTGAGAAGTAGGACCCTCTATTGAAATGAGACAATAGTATTTGTCTATATATCATGAAGGTGTGCAACCATAGGACAAAAAATTGGTATAAAGAAGCAGGGAAAGAGCAGTATGTCCTTTTTCTGGTGCAACTGAATTGTTAAAACTTAACTTTTATTGAATATTTATAAAATGGCTGCGAAATATAAAAAACACATTTAACACAAAGGAGGTTAATCTGGTTGGTGCGTAAATCTCCGAATTCTTTCGGAGCAGTCCGCACGCCACGCTGTGCGGACATCGTCCGAAGAAACGGCCACCGGACCTCTGAATACGGACAGACTCCCACTAGAAGAACAGGGCGTGTTTACGGACGACATCCAAACCTTGCGTGTGCGGTGGACACACACATATTCTGCACGGTCTTACAGCATATGCACGGTCTTACCGCGTCAGAACGGACGGGAACCTGCCCGTACGCACCGATGTTACTGGTGAATGTAAAAGTGACATGTATATTTATATTAGTGATAGCAAGTTCTGTCCATTGCTTGCAGTGTAAATGTGTGTAACAATTGCAGCCGTGCTTTGAGCATATATTTGTGTGTTTTGTAATGGTCCATTTAAGCTGCAACGGTTCCAGTTGAAGCAATAACAAGAGTGTAACTAATGAGTAATGAGTAAAGGAGTGGATTGTATTGTGTTCAGCTGACATTGGTTCAGGTGCACCCGTACTGATTGGGCGTTCCGAATGCCTAGCACATGACCGAGTGGTGTCCGCAAAGCAATACTTGCTTATGAAGACCGCATATTTCCTGCCTTTTTGTTCGTGTGCAGTCGGTGTGCTGTCCGAATGCACGCCTACCAGAATTAGTGCACTCCCTCGTGTACGCCCATGTTTACGCCCAGTTTAGCCCACTTTGAAACTACGCCCCTGTGTACTTCCGAATGATGCCCATATTACGCCCATATTTCCTGAGTGAATGCGGTGCACATTTCTGTACGGTATTAGTGAGAACGAGTACGGAGACCTTGCGTGGCACATTCCCACGCATTCGTAGACGGCAAAAAAACGCCATCCGAAAGAATTCGGAAATTTACGCATCGACCAGAATAAGGCCCAAAGTGAGATAGACACAACGAGACAATCAAGTGTTTTTTAAAAAAGGTGGCGAGCAGGTGGCACATTATATTATTATTATTATTATTATCAATATTAAAATTTGCAGTTTCTTATAAAGCGCAGCAGATTCCGTTGCGCTTTACACAGTCTCAGTGATCGTTCTTTATTAGTTGTGAACTTGTTTTGCTGTGATTTATAATTAGTTTCTCACGTTTTTCCCTTAATAATGGCTAAATAGCCTGGGTGTCAGGGCTCGCGCGGGTAGCTCCGGCGCTAGCCCGGCGGTTTCCCTGCAGCACGTCCCAGCTGTTGCTAGACAGCCGGGACGCCGTCGCGTCACTGGACGCGGCCGCGTCATCATGCCGCGTCATCCGGCAGACGCCGCCGTGCACCCAGGACCGCCTCCACAGCCTCTTCCCCCATGGCCGCAGCGGTTGCCTAGGCGACGGGGGACGCCAGGCAACCAGGCGGAAGGGGAGGACTCTGGCTCAGCCGCCCGCACAGGTAATCAGCCGCAGCTGCTCACCATTGGCCGGCTGTCTGTTTAAACCTTTTCACTGGGACATTCAGCCGCCGGTTATAGTTCTGACCTTGCATCCTGAGTGTTCCCGGTTCCTGGCTGTCTTGCTCAGTTCCTGCCTGTCAGTGGGTTTCCTGTTGCAGCGTCCAGCGTCCCTATCCACCTCCTGGCTACTATCCTGGTGGGGGATGCAGTCAAAATCCCGACGGTCAAAATCCCGACGGTCATAATACCGACAGCAATTGACAGAAAGTCAAAATCCCGACATGGTCAAAATCCCGACATTTAAAATCCCGACATGGTCAAAATACCGACAAGGTCAAAATACCGACATTTAAAATCCCGACAAGTTCAAAATACCGACACATAGAATGTAGACAGGTGAAAAAGTCAACATGACTTTCGGGCGACAGGTCGCGAGGTCGACATGGGTTTTTCACTGTTTCTTGACCCGACATGTGCCGACAGGCGGTATTTCATGCCCTACCATCCACTAGGGCGTGGTGGGAGAATAAAATAGTGTGCCGAGCGTAGCGAGGCACCGTGCCCGAAGCATTGCGAGCGCAGCGAGCTATGCGAGGGGCTGCGGTTGACTTCCAACTGTGTCCATGTCGACTGTGTCGACATTCAGGTAAAAAAACTGTGAAAAGCCCATATCGACCTCGCGAGCTGTCGCCCGAAAGTCATGTTGACTTTTTCACCTGTCTACATTCTATGTGTCGGTATTTTGAACTTGTCGGGATTTTAAATGTCGGTATTTTGACCTTGTCGGTATTTTGACCATGTCGGGATTTTAAATGTCGGGATTTTGACCATGTCGGGATTTTGACTTTCTGTCAATTGCTGTCGGTATTATGACCGTCGGGATTTTGACCGTCGGGATTTCATACCGAATCCCCTGGTGGTACCCTTCCTTGCCTGCAGCAGTCACAGTTCTCAGATAAGTTGGGATTTCTCCCTTACCTTCTTGCTCTGAGATCACTGTGGTTTTATATATTTTGTGTCATCTTCATAGTGTATTGTTACACCCGTATCCCACGGTACTACCCCGTGGGGTCCGCACTCGTTTTCTTATATTGTGTCATCTGGAGTGTATTGTTACACCGGTACCCCCCTGGGTTCGCAAGTATTCTTTTCTTATTGTGTCAACTTATGTGTATTGTTACATTCACTGGTAATCGCATTACCTCAGAAGTTTCCTAGTTACGGGGCATTCCTCACCCCCGCCCTTAGGGCTGAGTTGTCCTCACCGGTTGGTTCAGTTAGCTTTACCCTTGTTTACCTCTGGCCTTGGCGGCCATGTTGTCACTCGTAAGACCAGGTGGCATCGGGGTTGGAGCCTGACTAACGGGCTCCTTCGAACGCGGCTATTAGTGGTGAAGGTTAGCTTTTGCACGCGTCCGCCAACCCCAGTCGGTAGCAACGGAGTTAGAATCGGCGAGGACACCCGTGTCCCTAACATTATAACCGGCCAATACCAAGCCCTGTCTCATTTTCCATTGCTATCATGGATCCTGCACAGCAGGCCACCGGCCATGCTCTGGTAGGTCAGATGCATTCGCTTTCACAAAAGCTCCAGGAGCTTACTCTCCGGGTCAACACACAAGAGGAGCGGGTCCATGGTGTTGTGTCTGCTTCAAGAAACCCTGAGCCCAAACTTAGTCTCCCAGATCGATTTTCTGGGGATCGTTCACATTTTTACAACTTTAGGGAGGCCTGTAAATTATATTTTAAACTCCGCCCGGTCTCATCTGGCTCTGAGTCCCAATGTGTGGGCATAATTATTTCCCTCCTCCAGGGGGATCCACAGACCTGGGCGTTTGGACTCCCAACTGGAGATGTGGCTCTCTCCTCCGTTGACTCTTTTTTTTCTGCTATGGGCAGAATGATCGGTCCGCCTCAGTGGAAGCAAATCTTCGGGCATTATGGCAGGGTCAGGGTACTGCGGAGGGGTATTGTACTCAGTTTAGGAGATGGGCTCCTGATTCAGGGTGTAACGACCCGGCCATGCGCAGTCAATTCAGGATTGGGTTATCTGATGGTCTTAAGGACGCTTTGGTCCATTATCCTTCTCCCACATCTCTGGATGAGATTATGCAGCTAGCCATCAAGGTAGACCGACGGTTTTGTGAACGTCAGAGGGAGAGAGAATCGGGAGTGTTCTCCTCTCACTCTTCCGGGGATACCCCGGAGATCCCGGGTGAAGAGCCTACGCAGATTGGGGCCACTCGCCTTTCCGCCTCCGAAAAGAACCGCAGGAGGCTCAAGGGCTTGTGTCTCTACTGCGGAGGCCAGGGTCATCGTGCTGTGGCCTGTCCTCTGAAGGCGGGAAAAGACAGGGCCTAGGTGACTTCGGGGGAGTGCACTTAGGCCTAACTTGTTTTTCCCCCCTAGATTCTATCTTAATTAGTGCCACCCTCTCTTTTGGGAAGCAGGTGTCGGAAGTTTAAACCTTCTGTGTCATATTTTGTAGCAGAGAGAAATTTGTAACAATCTGTTGCAAGTGCTGAGTGTGGGGAGTGACAGTTTAAATGGTTGTATTTCTAAATTCTTTAAGCTATTATGTCGTTTTCTCAGGAGGTGGACTGATATTCTGAATTCAATAGGGGCTTAATCTTTGAATGGTGTGTATTCCACAATGGGTATATTATATGTTAACCCCTTAAAGCTGTTATTAATGTCAATCCTGAACCACACTGAGTTCAGATTGGTCCAATGCTCTTATAGTGTGTATGATACAGCTGAAAGGACCGGCTCAAGATAAATGTATATTTAGCAATCAAATGTCATTCAACATAAAGCATCCAGAGCTGTTCTTAGAGCTTAGATATTATTGATCCTCAGTGATCAGGGAAAGGGGAGCATGGAAGATAGACCAGTGCACAGGTAAAAAGTAAATGAAAATTATGTAACAGTACGTTCAGTCCACAATAGCTTGAGGATATTTGTAAGAGAGAACAAGCTCTCTAAACATTTAAGGGAAGTGGAGGTGCGCCCTTGAGAGTAATTGGAAGTATGTAGGAAGGACAGGAAAGACTCTCTTTTTCTTGGGGCACTCTTAATTAAAGTAATCCTAGGATGATCAGTCAATAATCGATGCCAGGTTTGCATCTGATTAGCACCTGAGGAAGGGTACCCTCATACGCGCTTGGCTATCTGAGCAAACATTTATAGGGGCTAGTAACACAATGTTTGAGGGTAGGTGATCCCTCCAGCAAGTGGCAAAGGTTTAAAATTTAGCTTTTAATATTTTATTTAAAATAAGGTACTAGACAGAACATTTACAAACTGTTTGTCACACAAACATTTAAAACATAAAACCAAAAATTATATTAATCTCACTTGTATATTTGTGCCTTAATATATGTGTTTATCCTCTCACGTCCTGGCACCTATTCCGGTGATTAGTCAGGATTGATTACTGTATCATAATTCAATAATACGAGAAAGAGAGGAAAAAGACAGTGAAGGAGACAACTTGATTAAGTTATACAGTCTATTTGGCTGTCTGCCAGCAAGTTGTATGTTGTAAGTCAGGCCTGAACTATGTCAAATTGGTAACAATTTCTCCTTTAAGTCTCTCTATATTTTTGCAACAATCTGGTTACACTGAAATTTTTTACAAGGGTGAACAAGGTATCACAATACAATGTTGCAGCTCTAGACAGTACAGTATGATACTGCCAGTCTAGGGGTGGTTATACTGAAGAGGTGAAAAATATAGGAAAAAACATCACAATAGTATATTGACAATGGTGTCACAATATGGCGTTTTTGAGTACGCCTGAGTAATGCAGACCAGCATAAGAGAGTATGGATACAATTTTATTTAGGTAATTACTGTAAATACTCAATTAGTTCCTGCTGATCCAGTTACAATTGTAATAAACAGTTTGAGTCTCCCTTTGGTTAGACCTCTTATGGCCCATACACACTTAGAGATTTTCATTTCAAAAGACTTTGCCAAAATCTCTGAAAGATAAATCTTTCACCAAAGTAGTGCGTACACACTGAGCTATTTTCCCCAAAGAGCTAGAGATTTTCAGGAGGCGAAAGACTTTGCTGAAAATCTTTCATACAAAAAGGCTATTTACATAATGGGCGGGGTTCGAAATCCAAGGGTGGGAGCAACGGCCCTTTTATTTCAGTGCATTTCTGTTCTTGGTGCCTGATTGAAAACTGATCGCTGGGCTGCATATATTCAGAGCCCAGTGATCAAGTACACGCCGCCCCACCCGGGGAAATCCATTCACCTGCGCCAACAATGTATAATCTATTGCCATAATAAGGGTTACCACCTTTGTTTTGAAATATTCTCTTACAGTGGCCCACTCCTTAACCACCCACTGCCCGCCTCTTGATCGGCCTTATAGTGTTTTTTTTTATTATCTTTGCTAAAAAAATCTATTTTGCGCACCGTAATGCCACTTACACATTATGCCACACATTGTAATGCCCATTACATGTTATGCCACACACTGCGATGGCCATAATGCATGCTATACACCGTGATGCACACTACGTCACATACCATAATGCCCATTACAGATAATGGTACACACTGATGCCCATTAAATATTATGCAACACACCATGATGCCCATTATCACACACCGTAATGGCTATTACATATGCCACATTAGTGCCGCTTACCTACATGTTAATTGCTGGGGTAATGTATATATTGTTAGCCTGCGCTGGCAATGTATACATTGCCGCCATAAAAATTATACATTGGTGGCCAGTGGTGCCAGTAATATATACATTGCTGGCATGTGCCAGCAATGTATATATTACTGGCATATATATATATATACACATTGGTGCCCAGTGGTACCAGTATTTTATAGATTGCTGGCATGTGCCAGCAATCTATATAATACTGGCTTATATGTTATGCATTGGTGCCCAGTGGTACCAGTAATATATAGATTGCTGGCATGTGCCAGCAATCTATATATTACTGGCTTATACGTTATGCATTGGTGCCCAGTGGTACCAGTAATATATAGATTGCTGGCATGTGCCAGCAATCTATATATTACTGGCTTATACGTTATGCATTGGTGCCCAGTGGTACCAGTAATATATAGATTGCTGGCATGTGCCAGCAATCTATATATTACTGGCTTATACGTTATGCATTGGTGCCCAGTGGTACCAGTAATATATAGATTGCTGGCATGTGCCAGCAATCTATATATTACTGGCTTATACGTTATGCATTGGTGGCCAGTGGTACCAGTAATATATAGATTGCTGGCATGTGCCAGCAATCTATATATTACTGGCTTATACGTTATGCATTGGTGCCCAGTGGTACCAGTAATATAGAGATTGCTGGCATGTGCCAGCAATCTATATATTACTGGCTTAAAATCTCATCCATGTCCGATTGCATGCATATGTCAGCCGGGAGCCGGGAGCCGGGGGCGGGGCGTTCCTCCGGCCTGACTCTGTGTGGCCTGGCCGGGGAGACTGTCGGGCGCAGGAGCGGAGCGTGGCAGTGTGGCGGCGTGGGAACGGCGGCGGGGTGAGTATACACCGGTGGGGAGACGGAGGGAGGAGGCGACGGTGAGGGCGACAGGGGGTGGTGGGGGCGGCGGGGGGCGGGAGCGGCCGGTCAGCTGGGCTGAAAGTCTCTCATCTTTCAGCCCGGCTGCCATACACACCTGGCGATGATGGCTCAAATATGAGCCATCATCGCCAGACGTGCTGGTAAAACCAGCAGACGGCCCACTTTGCTAGCGATGATGCGGGAGCGCGCATCATCGCTAGTCGGGCATCGGTGGTCCATACACACTTGCCGACTTTAAGCTGAAACTCGCTCAAAACGGCTGTTTTGAGCGAGTTTCAGCTTAAAGTCGGCAAGTGTGTATGGGCCTTAAGTCCTTGTGCTGAATTTAGGTAGATAAACGTCTGAGCAGTGTCATACATTCTTTTGATACTGTGTATGGGAGTAAATTTCCAGAAGGTAATGGCAGTTTCCTGCCTCTCTCTCCCGCAGAGAATGGAGGGAAAAGTACATAAGGAGAATTTAGAGGAAAAAGCCGTGAAAAAGGGGAAGATAAGATGGAGAGAGATAAAGTTCAGGGGAAAGGAAGTAATAATGTCGTTAGCAAATGGAGATCCAAGATATAGTTCTAGGTCTGATTCTCACAGCTGTGGAAATAGGTGATCCCAGACCGACTTTATATACCCATAACCCATAGTAGGTCTCCTCTCCTGTTTTAGCAGAAGTTCCCCATCTAATGTCAGCTGCCAGTCAGTGTATGGTGGGCTTTAGGGTATTGTGGGGGACCACCCTTCCTGTGTGGAGTTCAGGAAAAGGAAGAGAATAAAGGCCCTGCGGCTCTCTTAGTGATAAGCAGCTGCTGCCCTGCTTTATATACCTTAAGTTAGGAGCGGAATTAATGCATGTGCACAGGAGAGGTCACCCTTCTCCTGAAATGCTTTCAATGCCCCTAACTGGTTACCATCAAGTTACCTCTGATGGGCCTTATGGGTATGGCGGGTGAGTTGGCTTGTAATATACACAGATGGGGAGTCACTTGATAGAGCTTAGAAATAGTGGGGGTACTGCTGGGGTTGGGGTGATCCTCCAATCCCCCTGTTTAGGATGGTCCCAGTGCAGGGTGGAGTGTTTAGGACCAGAACATCCCACAGATACCCAGCCGCCCCATGACCTGGAACTATCATCACAAGACCTCAAGATGATTGAAATACTGGAGGAACTACAGGACCCTACTCACTCCCAAGGGCAAGGAGCAGCACGACCCATCCTGAAGAAAAAGAGTAGCTTCATGCCACAGGAGAATGTAAGCACGGAAATAAAAATCTTCCTGGATACGGTATGAAGGGACATGAATCATCTCATGACCCAGGTGGGCAATAGGAGAAATTTGAATAACAATCTCACACTGAAAGAACGAGAGACCCTGAAAGACATTTCCTCATGGGAGGAACTGGTCATAAAACCCTCTGATAAAGGGGGTAACATTGTGCTCTGGCCAAAAGACCCCTACATGCAAGAGGCTAACAGACAACTCCGAGACCCCAAATGCTACCAACAGATGACCCTCAACCCCACCAACAACTTTAAGATCCTGTATGATAGACTTATAAACCAGACACTTTAAGATGGAGTCATCCTCAAGAGTGAACACACTTTCCTGACAACAGAACACCCCAGGTCACCTACCTTCTATATGCTCCCCAGTGCACAAGAACCTTAAAAATCCCCCAGGAAGACCGATAGTCTCGGGGATTCAGAGCTTATCAGAACAAGCCAGCATTTTCTTAGACAAACATCTAAGACATCACGTGCTCACACTTCCATCCTATGTCCAAGACACACGCGACATACTCAAAAGGATCCATGATGTCCAACTTGAGGAAGATCAACTCTTGGCCACATTAGACGTGGAAGCACTTTACACGTGTATAGAGCACAACTTGGGTCTGGCAGCAGTAAGGTACTTTCTTACAATTGAAGGGATGACCGATTTCTGGGAATTTCTCCTTACACTTCTGGAATTTGTTCTGAAAAATAATTATTTCACTTTTGATGACAAATACTTCCTACAAACCCGAGGAACAGCAATGGGCGTGGCATGCGCACCAACTTATGCCAACCTGTTCCTCGGGGGGGTGGGAGAGGGAGTATGTCTTCTCTGAGAAAAATGATCAACACACTAACAAGATCATATCTTGGGTCAGATATATCGACGACATTATGGTAATCTGGCACAGAGATCGAGAAAGTCTGATTGAATTCATTAACAGCTTAAACAGCAACAGCCTGAATTTGAAATTGATTCATCAGGATGAGATCACCTTTCTTGACCTAACCATATATCATTCCGACAACAACCATCTGCAAACCAAATTGTATAGAAAAGAAACCCCGACTAACAGTCTACTAGTCTCGGACAGCGCACACTTTCCTCCCACTATCAAGAACCTTCCTAAAGGGGAATTCTTACGCCTGAGGAGAAACTGTTCCACCAAAGAAATGTATACCATCCAGAGCGAAGAACTAACCTCAAGACTTATAACACGTGGATACAGTAAAAGGTCAATCAAAAGTGCCAAACATTATGCACTCAAATGCCAAAGGGAGGATCTCCTTTTCTCAACCACAAAAGCACAGGCCACCACAGAATCATGAGGTTCATTACTATTTTTTGTGATCAATGGAGAGACCTACAGAACATGGTCCAGAAACACTGGCATATCCTGGAAATGGATCCTGACCAAATGGAAATCACGTCCACTGGCCCTCAATTCAGCTGGAGAAGGGCCAAAAATCTGAGAGACCGACTAGTCCAGAGTAATTTCCAACGAGTACCCAGAATACAACCCAAAATCAAAGGCACATTCCCCTGTGGCAAATGCAAAGCCTGCATACACATAAAGAAGAGTGACAGGGTGGTGAACCGATTCGGTAGAACTCTTAAAGTCTAACAATTTATGACCTGTGAAACATCAGGGGTCATATATTGTCTGGAGTGTCCCTGCGGTCTCCGATACGTCGGGATGACCAGCAGAAAACTCAAGCTCAGGCTACTGGAACATGCCGGCAGCATAAGGAATGCTGAAACGGACACACTCAAATTTAAAAAATTAACATCAGTAGCCAGACACTTCCGGGCCAAACACAAAGGATCACAACATGAACTAAAAGCCTTTGGATTGGAATGCGTATGACTAGGAATCTCAGGAGACCTCCACAAAGAATTACTGTGCAAAGAAAGTCACTGGATTTTCGAGCTAAACATGGTCAGCCCTGGAGTACGACGAGATCGGGGCGGGCCACGGCAGCACGGACGTGAACGTGGCGTGCTCCCCTCCCCCAACATGTCTCCCGGCATGAGCTGCTGAAATTGATCCCTCCCTACTCCCCCGCTATCCTGATCTGCCTGGAGCACACTCACGATCTTGCGGGCGGCATGTGACTGTAGCCGGCTGGCTTCTCTGGGTTCTCCTCTGCCGCCGTGCTGAAAGCTTTGTGCCTCATCAGCTGCTGCCTGTTTCCCCTGGCGTCTGACGTCACTCGGCCGCGCCAAGACTGTAGGCGCTCGGCTGGTTCCCGGCAGTAGGCGATTGTTCATGGGGACAAGTGGGGATCCGCTGCGGCTGAAGTAATTTGCCTACCACGTCTGAACCCCTATTGTCCGGAAAAGACTGCTTGACACAAAAAACGGCAAATGCTGTATCCCCCTATACAGCATTTGCCGTTTTTTGTGTCAAGCAGTCTTTTCCGGACAAGAGGGGTTCAGACGCCGATGCCAACCAGTAATCGTGAGTAAACCCTGGTAATCTTGGCAATAAGGCTTGCTGGCTTGAGTGGACTGAGACAGTTGAACAGCTTTATTAACAGACGCCCTGCGACTGAAATGTGCATTTAAACTTGTACTGTTCCATCTGGTTCAGGTATTAACGCAGCTTGCAAGTTAACCTGCGCCCTGCTGGGAAAATAGAGCATTACTAATCCTGCCTGATAATTTCACCTGGACTGTTTGAGTCAAGCTGCTGAGGTGCCAAATTAACAGACGTTACCGTGGCGGTAATATACATTTAATAAGGGCTGCCCCATCGGGCTCAGTTGAAGGGTAAAATTAACCCTGGTAACCTTGGCAAAACGGCTTGCTGGCTTGAGTGGACTGAGACAGTTGAACAGCTTTATTAACAGACGCCCTGCGACTGAATTGTGCATTTAACTTGTACTGCTCCATCTGGTTCAGGTACTAACGCAGCTTGCAAGTTAACCTGCGCCCTGCTGGGAAAATAAAGCGTTACTAACCCTGCCTGGTAATTTTACCTGGACTGTTTGAGTCAAGCTGTTGAGGTGCCAAATTAACAGACGTTACCGTGGCGGTAATATACATTTAATAAGGGCTGCCCCATCGGGCTCAGTTGAAGGGTAAAATTAACCCTGGTAACCTTGGCAAAACGGCTTGCTGGCTTGAGTGGACTGAGACAGTTGAACAGCTTTACTAACAGACGCCTTGCGACTGAATTGTGCATTTAACTTGTACTGCTCCATCTGGTTCAGGTACTAACGCAGCTTGCAAGTTAACCCGCGCCCTGCTGGGAAAATAAAGCGTTACTAACCCTGCCTGGTAATTTTACCTGGACTGTTTGAGTCAAGCTGTTGAGGTGCCAAATTAACAGATGTTACCGTGGCTGTAATATACAGTTAATAAGTGCTGCCCCATCGGGCTCAGTTGAAGGGTAGATTAACCCCTGCCCTGCTGGGGGGAGCCAGAGGGGCCTCATATTTAGTCTCCAGGGGCTCAGTTGATGGATATATAGCTCCTTAACCTCACCAGTATGGGCAAAACTGGGCAGAATACAGCCGCAGCTAGGCTGGAGAAATATGCCCGTAATCAATCCCAGCTTGGCAGTACCTCACAATCTTCTACACCAGCGGCCTCACCCGCAAAAGGCAGCAATATACAGCCGCCCTCTGATGTTACCCTACAGCAGGTGCTGGAGGCAGTAAATAAGTGTGAATCCCGTTTACTCGAACAGTTGGGCATTGTACAGACCGACATCTTGTCGATCAAGAACGATATGGAAAAGACAAGGGAACGAGTTACAGAAGTAGAGACCAGAGTTTCCCAGTTGGAGGATAGTGTTGCTCCCCTCAGTACTCAAGTAAAAGCTATTTCCTCTCAAGTACAGGAACTGCGCCATAAGCTCACAGACATGGAGGGGAGGTTAAGGCGCAACAATGTGCGCTTTTTGGGGTTCGAGGAACGGGTGGAGGGCAAGGAGGCTGAGAAATTTCTGGAGGACTGGGTAATTCAGGTATTCGGCAGAGAGTTCTTTTCGGACCAGTTCTCGGTGGAGCGTGCTCACCGTATCCCTTCCCGCCCACCGGTGCCTGGGGCTATGCCACAAACCCTTATTGCTAAATTCCTGAACTTTAGGGATCGGGACACTTTGCTGCGCCTCGCTAGGGAAAAAGGGGACTTGCTCCATGATAGCAGAAAAATTGCTGTTTTTCCAGATTTTCCCATTGAGGTTCAACGGGATAGAGCGAGATTTAAGGAAGTCAAAACTCGTCTTCGTGAGCTGGGTTTGAAATATACTATGTTGTATCCAGCCAACCTGAGGGTTGTGGTAGATGGAGCCACCAAATTCTTCCCGTCCCCAGGGGAGGCAGCTAGCTGGCTGGACATTACGTTTTCCGGCAAGCGCCAAGTTTTGGCTAAGAAGCCAGAATGACATATTTGTAACTGTTTGCAATTACGGTTGTTTATTCTCCTCTCTTTTTTTGCCACTTGAGTTAATATGTCTTAGTGGGGGGGGGGGGGACTAGGAGTGGGTGTGTACTTAACTGTAATTATATAAGCAGACTGGGAGATGTGGGAGGGGGGGAGGGAGGTGGTTTGGTATTGGTAGCCCCAAAAGAAGAAGAGAGGGTTAACTGGGCGAGGGCTCAAGGTATGCCTTGGATAGGCAATACAGGGTGGGGGGAGGTCTGGGGTAGGGGTGATGTTAGTTGTTTTTTATGTATGTATTGGTATGCGGGCCGCACCCCGTTTAGGTTGTTATCCACGCAACCCAGGAAAACATGGTTACTGCTTGGGCCGCGATGGGGATCCGTTGCTTAAGTTGGAATGTGAGGGGCTTGAACGAGAGAATCAAGAGGGCCCTGGTCTTGAACCAGTGCAAGAATTATGAGGCCGACATTATTTGCCTCCAGGAAACCCACCTGGTGGGGGACAAATTGTTATCTTTAAGGCGGCCATGGATTGGTTCTCTGTTTCATGCTCCCTTCACTAGTACATCCCGCGGGGTTTCCATTTTGATTAGGAAGACATGTGCCTTTGTACCTGGAACAATTAAAGTGGATCCTGGGGGTAGGTATATCTTTTTAGAGGGGCGGATTAACCAGACTAGGCTTTGTATTCTTTCCGTTTACATTCCTCCACCCTTCTCATACGAGGTTATTAGAGAGGCCGCAGAGTTCGCGGCAGACTACGCCGATTCCCAAATAATTTGCTTAGGGGATTTTAATAAAGGTCCTTGACTCCCGGATTGATAGATGGAAACCTGGCCAGAGTTTGAGGAATGAAGGGAGTAAATTCAGGGACTTTATTGGAGATTTAGGATGGTGTGACCCCTGGCGTATCAGGAATCCAGCACGAAAGCAATTCTCGTGCTATTCAGCGTCGTATAAAGTATTCTCAAGAATTGATTTGGTGCTGGTTTCCCTTGGTCTGCTAAACAAAATTCGGCAGATTGACTACAAGCCCCGTGGAATCTCAGACCATTCCCCGTTAATTATTCAGCTTGACCTGGATATTGATAGGGGGTTTAGTTATTGGAAGCTGCAACCCTTCTGGTTAGCTCAGATGGATGATCAAGATGACTTAGTAACCAGGATGGAGGAGTTCTTTGAAATAAATAATGGGACCTCAAGCGGCATTGTGGTCTGGGAAGCCTTTAAGGCTTATGCCAGGGGCTTACTGATCAACAAGATCGCGTATTTGAAGAGATCTCACAGGCTTAGGTCCCTAGAACTAGAAAATCGTGTTTCTGAACTTGAGGCTAAATACGTTATAACAGGTCTGGACGTGGATAGATCGGCTTGGCATGCCGCCCAGCAGGAGTGGCTGGATTACAAACAAAATATTGAGTCGCGTAGATTAACAGTGGGGGATCACCGTAGGAGTGCCAACATGGACCGTTCTGGGAAGTGGTTGGCGCTATTAGCGAAACAGGATTCATCTTCCAGGACGATTTCCAGCATTAGGGGGTTATCCGGGGAACTGGTTTCAGATACCCCCTCAATTGCATCGGCCTTTGCCGCGTATCACAGTGATATCTACCAATATATATATATAGGATATAGTGTGGCGGCACTCCAACGGTTCCTGCTGGATGTCTAAAGAAAATAACACGGTGCCTTCCGTAAAAAGAGCCCAAGAGGACCTCGGGGTATATGAGACTGGTTGGCGGCGGCACTCGTAATAATGGACAAATAATCACCAGGAGACTGGATGCATTTCCAACGTTTCGAGGCCGTGTGCCTCTTTATCAAGGTGCAAATAGACAGGGATACAATGCTAATAACATACCTTTATCCCCTTCCGTTGTGACCGGCGCCCACGCCAACGTCTCCTCCCGGCGCCGTGACGTGACGTCATAGTTCCGTTGTGGAGCACCTGTCGAGTTGTTGATTCCATTGTCACCATTGCATGTGTAACAGCATGCTCATATACACTGTTATTCTTATACTATGTATTTTTTAGCACGCCCACTGTGTGATGCCGGCTAGACGCCCGCCCCTCCACAACGGAACTATGACGTCACGTCACGGCGCCGGGAGGAGCCGGGCACAACAGAAGGGGATAAAGGTAAGTTTTTTAGCATTGTATCCCTGTCTATTTGCACCTTGATAAAGAGGCACACGGCCTCGAAACGTTGGAAATGCATCTAGTCTCCTGGTGATTATTTGTCCATTATGTCGAGTGCTGCCGCCAACCAGTCTTATTTTTATATATATATATATATATATATATATATATATATATATATATATATATATATATATATATATAATTAATTATAGACAGCACTTACCTATCCTGGGAACCAGGTTAGGAAACAGACCAGCACTCAAGTAGTTTGAGTTGAAGAAAAAAAGGTGTATTTTCAAAACATTATACAAAGTGTAGTGCAGCAAGGCTGACCCAACAGCCATTTCAACTGGATGCCTTCCAGTTTTCGTATTTATATATGTATTTATATACATTTGGTCTATCTAATGTACGGCATGGCTCCCTGGCCGTGCGGGTTTCGCCGCTCGGCAGGAGCCGGAGTGTGTGAAACCGGCCTGTGTGTCCATCTCTGTGCTTTGCTCCGCCCCTCTGGAAACCCCCTTCTGAAAATCCTGCGTTTGCCACTGTTTCACTCTAAATAAATTTCAAACTCTGGGGAACACTCATCTGAACTCTGCTCCTAAACACTCTGGGGCACTGGGATAATCCTAAACAGGGGGATTGAAGGATCACCTTAGACAGCAGTACCCCCACTATTTCTAAGCTCTATCAAGTGACTCCCCATCTGTGTATATTACAAGCCCGCTCACCCGCCATACCCATAAGGCCCATCAGTGGTAACTTGATGGTAACCAGTTAGGGGTATTGAAAGCATTTTAGGAGAAGGGTGACCTCTCCTGTGCACATGCATTAATTCCGCTCCTAACCTAAGGTATATAAAGCAGGGCAGCAGCCGCTTATCACTAAGGGAGCCACAGAGCCTTTATTCTCTTCCTTTTCCTGAACTCCACACAGGAAGGGTGGTCCCCCACAATACTCTAAAGCCCACCATACACTGACTGGCAGCTGACATTAGATGGGGAACTTCTGCTAAAACAGGAGAGGAGACCTCCTGAAATTTAAACCAGCTTTCCCCCTTCTGTTATGGGTATATAAAGTCGGTCAGGGATCACCTATTTCCACAGCTGTGAGAATCAGACCTAGAACTATATCTTGGATCTCCATTTGCTAATGACATTATTACTTCCTTTTCCCTGAACTTTATCTCTCTCCATCTTATCTTCCCCTTTTTCACGGCTTTTTCCTCTAAATTCTCCTTACATACTTTTCCCTCCATTCTCTGCGGGGGAGAGAGAGGCAGGAAACTGCCGTTACCTTCTGGAAATTTACTCCCATACACAGTATCAAAAGAATGTATGACACTGCTCAGACGTTTATCTACCTTTAAATTCAGCGCAAGGACTTAAGGCCCCCTGACATTAGGCCGACTTGTCCTTAGGACAAGTCGGACCCAATTCTCCTGTGAGCCGCCCGGCAGCTCCCCGGGAGGCTCACCTACAATTTGGCACAAATTTTAGATGTGATAAATCGCTTGCGATATATCACATGTAATGGGGAGCAGGGGGCGGGCGGTGAGGAGCAGGGGGCGGGCAGTGAGGGGCATGGGGCCGGCGGTGATCCTCTTCATGGGGGCAGTGGGGCGGGCAGCGGGGGTACTGAGTGCTGACCTGGCCGGGCGGTGTGGTCAGCAGCAGCGCTCATCAGGGGGACGACGGAGCGGGCAGCGGGTCCTGGCGGTTTAACTAGCTGGCGGCGCCGGTGTGTGATGACCAGGCCGGGCACTGTGATCATTCACAGATATCATTCAGCAGCGCTGCGGGACGGACGGGGCCGGGCAGTGCAGTGGCGGACTGGCGGGTATTAGATTTTTAAAACACCTGTCAAATGACTAGCCGTTCTCTGATTGGCTTAGAGCTCTCAAGTTGTCTCCTTCACTGTGTTCTCTGCCTTTTTCCTCTCTTTCTCGTATTATTGAATTATGATACAGTAATCAATCCTGACTAATCACCCGGAATAGGTGCCAGGACGTGAGAGGATAAACACATATATTAAGGCACAAATATACAAGTGTGATTAATATAATTTTTGGTTATACCGTATTTATCGGCGTATAACACGCACAGGCGTATAACACGCACCTTCATTTTAAAAGGGAAATCTCAGGAAAAAAAGTTAAATTTCTAAATAAAAACTTTGAAGCAAATTAAGGGTAACTCAGGGTAACTCAAAGGTTAGAAGCAGCCCGCCCCCCCCTCGCCTCCGCTCCCATGGTACTGAGCTTGCTCAATTATCTTTCTCTACCTGTAAGAGCATAATGTATGTCTAGCCTGAAGATTCCTTTTGGCTTGGTCTTAGCTTTATGACTGTGCAGAGTGAGTTGCACTGTCCTAGGACTATCGCAGGATGACATAACTCAACAAGACCCAACACCAGTACATAGGTGGATGCCAACTGCCATATGCCCCCCGGTGGTCTTCAGCCAGCACCAGCACCTGCTGCCTCTCTCCCCCTTCCTAGCCGCCTGTCACATTTAGCAGTGACGTCGGCGGCAGGCTGGGGGATGTTCGCGGCTCGGGAGGACTCGGGTGCCTGAGCGCTTCCGAGTCCCCCCGAGCCTGGCCGACATTACCCGAGCCTGCCGCCGACGTCACTGTAAAGTGACAGGCGGGCCGGGGGGATCGGGGAAGCTCCGATCGCCGGAGCACAGGGACAGGGGGGGACTGGGGGACTGGGCTGGAGCTGATCGGAGGTATGGGGTAGAGGTGCTGCGCCAGTGGTGCACACCTGGACACCACTGGCGCGCACCTATTATATAATACAGGTACCGTCGGGTGTATTTACCGCCGTATAGCACGCATATCGGCGTATAACACGCACCCATCTTTTCCCCCTGTTTTCAGGGGGAAAAAAGTGCGTGTTATACGCCGATAAATACGGTATGTTTTAAATGTTTGTGTGTCAAACAGTTTGTAAATGTTCTGTCTAGTACCTTATTTTAAATAAAATATTAAAAGCTAAATTTTAAACCTTTGCCACTTGCTGGAGGGATCACCTACCCTCAAACATTGTGTTACTAGCCCCTATAAATGTTTGCTCAGATAGCCAAGCACATATGAGGGTACCCTTCCTCAGGTGCTAATCAGATGCAAACCTGGCATCGATGATTGACTGATCATTTTAGGATTACTTTTATTAAGAGTGCCCCAAGAAAAAGAGAGTCTTTCCTGTCCTTCCTACATATTATTGATCCTGCTGGATTGTTATTAACTCTAATCACCAGTTTGATACAGTATTAATTGTATGTTCAGTTGTCGGACATACAACGGGCAGCACTTTCTCAGTATAAGTCCGCCCGTGTGTCTCTCGATAGGTATGATATGCCGGGGTTAAAGTATTCGGCTTAAATTAGCTGCCGTCTTCTAGTCTATGATATCTTCATTTGTCGGACATGCAGCGGGCAGCACTTTCTCAGTGCCAATGACGGCTTCTAGTCGGTGCTACAAGTTGGTTATGTCTGACACAGATAGTAAGTAATAAGATTCTGCAGCCGGTTGCTTTATAACGGCAGATTGTGTATTAACAGCGCAGCTCAGCCCGCTGTTAACACTCTGTCACTCTTGATGTGTGCAGGCACGGGGGCTGAACACTCACTGTGGGTGCAGTGTTCGCTCTTTCAGTAGCGTACCTGTCTTCTCTGCTAACACAGGTTATTGTCATTCACAGTCAAAACATTATTTCATATTTCACAACAGTTTAACAGTGTATATGTGCAGTTCTAATGTGCCACACTGCAAGCGCACCGCTAGCCGGCGTACGCTTCGCAGAGTAACATAGAAACATAGAATTTGACGGCAGATAATAACCACTTGGCCCATCTAGTCTGCCCCTTTTTTAAACATATTACCTCAAACCATATATGATCCTTATTTTTTTTTGTAAGGATATCAATATGCCTATCCCAAGCATGTTTAAATTGTGCTACTGTATTTGCCTCTACCACCTCTGATGGGAGGCTATTCCACTTATCTACTACTCCTTTCTGTGAAGTAATTCTTCCTCAAATTTCCCATGAATCTTCCTCCCTCTAGTTTCAGTGCATGTCCTCGTGTTCTGCTGCTCCTCTTCCTGTGAAGAATGTCTCCCACCTGTACCTTGTTAAAACCCTTGATATATTTGAAAGTTTCTATCATGTCCCCCCTTTCCCTTCTCTGCTCTAAAGTATACATATTAAGATCTTTTAGTCTTTCCTGGTACGTTTTGTGATGTAGACCATGCACCATTTTAGTTGCCCTTCTTTGTACAGTCTCTAATGTATTTATATCCTTCTGGAGATATGGCCTCCAGAACTGAACGCAATATTCTAGATGAGGTCGTACCAATGACCTATACAGTGGCATTATTACTTCTTTCTTCCTACTGCTGATACCTCTCCCTATGCAACCAAGCATCTGACTTGCCTTCTTCATTGCTTTGTTACATTGCCTACTTGCCTTTAAGTCCCCTGAAATAGTGACACCTAGATCCCTCTCTTCCTCAGTAGTTTCCATTATAGTGCCATTTATACTATATTTAGTCTTTGGATTTTTGCAACCCAAGTGCATGATTTTGCATTTTTTGGCATTAAACTGTAGTTGCCATGTTCTTGACCATTCCTCTAATCTACCTAGATCATCAATCATTTGTTTTACGCCTTCTGGTGTGTCTACCCTGTTGCATACCTTTGTGTCATCTGCAAAAAGGCACATTTTACCCTCAATTCCATTTGCAATATCACCAATAAAGATATTAAAAAGCACTGGTCCAAGTAAAGATCCCTGGGGTACTCCACTTGTAACCTTTCCCTCATTTGACTGTACTCCGTTTACTACAACTCTCTGTTTTCTGTCCTGCAACCATGCTCTTATCCATTCAACTATCTTAGAATCCAATCCCAAGTTTTCAAGTTTATTTAACAGTCTGCGATGTGGACTTAGCTGCGTGCGATGTGGAGTAGCTTTTTCAAAGGCCTTGTATGTTCTGACAACTGAACATACAATTAATACTGTATCAAACTGGTGATTAGAGTTAATAACAATCCAGCAGGATCAATATATCAAAGCTCTAAGAACAGCTCTGGATGCTTTATGTTGAATGACATTTGATTGCTAAATATACAATTGTCTTGAGCCGGTCCTTTCAGCTGTATCATACACACTATAAGAGCATTAAACCAATCTGAACACAGTGTGGTTCAGGATTGACATTAATAAAAGCTTTAAAGGGTTAACATATAATATACCCATTGTGGAATACACACCTTTTAAAGATTAACCCCCTATTGAATTCAGAATATCAGTCCACCTCCTGAGAAAATGACATAAAAGCTTAAAGAATTTAGAAATACACAGAAGGTTTAAAATTGTTGCAATTGATTCCCATGCTATTTAGCCATTATTAAGGGAAAAACGTGAGAAACTAATTATAAATCACAGCAAAACAAGTTCACCACTAATAAAGAACGATCACTGAGACTGTATAAATCAAAATTGTTTATTATAATGTGCCACCTGCTCGCCACTTTGTTTTTTTTAAAACACTTGATTGTCTCGTTGTGTCTTTATCTCACTTTGTGTTATATGTGTCTTTTATATTTCTCAGCCATTTTATAAATATTCAATAAAAGTTAAATTTTAACAATTCAGAAGCACCAGAAAAAGAACATACTGTACTGTTCTTTCCCTGCTTCTTTGTCTCCAAAATCAGACTGTTTGTAAGATATATTGACAATCTGCTTTTTGTTTGGTTGGGTAGCAGGGAAGAATTAGAAAATCTCATTACTGAGATCAATTCACGTCTGTCACCCATCAAATTTATGTTTGTGATGTGATGGTAAATTATCTCGATGTCTGCATTTCCCTGAAGAATAAAAAAATTTCCACCAGCCTATATAAAAAGGCCACGGACCGGAATACACTCATGCGCTCTTCGAGTGCACATCCTGAGGCTTCTAAAAAGGGCCTACCCTACTCCCAGTTCCTCAGGGTTCGCCGCATCTGCGACAGCCCTGAGGTAGCGGAGTTAGAGATCAATAACATGATTGATAAATTCATCTGCAGGGGTTATACTGTCCAAGACTTATCGAAAGCCAAAATTAAAGCAATGTCGATCCACAGAGAGGAGACCCTAAAGCGCAAAGAAAAGAAAAAGATGCAGGATAAGATTCCGTTTGTTCAAACCTTTAATAGTGCTGCCCCGGCCATCAACAGTACAGCCAGAAAACTCTGGTCTATGGTCACTAGCTACCCTGACCTTAAATCCTTGACACACTCTAGGTTACTCCCGAGTTATAAGAGGCCACAGAACCTGAAGGACTATTTGGTCCATAATGACATTTCTAACATGTCAACAAACACACCAAAGGGTAAACCAGGATGTTACAAGTGCACTGGTTGTACGACATGTAGCTGGAGACGGGGGATAACTTTGCTCACCCTCACTCTAGGGAAAGAATTTGTATTAACCATGTCTTGACCTGCACTACCACGCATGTGGTGTACATTATCAGGTGTCCCTGTGGCCTACTTTAAGTGTGTAAAACGACCTGCCAATTCAAAACTCGAATGGCAGGTCATAGATTTATTTATGTATTATTTATTTCTTACAGCGCGTACATATTACGCAGTGCTTTACAGATAATATTTGAACATTCACATCAGTCCCTGCCCCAGTGGAGCTTACAATCTATATTCCCTACCACATGTATACGCACACACAGACATTCTAGGGTTAATTTTTGTTGGAAGCCAAGGAACCTATCTGTATATTTTTTGGATTGTGGGAGGAAACTGGAGTACCCAGGGTAAACCCACACAAGCACGGGGAGAATATACAAACTCCGCACAGTTCGAGCCATGGTGGGGATCGAACCCACGCTGTGAGGCAGCAATGCTAACCATTACACCATCTGTGCTGCCCATAGATCAGATATTAGAGCAGCCCTGGAGGGCAAAAGTGGCAATATAGAACCAAGACACTTAGTACCAAGACACTTTAGGGATCTCAAACACAATCTTTCTTCCCTCAAGTATAAAATAATTGATCACGTCCCCCCTAAATTAAGGGGCGGGGATCGTGATAAGGAACTTTTACAAAGGGACACAAGGTGGATACACCGTTTGAATGTGGTGCACCCCTTTGGCCTCAATGAGGCCTGTAGCTTTCAATGTTTTCTATAACCCCCATATAGTCTATTCAGTTAACTATTTCCATTGTCACTGTATCGCTGGGTTTTGCAGATCTGGGTTGGTGTCTCACAGATGTGGACACCCACCAATTAACAGCACTGATTTCTTGATAGTACCTTATTGATAACCAGCACTGTATTTGCTGTATCAGTGTACCTATCTGAATATGGTAACACATATTTTTTTATTTTCATGTATGGCTTCAGATGTATTTTTATATGTTTTGCACATTCACGATTGTTTGTCAGGTCGCCTAGCAACCTTGTCTGGAGGTCCGGACGCACCGGCTGGTGCGCATCTCAGTCTGATGACGTCATAGCATCCGGACCGATGCGAGGAGGCGGGCTGCCACTGCACGCGTGTGGGTGAGTAGGGACCTGTGTTTGTTATATATATGACTTGCTTGGATATGGCTTGTTGAGCTTGAAAACGTTTTTTAATAAACCGAAACGTTGCTGACACAGATCTGTGTGTCTGATCCTTTACTTTGCTGATTGAAATCCCACGAGTGCCTTTCCCCTCTATATATATATATATATGTGTGTGTGTGTGTGTGTGTGTGTATATGTACCAACACACTCACCATTTCACCATTCCTACGAATGGGGTGCAAACATCACCCACACTTCCCAGGCTGGGGTGCAGTGGCCTGTGACCACACACTCTAGTAAATACAAATACAGGGGGCCCAGCACTCACTACAACAAACTATTGTTGATTTTTTGAATGTTGAGGTGAGTTAGTTTGTTCAAGCAAGTGCTGGACCCCCTGTATTTGTGTGTGTGTGTATGTGTGTGTGTGTGTATGTATATGTATGTATATATATATATATATATATATATATATATATATAGTAAGCCAGCCAGAGAGACCCTCAGTCTCCTGGAACGACAGGACCAGCACACCCTTATATTAGATGCAAAAAGTGTATTTATTGAAGCATCGTGTCAATCATCATCAAAGAGATAAAAATTCATCATACTTAGCAGTGACTGGCCAAGGACTGAAGACAGCAGCATACAATCATGCACAAGTGCCCTGACGGGCCGTTTCGGTAAGTACCTTTCTCAAAGGGCATCAAGCTTACACTGACACTGAGCCTCTATATAAAGTGCAAAATCCACCTGTGACAAATAAACATCAATTACCTGGTTCATGCACTCCACCCCTCATTACCAGAGCCTCATGGATGCTGCAGCTTGAAAACAGGAAGTGTACACAGCAGACGGAACCACTGTTCATGTCTGCGCAATCAGGGGGAAGAAAGAAAGGTTCCCAGTAACCGGAAGTGATGTATGCCGTTTCCACGGCAACCTGCCCCCTGCCTGTGTGCGCACCACAATCACTTGCGTGCACAGCACAGTCACAGGGGGAGCGGCTACTAGTTGCCAGGCAACGGACATACACAAATCCGACTCCCTGGTTCTCACTTAGCCACCAGCGTGTCCGCAACAAACGCCTGGTCTCCACCTGATCTAAGCACCCTTCACTAGTTACATGCAGCTGCTCATAATACATAATAGTGGGTGAATGCATGATACCAAATAACAAACAGCTGGATATACAGGACATGATCAGAGTGAAAGGACCATCATAGAGACATAAATGGTGAGCCATACTACTAGTGGGTGAACTCATGGGGTAAATTACATATAGCAACCCCCACATAAAGATAAGGTTCAACAAAACCACATTATACTGAAAATCTGCTAAATAGTCACAATCATGTCATAAATCACTCTGAAACCGTCCTGTCCAACTGTCACATAAACACCAAAAATTACTATCAGAAAAGACACTAAACAAGAAGAAAGATTAGCATGTGAAAGCAAGTAAAAGATATGGAATACATTAATTACACAGATTTATCAAAAATCAACAAAAAATTAACAAAATTCTTTGTGGGAGAGCTGAATCAGAAATGGCCTATGCTGGGTCCTAGACTCATACTGCTCATTATAAGAATACTGACATGTTCAGTTCCTCATTAAGGCCCAACGGTGCCATCGCTTGTAGCGTGTATGTCCAGTAACACTCACGTTGTAGAAGTAACATGTGGCGGTCTCCACCTCTCCTCAACGGCAAAATATAATCAAATGGTAGAAACTTAAAGTCACTCATCCGGTGTCCGGCTTGAGCGAAGTGTCTCGCAACCGGTGGTGTCGACTTGTCTACTTTCAGCAGAGCTTTATTAATAGAGGACCTATGCATATTGATCCTCTCCTTCAGCATGCGTATCGTTTTGCCCACGTATATCTTGTTACATGGGCATTGTATAATATATACAGTGAACTTAGTTGTACAGTCCATACGATATTTTAGATGGTATTTCTGACCCGTGATTGGGTGCTGCCAGTCACTGCCTGCAAGTATGAACTTACAATTCACACAACCACTGCATTTGTTTGCTCCGGTTCCCAGTTTCAGCCATGTGCTGTTTCCCACGGCCTTAGGTCCCACATCTGTGAGTACCACCTGCTGACCAATATTGGAACTCCTTTTGTAGCAAAACATGGGGTTGTGTAAGCAATGTGGACCCAATATAGGGTCAGTCCTCAGGATGTGCCAATGTTTGAGAATGGCCCCTCTTAATGCACCTGAATTAATGGAGTATGTGTTCGGAAACAACATACGTTGCTCTGCTGTCGTTCTATCCTTCTGGGTCAAGAGCTCTTCCCTCTTTAGAGTAAGGCATTTCTCTTTTGCCGCCTCAACCTCATTTATGTCATACCCACGGGATATGAAATTCTGTCCCATCTCATCAAGGGTCTCTCTCAGGACATTCGCATCTGATGTTATTCTCACCGCTCTAACCAACTGCGAGAACGGGAGTCCCCGCTTAAGGGGCTGTGGGTGAAAGCTCGACGCCATGAGCAAATTATTTTTGTCAGTAGACTTTTTGTACACCTTTGTTGCAAAGGCTCCTCCTGCCCTTGTTACTTCCACGTCCAAAAAATTGATACTAGCTGTACTGCTAGCACAAGTAAATCTGATGGACCCAGCAATCTGATTCAGCTTCTCTACAAACTGATCCAGCAGCGATTGGGTCCCAGTCCACACTATAAACAGGTCATCAATAAAACGTAAATAAAGAGTTATGTATTTAGAAAAAATTGGATCTGACATGATGTGTGTCCGTTCATAATCAAACATAAATAGGTTGGCATACGATGGGGCCATATTGGACCCCATCGCAGTCCCCTGTAACTGCAAATAAAAAGAATTGTCAAACAAAAAATAATTTTTGTGTAACACAAATCCAATCAACTGTAACAAAAACTCTATCGGCGGACCCTTATAGTGTGGACTGGCCTCCAAGCATCTTCTGACTGCCTCCATACCTTCCGTATGGGTTATGTTCGTATACAACGAGGTGACATCTAGTGTCACCAAGATGCAGTCATCAGTTGGAGTGCTAAGTTGGCTCAATCTGTTGAGGAAGTGTGTGGTGTCCCTCAACCAATATGGCGTGTTTTGCACCACATCCTGCAAAAAATGATCCACATATTGGGAAACCGGTTGTGACAGGGACCCAATAGAGGAAATAATTGGTCTCCCTGGTGGGGAGACCATTGATTTGTGTATTTTGGGTAATATGTAAATGAGTGGTACCCTAGGATGTTCCTGCAATAAGAATCCAAATGTATCATCATCCACCCACCCATTTACACAACCCATCTGTAAGATAGAATCCAATTCACGTTTGTAGGACGACGTGGGATCCATTCTCAACTGTTTGTAGCACGTAGTGTCAGACAATTGCCTGAGAATTTCATTGATGTAATCAATCTTGTTAAGAACTACCGTTGCCCCGCCCTTGTCGGCCGGACACACCATAATCAACGGGTTCTCTTTTAAAGACTGCAATGCCTGTTGCTCTAAGACAGTCAGATTAGATCTACGGACCTTCGATCTCTTCATTTGTGGTATAATATCCTGACGCACCACGCGCATAAATGTATCAATCGAGGGGTTGTTGACCTGCGGTTCAAATTTAGACCGAACTTTGAAGGACTTAGTTTGTGGATTCGTGGAATCCTGTCCAGTGGGGGCAATGGGTTGTCTAGAAAAAAAATGTCCCTTAATTTCAACTGCCTCTGGAACTTGTACAGTTCCACTTCACAGTCGAAGGGATTCTGTCTGAAAGTTTGGACAAAACTCAACCCCTTATGAAGGACAGCTAATTCAATAGCTGTAAGTTGGTAATCAGATAAATTGTATACAATCACCTCTTGCCCTCCCTCTGGGTTCTGCCTTTTGCGGTGCTTGATCCCCCCTCTCCTGCAGGGTTTTTTCCTCTCCCCCTGCCTTTGGCCTGGGATGTCTCCCCTAAAAAAGTCTTAGGGTGTGATCTGCCCGTAGGTTCAGTGTCACTTTGAGACGTGTTAGAGTCAAGGTCCGTAAATTGATAATCTGGCTGTCTAGTATCACCACGTCGTCTTCTTACAAAATTACCTCTCCAAGGTCTCCTGTTAGGTTGCCCTGTCAGCCACGGGTACACCCGTAACTCTCTGTAATCTTCCTTTACCCGCCTATATTTGTTCTTTTTAAACAACAAAAGCTCAGATTTAAATGTTGCCACTGATTCCTCCAACTTAGCAAGCCAATCACCGCTAGTATCAGCCCTAACCACATCCAATCCTGCACCCTCACAAACTTCAATTTCCTTCTGTACGCTCAATATATCGCTATTAAGTTGTTGTACCACCAATACAATGAGATCCCTACTGCATTGGTTTAGTATCTGGCACCAAGATTTACAGAAGTCTTTATTCAGACGGCCGATGGTGGGCTGGTTTTTAATTCGGAACCCACGGGGAATGAGCCCCTCCCTGTGATACTGGGAGAGAGTCAGCCCGTGTAGCTCCAGTTCTACCAGCCTCTTTCGTAATTTCAATAAATCGGCAAATACTTCGGATGGCGTATCTCTGTCAAATGCCAGTTCTTCGGTACCTGAAAACAGGATTTTATTTGCGTCCTTATCAGTAAAGCGTTTAGTGCCTGTAATATCCTCCAGGTGTAATTCCACTATTATGTATTATGAGCAGCTGCATGTAACTAGTGAAGGGTGCTTAGATCAGGTGGAGACCAGGCGTTTGTTGCGGACACGCTGGTGGCTAAGTGAGAACCAGGGAGTCGGATTTGTGTATGTCCGTTGCCTGGCAACTAGTAGCCGCTCCCCCTGTGACTGTGCTGTGCACGCAAGTGATTGTGGTGCGCACACAGGCAGGGGGCAGCGGCAGGTTGCCGTGGAAACGGCATACATCACTTCCGGTTACTGGGAACCTTTCTTTCTTCCCCCGGATTGCGCAGACATGAACAGTGGTTCCGTCTGCTGTGTACACTTCCTGTTTTCAAGCTGCAGCATCCATGAGGCTCTGGTAATGAGGGGTGGAGTGCATGAACCAGGTAATTGATGTTTATTTGTCACAGGTGGATTTTGCACTTTATATAGAGGCTCAGTGTCAGTGTAAGCTTGATGCCCTTTGAGAAAGGTACTTACCGAAACGGCCCGTCAGGGCACTTGTGCATGATTGTATGCTGCTGTCTTCAGTCCTTGGCCAGTCACTGCTAAGTATGATGAATTTTTATCTCTTTGATGATGATTGACACGATGCTTCAATAAATACACTTTTTGCATCTAATATAAGGGTGTGCTGGTCCTGTCGTTCCAGGAGACTGAGGGTCTCTCTGGCTGGCTTACTATATCTATTTGTTCAGACCTTGAACCCCTGCCTGAATTACATTGGAAAGTGTGCGTTTCCCACAGAATATTGTGTGTATATATATATATATATATATGTATACATACATACATACATACATACATACATGTCGGCACTCTTCCAAGGAATGTAAGCTTTGCCCCGGTGCCTCCAATTCCAGACCCAAGGTCAGGATACACACAAAACCAGAAGGTGGCACTCGGTTTCCACAACAAAAGACTCAGAGACGTGTGTCAACCAACGTTTCATTTCTCTAATGGAAATTTCATCAGGATACAAATTGTGTACAGATAGAAGCTTACCTTATACCCCACTGATTAACCAGGTGTGCCGTCTGCTCCCGCCGCGTCGTCCATGCTTCCCATGCCATCAGTCGCACGTCCATGGCATCACCATGTGTGTGTCGCACCGCAGTGACGGCATTGCGATAGACGTCTGTTGCCGTGCATCCCGGGGCGCAAGGCAGGAGTTGCGCATCCTGTAACCATAGAAACATTGCGAATACATAAACAAACAATAACAACAACATGTACTGTAGCAGTTCATAATACATAAAGCAGCATTGTTTACAGTACAGCCAATCTACCTGTATTAATATCAATGTGTCTATATAGATATTTAAGACACCGTACAAAAAATGTACTTATTACAAAGATAAAACCCATAGAACAAGGGAAAGAATTCATGCATATATCAGGACATACAAGAAAGATAACAATCCTGGTTATGATGACATCTAACGAAACGAACAGCCTAAATCAATGTGTTACGATCGGTGTCCTTGGTGAACACCGTCGTGACAATCTGGGAATTCTGGTTTTGGATCCTAACATCCAAAAATCAATGCTGGTCTGTTGCATATTAAAGGTTAATTTAACAGGACTATCACTGTTATGATCAACCATTCATTTTTCAAACTGTTCACGGGTGCCCCGCCAGAATAGCAGCAAGTCCTCAATGTATCTAGTAACATTCTTTACTAGATACATTGGTGACTTGCTGCTATTCTGGGTGGGCACCCGTGAACAGTTTGAAAAATTAATGGTTGATCATAACAACAGTGATAGTCCTGTTAATATAACCTTTAATATGCAACAGACCAGCATTGATTTTTTGGATGTTAGGATACAAAACCAGGATTCCCAGATTGTCACGACGGTGTTCACCAATGACACCGATCGTAACACATTCTTGCATAACAAAAGTTTCCATCCTAAAAAATTTAAACATAGTCTACCCTATTCTCAAATGTTAAGAATTCTGTGGATTAACAGCAATCATGAGACAGCCATAACACAAATTGATGGCTTGATTGAGCACTTTGTAGATAGGGGTTACCACCGGCATGAGTTACTGGTGACTAAAGAAAAAGCATTGGCCCTACCCAGAGCCAGTTTATTATCCAGCAACAAAGGGGATAAATCCAAAAAAACAGTGATGATACCTTGGGTCTGTCAATATAACATACATACAGACCAAATTAATAAATCAGCCAAAAACAACTGGTGCATTGTTCAAACAGTTCAATCCCTAGGCCTGGAAGACACTAGATTTATGCCATGCTTTTCTAGACCTCAAAACCTAGACCTCCTTGTGAAGTCAGATATTTCTGGCAAAGGTGTCCCTCGATCCAAGAATTTCTTGTCACAAAAACAATGGGGCTGTTTTAAATGCCCCTGTACAACCTGTAAATTTTTGATACAAGGTGACAAATTCCATCACCCCCATAATGGTAATACTTACCAAATCAGACATCACTTAACATGTGAGAGTAGCTATGTGGTCTACCAAATTGTCTGTCCTTGTGGTCTCTCCTATGTTATCCGTTATCCGTTATCTGAATTATTCCGAAATACGGACATTCCAGAAAGTGAAAAAAAATTTTTTTTTTTGCTAAAAACTCACTGGGGACATTTGTAACAGCCCTACTGGGGACATGATATGTAACTGGCACTATATATGTGCAAGACAATGATTGCTTGGCATTCAAATTCAGTGCTGAGATAGTACACACATTTTGTTTCACGTTTTGAAACCTTGTTTTTTGAACAATTAAAATATATTTGTGTGTATTTTATGTGGTAATAAAATATATTTGTGTGTATATTATGTGTTTATACAGCATAAATGCAAGATACTTCAAAATACATCATTGAAATATTAAAATATTCCGAAATACGGAATAATCCCTTATCCAAAATTCTCCTGGTCCCGAGCATTTTGGATAAGGGATACTCAACCTGTATATATATTCATGATATTCCCGTTTCAGAGAAACGACATCTGCACACCAATGGTTAAAGTTTTAAGAATGTATTTTAACAGTCCATTTTCAGACAAATCTTAAAACATATGGCAACATATTTGAAAAAATGACTAAAGCCGTGGGTCACTTATCCTTAGCGGGACAACAGCATGCTACCCGTGGACCTCCACGCTGGTCTCATAACCAACCGGCTCTAACCAACCGGCTCTAACCTTCTGGTTTTGTATATATATATATATTCCATAGACAAAAAAACCTTACGGTCCCATTAAGGCTTCCTACACGTGATCTGGCATTTCTGAAACCTGTTGTAACTCTTCCACTCAAACGCCAAAAATAAATGAAATTACGATCATTAAGGCTGACGCCTTAATGGACGTGTTCCTTGCGCAATACAGATATGGTACGCCATCACAGCCTGTGGGTAAGTGCAGATCCAGCACTCTCACAGAGTGAGATTGCTGTCACTCACACAATGGTGGAGCTGCTAATTCACAGATGTGTGTGCTTCATATTTTATTGGGATTGGTATTCAGTTGGGATTCTAGGTACTTATGTAATATCTGAGCTCCCGTTTTTCTTATGAGACCGCATCCCCTCGCGGGGCTCACTGTGCTCGCCACGCTTCAGGCACGGTGGCTCGCTGCGCTCGCCACACTATATAAAATCAACTCCATGCGTAGTTGGATAGTAGGGGTATGAAAAAATGGGGTGCATTTAAGATGGGAGCCCAGATAATACATAAGTACCGGATTCTAAT
This sequence comes from Crinia signifera, assembly GCF_055691185.1. Classification (NCBI taxonomy): domain Eukaryota; kingdom Metazoa; phylum Chordata; class Amphibia; order Anura; family Myobatrachidae; genus Crinia; species Crinia signifera. Next base: position 168,911,507 of record NC_139218.1, on the reverse strand, counting down.
TAAATAGGGGACTGTATTGGGGCAACACACTTAGGCATAGGCTACAGGTGTGTGTGTGTGTGTGTGTGTGTGTGTGTGTCACAGGAACTAACTGAACCACTGCTGATAACCATTATAGCTTTCAGAGCAGCCTGGGATACCTCTGTTTTGCCTGCAAAGAGAATATTGTTAAAAAAATAAATATATTTTGGAATTAAATGTTACTGGGGACCTAGACAACGTCTGCAGCAGATTAGTCCCCTCAGCGCACGCTATATAGAGTATACTGTGTTCCATATACAATTAGAAATAAAAAAGCATATCAGAGTGTTATAGGAGCTGTCATGACCATGCATTATGCTGTGTTTAGCAGCTTAAGCATACAAGCCCTAGAGCAGTGATGGCTAACCTTGATACTCCAGCTGTTGAACTGCACATCCCAGCAAGCCCTGCATCAGTTTAGGCATGGCCAAATAGTAAAACGATAGCAGGGCATGCTGGGATGTGTCATTCAACAACAGCTGGAGTGTCAAGGTTAGCCATCAATGCCCTACAGGGACACAAATCATAGGCTCATTATTACATATAAAATGGAGGCTAGCCCTACAGACACAATGATGCATGAAACACTAATACAGGAGGATCATAGTAGGATAAAGGGCTTTATTTTTCAGCTCAAGGGCCATCTGGGGAGGCATAATATATATGGAAAATTAGGGTAGAGGGACTCTCTGGCTGGACAGGGATACTCCCACTATATTGAGACTACCACCATGGATCTGTGTGTGTGTGTGGATAGGGTTAGGATACAGGTGTGTGAGTGTGTGTGTGCAGGTGGGGGTGGGGTAGGGTTAGAATACAGGTGTGTGTGTGTGTGTGTGTGTGTGTGTGTGTGTGTGTGTGTGTGTGGATAGAACATCCAATCAATGGGAATAGAGGGGACACTATAGTGCTGAGTGTATATGGGGTATATAGGGGCAGTGGTATAGTACTGGGTATAGAGGGGGCAGTGGTATAGTGCTGGGTATAGAAGGGGCAGTGGTATAGTGCTGGGTATAGAAGGGGCAGTGGTATAGTGCTGGGTATAGAGGGGGCAGTGGTATAGTGCTGGGTATAGAGGGGGCAGTGGTATAGTGCTGGATATATAGGGGGTATAGAGGGGCAGTGGTATAGCAGGGTTGCCGACCCTCCTGGAATTCCCGGGAGTCTCCCGAAAATCGGGACCCCTCCCGGCCCCCCGGAAGGGTGGGCAACCCTTCCGTAATCTGGGGGACCCCCTGAGCCCCACGAATCGCGGCATGTAAATGCCGCAATCCGCGGGTCTCAAAGGAGGGGTCGGAGCTAAAATGGCACAATCGTGTCATTTTAGCCCTGCCCCCTCCATAGAGATCAGTCATTTCTCCTATTACCCGTAATGGGGGCGGGATTAATGATGTCACAGTCAAGCCCCGCCCCCCGATCGGGTAAGGAAAGTCTCCTCTCCGGGCTTCTCCCGGTGAGGAGCATTTAAAAGTCGGCAACCCTGTGGTATAGTGCTGGTTATAGAGGGGGAAGTGGTATAGTGCTGGGTATATAGAGGTATAGAGGGGGCAGTGGTATAGTGCTGGGTATATAGGGGATATAGAGGGGGCAGTGGTATAGTGCTGGGTATAGATGGGGCAGTGGTATAGTGCTGGGTATATAGGGAATATAGAGGGGGCAGTGGTATAGTGCTGGGCATATAGGGGATATAGAGGGGGCAGTGGTATAGTGCTGGGTATATAGGGAATATAGAGGGGGCAGTGGTATAGTGCTGGGTATATAGGGGTATAGAGGGGGCATTTGTATAGTGCTGGGTATAGAGGGGGCAGTGGTATAGTGCTGGGTATATAGGGAATATAGAGGGGGCAGTGGTATAGTGCTGGGCATATAGGGGATGTAGAGGGGGCAGTGGTATAGTGCTGGATATATAGGGAATATAGAGGGGGCAGTGGTATAGTGCTGGGTATATAGGGGTATAGAGGGGGCAGTGGTATAGTGCTGAGTATATAGGGGATATAGAGGGGGCATTTGTATAGTGCTGGGTATAGAGGGGGCAATGGTATATTACTGGGTATATAGGGGGTATAGCGGGGCAGTGGTACAGTGCTTGGTATTTAGGGGGTATAGCAGGGGCAGTGGTATAATGCTGGGTATTTAGGGGGTATAGCAGGGGCAGTGGTACAGTGCTGGGTATAGAGGGAGTAGTTGTATAGTGCTGGGGATATAAGGGGGGCAGTGGTATAATGCTGGGTATATAGGGGGTATAGAGAGGGCAATTGTACAGTGCTGGATATAGGGGGTATAGAGGGGGCAGTGGTATAGTGTGTGGTATATAGGGGGCAGTGGTATATTGCTGGGTAAATAGGGGGTATAGAGGGGTCTGTGGTATAGTGCTGGGTAGAGAGGGGGCAATGGTACAGTGCTGGGTATATATGGGGTATAGAGGGGCACTGGTACAGTGCTGGGTATATATGGGGTATAGAGGGGGCAAAGGTATAGTGCTGGGTATATAGGGGACAATGGTACATTGCTGGGTATATATGGTGTATAGAGGGGGCAATGGTATAGTGCTGGGTATATGTGGGGGCAGTGGTATAGTGCTGGGTATATAGGGGTTACAGAGGGGACACTACCCCCACTATACCAACTATATACCCAGCAGTGCACCACTGCCCCCTCTGTACTGGGTATATAGGGGGTATAGAGGGGGCAGTGGTATAGTGCTGGGTATATAGGGACAGTGGTATAGTTCTACCCCCTCTATACCCAGCACTATACCACTGCCCCCTCTGTACTGGGTATAGTGCTGGGTATATAGGTGGTATAGAGGGGCAAATGGTACAGTTATCTCATGTAATACTGTATAATGCCCTTCGTATATCTGAATTACTGCACTGTATGGTGCACATACTTGTCTGACAAAAAGTAAGTTTTAGATTTAAGTTGAGTAAAATCTGTGTAGTTCACTTTACATACCTGTTCTCTATTGATATTTTTAACAGGGTATTACACCCTGTATATAGTGGCTGTACCTGTATATTACACCCCGTAAATAGTGACTGCACCTGTGTATTACACCCCGTATATAGTAGCGCTAGTACACCAATGAACATTCACAATATTTAATAACCTATAAAATAATGTAAAACACTTAAAATAAGGACAGCAGGAACGGATCCTGCTGTCCTTATTTTAAGTGCTTTACATTATTTTATAGGTTATTAAATATTGAGAATGTTCATTGGTGTACTAGCGCTACTTTTTATTTTTTATCTTCTTTCTTAAGGGAACACTCACCCCTTTTAGTAGCTTCTTCACAAATGCACCCCTAACCAGTGCCAGGTTTTGTTGCTTTGCAACATTTGTTTTGGTGCCCTGTATATAGTGACTGCGCCTGTGTATTACACCCCGTTTATATTGACTGCGCCTGTGTATTACAACCCATATGTAGTGACTGTGCCTGTGTATTAAACCCCGTACATAGTGACTGCGCCTGTGTATTACACCCCGTATATAGTGACTGCGCCTGTGTATTACACCCCGTTTATATTGACTGTGCCTGTCTATTACAACCCGTATGTAGTGACTGCGCCTGTGTATTACACCCAGTACATAGTGACTGTGCCTGTGTATTACATAATGTTCATTCTAGCACCCGCCATTTTTGTAAACCCATGCAGTTCCTCTTCCCTGCCTGGGGTGTCACTGTCTGCTGTAGTGCTTCAGGCACAGTCTGTATATCAGCACTGATTTGCAAATCAGACCTGTGCTAGAAACACCACAGCAGACAGCGACACCCCAGGCAGAGAACAGGAACTGCATGGGTTTTGAAAGATGGCGGGTGCTAGAATGAACACTATTACACCCCGTACATAGTGACTGCGCCTGTGTATTACACCCTGTATATAGTGACTGCGCCTGTGTATTACACCCCGTATATAGTGACTGCGCCTGTGTATTACACCCCGTATATAGTGACTGCGCCTGTGTATTACACCCCGTATATAGTGACTGCGCCTGTGTATTACACCCCATATAAAGTGACTGCGCCTGTATATTACACCCCGTATGTAGTGACTGCGCCTGTATATTACACCCCGTATGTAGTGACTGGGCCTGTATGTTACACCCCGTATGTAGTGACTGTGCATGTGTATTGCACCCCCTATATAGTGACTGCGCCTGTGTGGTGTATATAGTGACTGCTCCTGTGTATTACACCCTGTATATTGTGACTGTGCCTGTGTATTACAACCTGAATTTAGTGACTGCGCCTGTGTATTACAACCCGTAGGTAGTGACTCGCCTGTGTATAACACCCCGTAGGTAGTGACTGCGCCTGTGTATTACAACCCGTATATAGTGACTGCACCTGTGTATTACACCCCGTATATAGTGACTGCGCCTGTGTATTAAACCCCGTATAAAGTGACTGCGCCTGTGTATAGCACCCCGTACGTAGTGACTGCGCCTGTGTATTACAACCCGTATATAGTGACTGCACCTGTGTATTACACCCCGTATATAGTGACTGCGCCTGTGTATTACACCCTGTATATAGTGACTGCGCCTGTGTATTACACCCCCTATATAGTGACTGCGCCTGTGGGGTGTATATAGTGACTGCTTCTATGTATTACACCCCGTATATAGTGACTGTGCCTGTGTATTACACCCCGTATATAGTGACTGCGCCTGTGTATTACACCCCGTATATAGTGACTGCTCATGTGTATTACACCCCGTATATAGTGACTGCGCCTGTGTATTACACCCCGTATAAAGTGACTGCGCCTGTGTATAGATTTTGACCTTTTTAATGGATTTCAATGGGAAATCGCGGGCATCGCGTCGGTCGCATCGCATAACATTAAAAATGACCCGCGATGCCCGTGCTAGGAAACAAGTACCATTTTCTCTTATCTTTGCCACACATTTATTGCACTCTGTTTCCCTCTTCAAGCCTGCTCACATTTTTCTCACTTCTGACCTTCTCTGTTCCCTTAATCCTCTCACTTGTTGTTGTTTCATACTTAATTGGATTACTCAATCAACCTGATTTTACCCACTTGTCTCCTCTCTGACAGTAGTTCCTTGCCTGTTACCTTCTCTCTCACTCTGGGGGTTTTTCTAGTTCATTCTTTCTGACAAAATCCTTCTTAGATGGACAAAACCATGTGCACTGCGGGTGGGGCAGATGTAACTTGTGCAGAGAGAATTGGATTTGGGTGGGGTTTTTCTTCAAAGTGAGAGCTATATTGCAGTGTAAAATCATGCAGTCAGTATTTTCCCTGCACAGAAACAAAAAAACTCACCCAAATCTAATTCTCTCTGCACATGTTACATCTGCCCCCCTGCAGTGCACATGGTTTTGTCCATCTAAGAAGGATTTTGTCAGAAAGAATGAACTAGAATAAACCCCTCTGTTATTTACCACATCCTCGCAAATCTACTACAGACGCTGTCTGTCCTCCCAAATCCCTCTGTCTGCTTTCACTAACCTACCCTCTCACCTCTGGTCCTCATGGCTGTTAATCTCTCAACTTCACTTTCTCCAACCGCTCCTCCCCCCTCCCATCCCATACCTATCCTGACCACTTGCTTTTCCTCTTTCTGACCATCACCTCATCTCCTTCTCCCTCACTGCTTCCCCCTCCCAAGTGCATTGTCTCACGGCATAACGTCAACACACTTGATCTTGCTGCCTTCTCAAACACGCTGTGTCCTCTTCTCGCCCCAATCGCCCTCATGTCCTGCCCGAACCTCGCCGCCTCCCTCTATAATGACACCCTATCTTCGGCATTGGACTCTGCCTGCCCTCCGTCCTCTATCCCCCTTCGATGCTCCAACCCCCAACCGTGGCACTCGCCTATCACCCGATTCCTTAAAAAGTGCTCTCGCACTGCTGAGCGCTTCTGGAAGAAATCACGCTCCCTTGCGGATTATCTCCATTTCAAATTCATTCTTTTCTCCTTCAGCTCTGCCCTTGCTCTGGCCAAGGAATCCTACTTTAAGTTCCTCATCCTTTCCCAATCATCCAATCCCCGAAGGCTCTTCGCCACCTTCAACTCCTTGCTCTTCTCCCTCCACCTGCCCGCTCGATCCTATCCCCTCCAATATTATCCGTCGTGTCAGTCAGTAAGTCTGCTCTCACCTGGCTCACCTTTTTAATCTTTCCCTATCCTCTGGGATCTTCCCTTCCTCCTTCAAACACGCTCTTGTCTCCCCAATTCTCAAAAAAACAAATCTGGACCCCAACTCTCCATCCAACTACAGGCCCATCTCCCTCCTCCCTTTTGTCTCCAAGCTCCTAGAACGTCTGACCTATAATCGTCTCCTAAGCCACCTTACTGCTAACTCCATTCTAGACCCCCTCCAATCCGGGTTCTGCCCTTTACATTCCACTGAAACTGCCCTGACCAAAGTCACTAACGATCTACTATCGGCTAAATCCAAAGGCCTCTTCTCTATCCTCATCCAGCTTGATCTGTCGGCTGCCTTTGACACTGTTGACCACCCTCTCCTGCTCAACACCCTCCGCTCCTTTGGCATTACTGGAACGGTCTTCTCCTGGTTCACCTCATACCTCTCCGATCACTCTTTCTCCGTCTCCACTCCAAGCTTCTTCTCTCCTACTACCCCGCAGTCAGTCGTGTTCCCCAAGGGTCAGTCCTTGGCCCTCTCCTCTTCTCCCTCAACACCACCTCTCTGGGCACCCTCATCAGCTCCTATGGTTTTCATTACCACCTTTATGCTGATGATACCCTAATCTATCTCTCCTCCCCCGACCTATCCCCATCACTCCTGTCCAAGGTCTCCGAATGCCTCACGGCCATCTCAGCCTGGATGACCCAACGCTTCCTGAAACTAAACATGGCTAAAACTGAACTTCTAATCTTCCATCCCCCAAACATCCCCTCTTCTCCCACTATCTCCATCAGCATTGGTGAAACCGTGATCACCTCAACCGACCAAACGCGCTGCCTCGGTGTCATCATTGACTCCTCCCTCTCTTTCACCCCCCACATTGGTGCTCTCTCACAGTCTTGCCGCTTTCACCTACGCAACATCTCACGCATCAGACTATTCCTCTCCACTGACGCGACCAAAATTCTCATTCATTCTCTTGTCATCTTCCGCCTTGACTACTGCAACATCCTTCTCTCTGGGCTACCTCTCACCCGCCTCGCACCTCTCCAATCCATTCTTAACGCTGCTGCTAGGCTCATCTTCCTCTCCCGCCGCTCTACCTCCACCTCCCCCCTCTGTCTATCTCTTCACTGGCTCCCCATTCCTTTCCGAGTTCTATTTAAACTCCTCACCACCACCTACAAGGCTCTCTCCTCCACCGCTCCTTACCTCTCTTCACTGATCTCTATCCACACTCCCTCCCGTCCTCTTCGCTCCATCGCTGACCGCCAACTGCCCCATCACCTAATCACCTCCTCCCACTCCCGTGTCCAAGACTTCTCTTGCGCTGCCCCCCTGCACTGGAACAACCTCCCGCCACCCATCAGGCTTTCTGATTCCCTTACCTCCTTCAAGCGCTCCCTCAAAACCCACTTTTTTCGACTAGCCTATCCCTCCTCCTAACCTCTTTTGATCCTCCTATCTTGCCTCCGTTCCCCTCCGTTCCTACTTATCCTATTGTTTTTCGTTCGTCCACCCACCTATTTTTAGTATGCTAACTCTTATGAGTAGAGTCCTCCTTCCTCATGTACTCACCCTCCCTCTTTACCTCACCTGTGCTCCTGTCCTGTTCTTCCCTTCCTCTACTTCATCTTCAGTCTCCTCGACAATTTTGACACCTACTTCTGAACTGATGCTGATTTTAGTTCTACCAGCTATACCTGTATTCATACTGTAGTTTTCAACACACCCTGTACGTTACCTTGTAATTTGTTTTTTGTTTGCTATGTACGGCGCTGCGGACACTTTGCGGCGCCTTATAAATAAACGTACTACTACTATTACAAACCGTATATAGTGACTGCGCCTGTGTATTACACCCCGTATATAGTGACTGCGCCTTTGTATTACACCCCGTATAAAGTGACTGCGCCTTTGTATTACACCCCATAAATAGTGACTGCGCCTGTGTATTACACCCCGTAAATAGTAACTGCGCCTGTGTATTATACCCCATATATTGTGACTGCGCGTGTGTATTACACCCCGTATAAAGTGAATGCGCCTGTGTATTACACCCCGTATATAGTGCCTGCGCATGTGTATTACACCAGAGGCGCAACTAGCGAGTTATGGGCCCAGGTGCCAAAATATGCTTCGGGCCCCCCCATACTCAAAATAGGAACAGTGTGCACCGAAGGCTTTGTGGGAAAGTGGCGTGGAGAAATAATAGTGTCACAGTAGTGTCTGTTATTTACATTACACCACATACAGTAGTGATGCCACTTATACACATTGCAACAGGTAGAGCCCCTCATACCCCTTTCAGGTTGCATTTATAACCCGGGTTATTGCCCGTTCGAGGTGCGATGTGAAAGCAGTAAACTGAATAATCAGTGTCGACCAACCCGTGCATATCGATCCGGGTTATAAGAAGGGGCAAACTTGTGTATAATGGGCGAGACGGGTTTAGTGTGAAAGGATCAGACCCGGGATAGTGATCTGAAAGAGCCCCTTAGACACTCTGGGCCAGGATTACGCACACTGTAATGCCAATTACACATTCATACACTGCATTACCTATTCCCTATGTCAAACACCATAACGCCCATTAAACATTGCCATACAATGTAATACCAATTACACATTGTAGTACCCATTACACATTATGCCGCACACCTGATGCCCATTACACATTATGCCACTAGTGTTCATTCTAGCACCTGCTATCTTTGAAAACCCATGCAGTTCCTCTTCCCTGCCTGGGGTGTCGCTGTCTGCTGTAGTGCTTCTCGCACAGTGTGGTCTGTATATCAGTGTGAGATGGGTGTAGGGGCGGTGCGGTGTGGTGCCTGCTGCCGTGCAGGTGTCGTCGGACCACTTACCTGGCGCCGCACCCTCTCACCTTCAGGCCGTGCCACCCGGACACGAACACCTAGGAGGAAGGAGAGTAGGTGAGAGCTGTTCCTCCTGGATGAAGACCGATGCGCCCTCCATCCCGCGACGTCTCTACAGAGGCACCCTCCGGGCTCCGGAAAACATCATCATCGGCGCACTGCCTCAGAGCCCGGAGTGTCACCTATTGGTACTTGCGCACCTAGGTGAGGCCTTGACCTTGCACGGGGTACAAGGTCCGCGTACGCCCTGGATGGATGAAGGAAGGGAGATAGGCAGGAACACACACGGACAAACAAGACGACACTCACCGTCCTCACTCTTGTACTGCGTCCGCACTCTTGTACTCTAACCCTCGGTCCTCCTCACAGGTCCCTGTAAGGAGACAAACACCAGACCCATGCAGAGCCTAACGAACCTAAACGTGGCACGACTACATAACTACAACACAAAGCCCTAGAACTGACTAAGTGTGTGTGGTGCAACACAACTACGAAAATCTAAACAACTTTGCTCTGCACGGACAACATACAATACAGTACAAGACCTTACCAACCAACTGCTCCTTTAACCCCTGCCTGTATTCAGATGTACTCCCTTCCTGGCTAGAGCTGGCCAGCGTATGCTCACTCTAAAACAGTACCAGTTAGCTACTACAATCACTCCTAACTGACGGCTCAGGCCTAGTGCCTGTCTGGGTCCACAGGCCTAGTGCCTGACTGGGGCACAGGCCTAGGGGCCTGATTCAATTAGCCTCCCGAGCTATGGGGGCCTCGGGCCTTACGCCCGGCTACTGTGCAACGGGCCTAGTGCCCGGCCTAGCGGGACAGGGGCCAGGGGAGGTGGCCCAGCAAAATACAAAGGACCAGGAGGGCCCAACAATCAATTGTCCACAGGCCAAGAGGGCCCGACTACAATGCCCACAGGCCGGAGGGGCCTGAAAGTACCCAGGGGCCTAATGCCCGACTCCCAGTGGTCTAGGTAGGGGTAGGTGGCCTGGGGCCGCCTACCTGGGGTTGGGAGAGGCCGCAGGGGGGAGCTTTGTCAGCTCTTTTGCTTCCCACCCTTGCTGGCCTCTCCTGATCCGGCCGCCATCTTCTTTCTTCTGCCACTGGCCTGTCCTGGAGAGCGGCGGCGCTGCTTCTTCTTTTCCAGGAGTCGCCGGAGATCTTCCTTCTTGATCCCGGCGTCTTATGGCCTCTTCAGCGGCCGCCGGAACTCTGGTCTCCGCCGCCAATGTCTGCTATTCCCTGCGGCGTCTTCTTTCTTCAGCCGGGGTGCTCCTGCGCTCCGCCGGCGTGGGACCTTCCTCCTTCTTCGCCTCCCGGCGGCGTCAGACGCCGGGGGCGGGCTTGGGGACGGCAAGGCGAGCGCTGATCGGCTCGCCGCGGCCGTCTACCATTGGCCGCCGAATCGGGAGCCGTGATTGGCTCCCGAACGGCGGGAGATTTGAACTGCCGCGAGCAGCGCTTTGGATCGGCGGCCGCAGCGGCGCCGTATCCAAAGCCCCACTCCGTCCACCGCCGCTTCGCCACCCGCACTTTCAGCGCTGGGATCGGTGCCTTGATCCCAGCGCTGTCTGGAGCATGATCCCACTGGGGACTCTGCTCCCTCTCACACTGTTGTTCCGGCGCTGGGAGCAGGAGAGCGCTCCCAGCAACGGGGCACATCCTTACATTAGCACGGATATGCAAACCAGACCTGTATTAGAAACACCACAGCATACAGCAACACCCCAGACAGGGAAGATGAACTGCATGAGTTTTCAAAGATAGCGGGTGCTAGAATGAACACTATGCCGCACACTGTAATGCCCATTACACATTATTGTACACCCATTAGACATTGTTGCATACTGTAATGTCCATAACATATTAGGGTATCTTCAATGCCGTGGGCCAGCGGTGACAGCGAGCAGGGCTTCCTGCTCGCTGTCTCCGCTCGCCCTGTCAGTATTCAACTGACCCCCTTATACGCCGATTCCTCCTCGCTCCGTTTTTTGAGCAAGGGGGAATCGACGTATGCAACTGCAGTGGGTTCACTGCATTGAGCGAATGTTTGGGGGAATCCTTGGCATCCTGTGACAGCGAGGATTCCCCCTGAACGTTGTATAGGGCAAGCAGTCGGCGAGGGGGCTAATATGGTGTGAGCCAATGTATAATGGGCATTTTGGTGTGAGCCACTGTGTAACAGCCATTATGGTGTGCAACAATGTGTAATGGGCACTATAATGTGCAGCATAATGTGGTAGTATTCAATGTCGCTCGCCACGGCCGGCGAGGGGGTTAAACAGCGAGGATCGCTGGTTTTCATTGTCACTCTACTGTACTGTAGTACCCATTACGCTGCACATTATAGTGCCCATTACACATTGTTGCACACCATAATGCCCATTACACAGTGGCGCACACCAGAATGCCTATTATACATTGGCACACACCATATTGCCCATTACAAATTATGATACACACGATAATGCCCATTACACAAATTTCCACACACATTATGCCCATTACACATTATGCCTCACACGTAAACACCATGATACATTATGCCCGTAGTAATATCCCTTACACATAATTCCCCCTGTAGTGCCCCTTAAACTTTGCCCATATTACTGCCCCTTACAGAATTCCCATATTAATTCCATATAAGAGTGGAGGAGAGAACTCATCGCCACGTCCCTGAGTGGTGTGCACTCAGCTCTTATACTGTTGAGCGACTCATACCATAACCAACAGACATTTCAAATATGGCGCAAGTTAGTGAGCCAATTGGAGCTCATGGTCCAGCAGCCAATCACTAACTGAGGCAGCTTGTCCGTGAGCTCTGCTAGGCTGGTGGGCAGGAGCCATATATCAAATGTCTGTCGGCACTGGTTTGAGCCCCTCAGCAGCCAAGGAGCTGAGGACACACCACACACAGCCATGGCAGTGAGTGGCCCCCATACCCCTCTACCCCCAACCTAACTCCCATATAATGCTACCACCAACACATCCTTCACTTAACCCCTTCCCGACATTTGACGTACATTTACGTCATGGTCGGGAAGCACTTCCCGACACATGGCGTAAATGTACGTCATGGCATTTAACTGTCACCGCGTCTATAGACGCGGTGACAGTTTCAACATGTCTGCTGTCCCTGACAGCAGACATGTCCGTGCATGCCCAGGGGGGGCTGCGATGCCGCCCCCCCGTCGGCGATCGCTGTGATTGGCTGTTCAGTGTGAACAGCCAATTACAGCGTTTTCCTGTGTCACCGGCGAATAACGTTCGCCGGTGACACGGGATCAGAGGTGATTGGTGCTGTAAAGTACAGCACCAATCACCGCGGGGTGTAAGGGTGACACTGGTGTCACCCCACCTCACCCCGCCCGCCCCCAAAGGCCGTGATTGGTTCGTCGGACCGACGGACCAATCACAGCCAAGGAGGGGGATTTAAACTAACGGTGACTGCACTGCAGACGCCATTCCGGTCTGGAATAGCGTGCAGTGCGGTCACCGTACCCCCCTGCCGCCATACTGACCAGAACCTTGCTCCATACTTGCTCCATACTTACCTGATCGCTGCTTCATCACTGCTTCCTGGATCCTGTTGCTACTTGTGCCTTCCTGTGAAATTGTGCTGCTGCAGTGTACTAGCTAGATAGAGAGAGAGATAGATAGAGAGATAGAGAGAGATAGAGAGAGATAGATAGAGAGAGATAGAGAGAGATAGAGAGAGATAGAGAGAGAGATAGTGTCAGAGAGTGCTATATTTTGTGCTGCTGCAGTGTGATATAGTTATAGATAGAGATAGAGAGAGAGAGATAGAGAGAGAGAGATAGATAGAGAGGCCTAGTGACAGAGTGCTATATTTTGTGCTGCTGCAGTGTGATAGTTATAGAGAGATAGAGAGAGATAGAGAGAGAGAGAGAGAGATAGTGTCAGAGAGTGCTATATTTTGTGCTGCTGCAGTGTGATATAGTTATAGATAGAGAGAGATAGAGAGAGAGAGATAGATAGAGAGGCCTAGTGACAGAGTGCTATATTTTGTGCTGCTGCAGTGTGATAGTTATAGAGAGATAGAGAGAGATAGAGAGAGAGAGATAGAGAGAGATAGTGACAGATTGTGCTATATATTTTTGATATAACTGACTGCTGCCCCCTCCTTTTGTGCTGATCAGTATAAATTAACTGATCAGCAACTTTTTGGGGGCGCAGGTTTTTTTTTATATATAGATATACCTGTCAGTGCTGCTGCTGCAGTGTCATAGAGTGATAGATAGTGAGAGATAGAGAGATAGAGAGAGATAGTGACAGAGAGTGATAGAGAGTGCTAAATTTTGTGTCTGCTGCCCCCGCCTTTTGTGCTGATCACTATATCTGAGGTGATCAGCAACTTTTTTGGGGGTACAGAGGTTTTTTTTTTTTTTATATATACCTGTCAGTTGCACCAAAGGTTGTGCACCTGCTGCACCTCACTGGTAATCAGTGTCGCATCACTGATCACCTTTTTTTTTTTGTGTGTGTGCTGTGGGGTCTTTTTTTAATTTTTTTTTTACACACACTGTGATTTTGTGGGTGTCCTGTGGCCGCTGTGCGCTGATCAGTGACGTACATCACTGATCATCTTTTTCGGCACAGGGTTGATCTATATATTTTTTTTTTTGATCAAATTCCTGTTGCCTTTGAGCGCTGTTCAGTGACAGACGTTACTGACCAACATCTGTGCTCAATTTTTGGCGCAGGACCTTTTTTTTTTTTTTAACCCCTTAAATTTTTTATTTTTAACCCCTTCATTTTTTTTTTTTTTATTGGTATAAAGTATTTTTTTTTTTCTGCACCACATACACACTACACACTACATACCCCCCGGATTGAAATAAAGTTTGTACCCCCCCCCCTACACTATACACGTGTTGAAACATTTCACTACCAGTAACACAAAAATAAAAATGGCATCCCAAATGTCCTCCCAAATGTCCTCCCAAATGTCCTCCCAGTCATCCAGGAGAATGTATTCAGTGGAGGAGGCATATGCCATGCTTGCTTCTGACTCTGACACAGCCAGTGATGCAAGCGGGGAATTTGAAGGATTCGCCTTAAGCTCCTCTTCCTCCTCTGGTGATGAGGGACCCCCTCAAAGACGCCCCCGTAGAGCAGCTGAGACCCCCCCCCCCAATAATTGATCTCGTATGGACCCCACCACCAGACAATTTTGAGCCCCAGGTTCCTGAGTTTTTGGCCATGCCAGGAATCCAATTTGATTCCACAGGTCTCAGAGAAATTGACTTTTTCAAATTATTTTTCTCTGATGATTTTATAAATTTAATGGTGGACCAAACTAATTTATATGCCCAGCAGTTTATTGCTCAAAACCCCACGTCATCATTTGCTAGGTGGACCCCTGTAGATGCAGTAGAGATGATGACGTTTTGGGGTCTGGTGTTTCATATGGGCATAGTAAAAAAGCCAGAAATTAGGCAATATTGGAGTACAGATGTTCTGTACAGTACTCCATTTTACCGTATGGCCATGACCCGGACTCGATTTGAGACAATTCTTAAATTTATACATTACACCGATAATGCACAGTGCCCACCCAGACATGATCCCACCTTTGACCGGCTATTCAAAGTCAGGCCGGTCATTGATCATTTCAGTGCCAAATTTGAAGAGGTGTACATCCCTGAAAAATTTATTTGTATCGACGAGTCCCTTATACATTTTAAAGGAAGGGTTAAATTCCGCCAGTACCTTCCCAGTAAGAGGGCAAGGTATGGCATAAAAATGTATAAACTGTGTGAAAGCACCTCAGGGTACACCCACAGGTTTAGGGTTTATGAAGGGAAGGATTCAAGAATTGAACCGCCAGAATGCCCCCCCTCCCTCGTAGGTGTTAGTGGGAAAATTGTCTGGGATTTAGTGCACCCCTTCCTGGATAAAGGTTATCACCTCTATGTGGATAACTTTTACACCAGCATCCCCCTGTTTAAGGCCCTTGGTTCAAGAGGTACAGCAGCTTGCGGTACTGTGCGCAAGAACCAAAGAGGCCTCCCAAAAACGCACATTGCCCAAGTAATGAGAAGGGGTGAAAGCAGGGGAATATGCACCGAAAATATGTTGTTGGTCAAATATAAGGACAAGAGGGATGTCCTTATACTGACAACAATTCACGGAGACAGTACCACCTCCATCCCTGTACGAGGTACCAGTACCCACACCTCAAAACCTAATTGTATCCTGGATTACAATAGGTACATGGGCGGAGTGGATCTTTCAGATCAGGTACTGAAGCCGTACAGTGCCCTGCGGAAAACAAAAATCTGGTACAAGAAGGTGGCCGTGTATATCATCCAGATGGCACTGTATAACGCTTACGTGCTATTCCGTTCTACCGGCCAGAGGGGGACATTTATGCACTTTCAAGAGGAAGTCATAAAGGGCCTAATATTTGGGAACCAGCAGGCAGAGGGCCCCAGTACTTCTAGTACTGGCCCCCGTATTGTACCAGGGCAGCATTTTCCTGATGAAATCCCCTCCACTGGAAAAAAGGGCAGGACACAAAAAAGGTGCAAAGTTTGCTATAAAAAGGGAATAAGAAAGCAAACTATTTTCCAGTGTGACACTTGCCCCGACAAACCCGGCCTATGTATAAAGGAGTGTTTTAAAATATACCACACATCTATGGAATATTAGGTTCATAATTTCACCGTGCTTCGGGGGTCTTGCTAATGCCACATAGCACCCACCATTCATTCCACCAGAATCTGAGCCGCAAAATCCAAAAATCACTCCTTCCCTTCTGAGTCCTGCCATGCACCCAACTGGTATTTTTTGGTCACATGTGAGGCATTGCCGTACTCGGGAGAAATTGGGGCACAGATTTTGGGGTGCTTTGTCTCCTTCATTCCTTGTGAAAATGAAAAATTTTGAGCCAGAACTGCATTTTTGTGTAAAAAAATGTAATTTTTCATGTTCACTGCCCACTTGTATCAAAATTGGTGAAACCCCTGGGGGTTTGAAATGTACACTATACCCCTAGATGAATTCCCTGAGGGGTGTAGTTTGCAAAATGGGGTCACTTGTGGGGGGGTTCCACTGTATTGGTGCTTTGGGGGTCTTGCTAATGCGACATAGCACCCACCATCATTCCACCAGAATTTGTGCTGCAAAATCCAAATATCACTCCTTCCCTTCTGAGTCCTGCCACTTTTTGGTCACACATGAGGCATTGCCGTACTCGGGAGAAATTGGGGCACAGATTTTGGGGTGCTTTTTCTCCTTCATACCTTCTGAAAATGAAAAATTTTGAGCCAGAACTGCATTTTTGTGTAAAAAATGTAATTTTTCTTTTTCACTGCCCACTTGTATCAAAATTGGTGAAACCCCTGGGGGTTTGAAATGTACACTATACCCCTAGATGAATTCCCTGAGGGGTGTAGTTTGCAAAATGGGGTCACTTGTGGGGGGGTTCCACTGTATTGGTGCAACATAGCACCCACCATTCATTCCACCAAAATCTGTGCTGCAAAATCCAAAAATCACTCCTTCCGTTCTGAGTCCTGCCATGCACCCAACTGGTATTTTTTGGTCACATGTGAGGCATTGCCGTACTCGGGAGAAATTGGGGCACAGATTTTGGGGTGCTTTTTCTCCTTCATACCTTCTGAAAATGAAAAATTTTGAGCCAGAACTGCATTTTTGTGTAAAAAATGTAATTTTTCTTTTTCACTGCCCACTTGTATCAAAATTGGTGAAACCCCTGGGGGTTTGAAATGTACACTATACCCCTAGATGAATTCCCTGAGGGGTGTAGTTTGCAAAATGGGGTCACTTGTGGGGGGGTTCCACTGTATTGGTGCTTGGGGGGTCTTGCTAATGCGACATAGCACCCACCAAAATTCCACCAGAATCTGAGCTGCAAAATCCAAAAATCACTCCTTCCCTTTTGAGTCCTGCCATGCACCCAACTGGTATTTTTTGGTCACATGTGAGGCATTGCCGTACTCGGGAGAAATTGGGGCACAGATTTTGGGGTGCTTTTTCTCCTTCATACCTTCTGAAAATGAAAAATTTTGAGCCAGAACTGCATTTTTGTGTAAAAAATGTAATTTTTCATGTTCACTGCCCACTTGTATCAAAATTGGTGAAACCCCTGGGGGTTTGAAATGTACACTATACCCCTAGATGAATTCCCTGAGGGGTGTAGTTTGCAAAATGGGGTCACTTGTTGGGGGGTTCCACTGTATTGGTGCTTGGGGGGTCTTGCTAATGCAACATAGCACCCACCAAAATTCCACCAGAATCTGAGCTGCAAAATACAAAAATCACTCCTTCCCTTCTGAGTCCTGCCATGCACCCAACTGGTATTTTTTGGTCACATGTGAGGCATTGCCGTACTCGGGAGAAATTGGGGCACAGATTTTGGGGTGCTTTGTCTCCTTCATACCTTCTGAAAATGAAAAATTTTGAGCCAGAACTGCATTTTTGTGTAAAAAAATGTAATTTTTCATTTTCACTGCCCACTTGTATCAAAATTGGTGAAACCCCTGGGGGTTTGAAATGTACACTATACCCCTAGATGAATTCCCTGAGGGGTGTACTTTGCAAAATGGGGTCACTTGTGGGGGGGTTCCTAACTTTTAGCATCTTATGGTGCCTTGAAACCTACATGGTGCCTAAAAAATAATCTCATAAAAAGGAGGCTCCAAAATCAAGTAGGTGCTCCTTCTATTATGAAGCCTGTGGTTTGGTCACCGTGCACACTAGGGCCACATATAGGATATTTATGAAAACAAAAGAATTGGGGGAATCAATTTTTAGTCACATTTCTCTAGTAAAATGTACTGTGTTCCTTATAAAAATGTATTAAAATTGCAAATCTGCAAAAAAAAAGAAATTTTGAAATTTCACCTACACTTTGTTTTAATTCCTGTGAAACACCTAAAGGGTTAACAAACTTCCAAAATGCTGTTTTGAATACTGTGAGGGATGCAGTTTTTGAAATGGCATCATTTATGGGGGTGTCTCACATACAAGTCCCTCAAAGTCACATCAGAACTGAACTGGTCCCTAAAAAAATCAGTGTTTGAAATTTTCTTGAAAATTTGAGAATTTGCTATTCATATTGTAAGCCTCCTAGTGTCCCAAAAAATGAAAAGGAAGTTGAAATAATGATGTCAACATAAAGTAGACATATGGTCTATGTTAGTTATTCACTATTTTGAGTGGTAAGATTATTTGTCTCACAAGCAGAAAATTTAACATTTTGCAAATCGCAAAATTTTCCATTTTTTCACGATATTTTGGTATTTTTCACAAAAAAACACAGACTGTATCGACCCAAATTTACCACTAATTTGAAGTACAATGTGTCACGAAAAAACAATCTCAAAACCACTGGGATAAGTAAAAGCAAAAAAAAGTTATCCCCACTTAAGTGAGACATGTCAGATTTGAAAAAAAGGGCTCTGTCAGGAACGCAAAAACTGGCTCTGTCAGGAAGGGGTTAAGTCCCTGTCCCCCAACATACACCCCATAACCCTCTATCCCCACCACAAACACCCTGTCCCACCCACAGACCCCTATAATGCTTTACTCCCATATACACCCAAGTCCCCCTGTTTGTTCCTCATTCACTCCATAATCCTCTACACCTGGGGTAGCCAACCCTAGTCCTCGAGAGCTACCAACAGTGCATGTTTTGCATTTCTCCTCACAGAATCACAAGTGAGCTAATTAGCTCCATCTGTGTATCTTTTAAAATGTGTCAGTGATTAATGAGTGCAGCTGTGCAGCAGCTAGGTAGTCTGGAAAATGTGAACTGTTGGTAGCTCTCGAGGGCTTGGGTTGGCTACCACTGCTCTACACCACTCCCATAAGACACCCTACTCTTCCACTGTCCCCAACATAACCCCACCCCACATCCTACGCCAGGGTGGTGATTCTGACCTGTTTTATGTTTGTTATGCTAAAGCTCATGCTGAAGCTTGTGTGGCAGCCGCTTGGTCCCCCTTCTGATGGCCACAACAACCAGCACATAGTGGGAGCCGTGCGGGGGGGGCAGGATGATGTTCCGGTGGCTTACTCAGTCTGAACTCCTGATGCAGGCTGCTCAATCAATCACAGTGCTCAGAAGTCAGACTCAGCCGTCACAGCCCGCACTGAATCTGCAGCGGCTGTGACGGCTGTCACAGGGGGGAGCAGTGCCGCAGATCGGATCCACAACATGGATCTGATCCATCACACCACCCCCCCCCACTCCCCCCTACCGCTGCCGCTTCCACCGAGTAACACTTTAGTCCGCATTGTGGTGCAGACGGCAGTGGGCCCCATGAACTCCTTGGGCCCCGGGGCACTGCACCGTCTGCACCGCCAGTAGTTCCGCCCCTGTATTACACCCCGTATATGGTGACTGCACCTGTGTATTACACCCCGTATATAGTGACTGCACCTGTGTATTACAACCCGTACTTAGTGACTGCGTCCGTGTATTACAACCCGTATGTAGTGACTGTGCCTGTATATTACACCCTGTACGTAGTGACTGCGCCTGTGTATTACACCCTGTACATAGTGACTGCGCCTGTGTATTACAACCCGTACGTAGTGACTGTGCCTGTGTATTACAACCCGTATGTAGTGACTGCGCCTGTGTATTACAACCTGTACATAGTGACTGCTCATGTGTATTACAACCCGTATATAGTGACTGCGCCTGTGGGGTGTATATAGTGACTGCTCCTGTGTATTACACCCCGTAAATAGTGACTGCGCCTGTGTATTACACCCGGTATATAGTGACTGTGCCTGTGTATTACACCCGGTATATAGTGACTGTGCCTGTGTATTACACCCAGTATATAGTGACTGCGCCTGTGTATTACAACCCGTATTTAGTGACTACTCCTGTGTATTACACCCTGTACATAGTGACTGCGCTTGTGTATTACAACCATAGTTGCCTACCCTCCCGCATTTAGCGGGAGTCTCCCGTGTTTTCCCTCATCCTCCCGCTCTCCCGCAAATCCTTCAGTTCCTCCCGTTTTTTTGTCCCCTTACAAAAAATACCTGACTGCGCATGCGCGAACGCAATGTTCGGGAGTGGGGCCTGAATCCGCGACGTTGTGACGTCACTATATCGGCCACCTTGGGGCTGTGTGGGAGCGGAGAATCTGTGTGGCGCACTGGTGCGGCAGCAGGAGCAGGTTACACACAGCAGCGGGAGCCGGGAAGCGCCAGGAGGAGGGCAGCTGAGAGGAAGAAACGAGGTGCAGCAGCGTCAGCGTCAGTGGCAGTGAGCCGGGAGGCCAGGAGCACGAGTGTCAGACTCAGCTGCACTACGTATAACTGTCTATCTGAAACCTCCAGGCTCTGCCCTACACATGCCTGGCAGCTCCGTGACTGCGCTCTGCAGGGAAGGGGAGTCTGCTGAGCCCCACAGACCCTGCCATTCCAAGCTTCCTAATCTGCCTGGCGGGCTCTACTTCCTGCCTACACAATGGCCACAGAGCAAAGTGTCTTCAGAGGAGACCGGATCCTCAGTACAGTAGGTTACAGTATATAAGAGGTGTATGGGGGTGGGTGTACAGTGGGTTAGTGAGAGGTATATATATATATATATATATATGTATGTATAAGTGGGGGTTATAGGCAGTCATGTATGTATAATGGATGTGTGTGGGGTAAATGTGATGTAAGTATAATAGATGTGGGGGGGGTTATAGTCAGGTATGTATAATATATAATGGACTTTATAGTCATGCATGTATGTATGTATAATTGATGGGGGTAATAGGCAGGAATGTATGGATGTCTAATGGATGTGGGGGAGGCGGGATAGGCATATATGTATATAAGGGATGGGTGTAAGTGGTGTGATATATTCCAGCAGTCAGGATGCCAACGCCGGCATCCCAATTGGTGAGCATGTATGGAGGGTTAGGCTGCAGGTGGGGGAAGGGTAAGGTTAGGATGACTGGCTGGGGGGGTTAGGTTGCAGGAAAGGAGGGTTATCAGGGGTAGGGGAGGGAAAGTTTAATTATACCTGTCGGGGTTCCCTCCGTCAGGATGCCTGTGTCTGTGTTCTGACCACCATCATTCTGACCGCCCATTTTCCTTATGTATCCCAGGGAATCTGGTTATTAGACATGGGGCCAGATGAATTGTGGGGCGAGTCCTGTAGCCCTGCAGCATGCCAGCCAAAGGCAAAACTATACCTTAAAAATGACTGCCGCCTTAAAAATCCTTAGAGTTTGGTTGGCGTCCCACACGGCCATTATTGTCATTGCGGTGTGAGGGCTGTGGAAGATCTGGGACATGGTCTTTGCTAGTAGGTGGATGTTTCTGTTTAGGGCAGGATTATAATTGAGGGAAGAGAGAGACTGGTAGATTGTTAATGTAAGAAAATCGTTTAAAAATTACAGTTTTTTTTTTCTTTTAACATAAATATGTTTGCTAATATTGCTGGTGTGTGTATAGCAATTATATTTTAAATAAATGTATGTTATGTACAGTAATGTTTATATTAGTGTGTGTGTGATTTGCTCGTAAAGGGTAGATCGACTTTTTATATTTTAACATCATCTCTGAAGGCGTGCAAATACTATTTCCATATCATTCTACTATTTGGAAGCTGGGAGATTTGACCTTTTGAAGTGGAATACCAATTGAATATATTGTATCCAGAGTTGGATGTTGCAAATGATAACTGTTACATTTGTCTCAGCGCTGAATAATTTCACATAACTGTTTATGTAGGATTTGTAGTTCTTTTGACAGAAGATTGAATATCAGGTGCACAGGTAAAAACTGTGGAAGTTTTAATCCTTTTTTTGTGTAATGTTTGTGTATCTGCACATCTATACCCTCACATGGTGCTGTCGGCCTTTGTCCCCATCCCTCCATGTCCTTCCGTGTCTGTCTACCCCCATTCTGTAATCAAGTAGTATCTCACCTGCTTGTTCCCCCTCCCTCTTTCTCTACCCAACTCACTTTCTTTCTGTCTCTCTCTATTTCACATGGGATGTTCTTATGGGGGACCAATCAGAAACTACTTCCCATTTTTTAGCACCTTCTAGAAGATGATATATAGTATCTGATTAGTTGCCCATAGCAACATCCCATGTGAAATACAACTCATATTTTAGTAAATTTCCCTCCCCATTTTATCACTTTTGAAGCTTAGTACATCTGGCCCATTGGGTGAAATGTAATAGGATGAGAGAATCAGAAAGTGAGAGATTTGGTAAGAAATCTCCAGTATTTTTAAAGCAGCAATCATTTACACTGCAATACCAGTTTGATTTTGCAGTGTAAATGATTGCCACTTTAAAAAAAAACCTGGAGATTTCTTACCAAATCTCTCACTTTCTGATTCTCTCATCCTATTAAATTTCACCCAATGGGCCAGATCTACTAAGCTTCAAAAGTGATAAAATGGAGAGTGATAAACAACCAGCCAATCAGCTCCTGCCTGACATTTTTCAAACATAGTCTGTGACATGGTAGGTAGGAGATGATTGGCTGGCTGTTTATCACTCCCCATTTTATCACTTTTAAAGCTTAGTACATCTGCCCCAATGTCTCTTCTCTCACACACACTCTCTCTGGCTCTCACATGCAGGGGTACAGCATTTAGGGGCAAAGAAAGCGGGCATCTCAGGGATTGCACATTGTGACGAATGCTAGTAGGGGATGGGAAGGCTGGAACTAGCATTTGTATATTAGCTTTCCTGTGATTCCAGCAACAGGTGTTAGAATAAATGCAACAACATCAACCTTTGAATCAGGTCCACGGTTTTTACCTGCCACTGCAGGACACGCCCCTTAGTTGTGATAGGTATGCCCATAGGTGGAGTTAGACACACCCTTTGGGTGACACACCTCTCAGCAGAGCGGCGCATTCTACTATCAGCTAAAATCTCCCTGAAAATAGTTTTCAAAAGTAGGCAAGTATGATTACAACCCGTATATAGGCCTTTATTCAGATCTGATCGCAGTACAAATTTGTTTGGAAAATGGGCAAAACCATGTGAACTGCAGGTGGGTGTTAACATGTATAGAGAGAGTTAGATTTGTGTGAAGTAATTTGTTTCTGTGCAGGGTAAATACTGGCTGCATTATTTTTACCCTGCAATTAAGATTTCAGTTTCAACACACCCCACCCAAATGTAACTCTCTCTGCACATGTTACATCTGCCCCACCTGCAGCGCACATGGTTTTGCCCATTTTCCAAACAAATTTGTACTGCGATCAGATCTGAATAAGGGCCATAGTGACTGCGCATGTGTATTACACCCCGAATAAAGTGACTGCGTCATTGTATTACAACCCGTATGTAGTTTTGCACCATTGTATTACAACACGTATGTACAGTAGTGACTGTGCCTGTGTATTATACCCCGTATATAGTGACTGCACCTGTGTATTACACCCCGTATGTAGTGACTGCGCCTGTATATTACAACCCGTATATAGTGACTGCGCCTGTATATTACACCCCGTATATAGTGACTGTGCCTGTGGGGTGTATATAGTGACTGCGCCTGTGTATTACACCCTGTACATAGTGACCGCGCCTGTGTATTACAACCTGTACGTAGTGACTGCGCCTGTGTATTACAACCCGTATGTAGTGACTGCGCCTGTGTATTACAAGCCGTATATAGTGACTGCTCATGTGTATTACAACCCCTATATAGTGACTGCGCCTGTGGGGTGTATATAGTGACTACTCCTGTGTATTACACCCCGTATATAGTGACTGCGCCGGTGTCTTACACCCCGTATAAAGTGACTTCCCCTGTGTATTACACCCCGTATATAGGGGGGAACTTACTAAAGGAAATTTGTAAAAAAACTGGTGTATTTGTATCCAGACATACACTTATTTTTGACATTTACTATCCCGAAAATACGGCTTTTCGTATTGATGTGCTATCAATACGAATACGAATTGCCGTATTTTCGGGATAGTAAATGTCAAAAATAAGTGTATTTCTGGATACAAATACACCTATTTTTTATAAATTTCCTTTAGTAATTTCCCCCATAGTGACTGCGCCTTTGTATTACAACCCGTATTTAGTGACTACTCCTGTGTATTACACCCTGTACATAGTGACTGCGCTTGTGTATTACAACCATAGTTGCCTACCCTCCCGCATTTAGCGGGAGTCTCCCGTGTTTTCCCTCATCCTCCCGCTCTCCCGCAAATCCTTCAGTTCCTCCCGTTTTTTTGTCCCCTTACAAAAAATACCTGACTGCGCATGCGCGAACGCAATGTTCGGGAGTGGGGCCTGAATCCGCGACGTTGTGACGTCACTATATCGGCCACCTTGGGGCTGTGTGGGAGCGGAGAATCTGTGTGGCACACTGGTGCGGCAGCAGGAGCAGGTTACACACAGCAGCGGGAGCCGGGAAGCGCCAGGAGGAGGGCAGCTGAGAGGAAGAAACGAGGTGCAGCAGCGTCAGTGGCAGTGAGCCGGGAGGCCAGGAGCACGAGTGTCAGACTCAGCTGCACTACGTATAACTGTCTATCTGAAACCTCCAGGCTCCGCCCTACACATGCCTGGCAGCTCCGTGACTGCGCTCTGCAGGGAAGGGGAGTCTGCTGAGCCCCACAGACCCTGCCATTCCAAGCTTCCTAATCTGCCTGGCTGGCTCTACTTCCTGCCTACACAATGGCCACAGAGCAAAGTGTCTTCAGAGGAGACCGGATCCTCAGTACAGTAGGTTACAGTATATAAGAGGTGTATGGGGGTGGGTGTACAGTGGGTTAGTGAGAGGTATATATATATATATATATATATATATGTATGTATAAGTGGGGGTTATAGGCAGTCATGTATGTATAATGGATGTGTGTGGGGTAAATGTGATGTAAGTATAATAGATGTGGGGGGGTTATAGTCAGGTATGTATAATATATAATGGACTTTATAGTCATGCATGTATGTATGTATAATTGATGGGGGTAATAGGCAGGAATGTATGGATGTCTAATGGATGTGGGGGAGGCGGGATAGGCATATATGTATATAAGGGATGGGTGTAAGTGGTGTGATATATTCCAGCAGTCAGGATGCCAACGCCGGCATCCCAATTGGTGAGCATGTATGGAGGGTTAGGCTGCAGGTGGGGGAAGGGTAAGGTTAGGATGACTGGCTGGGGGGGTTAGGTTGCAGGAAAGGAGGGTTATCAGGGGTAGGGGAGGGAAAGTTTAATTATACCTGTCGGGGTTCCCTCCGTCAGGATGCCTGTGTCTGTGTTCTGACCACCATCATTCTGACCGCCCATTTTCCTTATGTATCCCAGGGAATCTGGTTATTAGACATGGGGCCAGATGAATTGTGGGGCGAGTCCTGTAGCCCTGCAGCATGCCAGCCAAAGGCAAAACTATACCTTAAAAATGACTGCCGCCTTAAAAATCCTTAGAGTTTGGTTGGCGTCCCACACGGCCATTATTGTCATTGCGGTGTGAGGGCTGTGGAAGATCTGGGACATGGTCTTTGCTAGTAGGTGGATGTTTCTGTTTAGGGCAGGATTATAATTGAGGGAAGAGAGAGACTGGTAGATTGTTAATGTAAGAAAATCGTTTAAAAATGACAGTTTTTTTTTTTCTTTTAACATAAATATGTTTGCTAATATTGCTGGTGTGTGTATAGCAATTATATTTTAAATAAATGTATGTTATGTACAGTAATGTTTATATTAGTGTGTGTTTGATTTGCTCGTAAAGGGTAGATCGACTTTTTATATTTTAACATCATCTCTGAAGGCGTGCAAATACTATTTCCATATCATTCTACTATTTGGAAGCTGGGAGATTTGACCTTTTGAAGTGGAATACCAATTGAATATATTGTATCCAGAGTTGGATGTTGCAAATGATAACTGTTACATTTGTCTCAGCGCTGAATAATTTCACATAACTGTTTATGTAGGATTTGTAGTTCTTTTGACAGAAGATTGAATATCAGGTGCACAGGTAAAAACTGTGGAAGTTTTAATCCTTTTTTTGTGTAATGTTTGTGTATCTGCACATCTATACCCTCACATGGTGCTGTCGGCCTTTGTCCCCATCCCTCCATGTCCTTCCGTGTCTGTCTACCCCCATTCTGTAATCAAGTAGTATCTCACCTGCTTGTTCCCCCTCCCTCTTTCTCTACCCAACTCACTTTCTTTCTGTCTCTCTCTATTTCACATGGGATGTTCTTATGGGGGACCAATCAGAAACTACTTCTCATTTTTTAGCACCTTCTAGAAGATGATATATAGTATCTGATTAGTTGCCCATAGCAACATCCCATGTGAAATACAACTCATATTTTAGTAAATTTCCCTCCCCATTTTATCACTTTTGAAGCTTAGTACATCTGGCCCATTGGGTGAAATGTAATAGGATGAGAGAATCAGAAAGTGAGAGATTTGGTAAGAAATCTCCAGTATTTTTAAAGCAGCAATCATTTACACTGCAATACCAGTTTGATTTTGCAGTGTAAATGATTGCCACTTTAAAAAAAAACCTGGAGATTTCTTACCAAATCTCTCACTTTCTGATTCTCTCATCCTATTAAATTTCACCCAATGGGCCAGATCTACTAAGCTTCAAAAGTGATAAAATGGAGAGTGATAAACAACCAGCCAATCAGCTCCTGCCTGACATTTTTCAAACATAGTCTGTGACATGGTAGGTAGGAGATGATTGGCTGGCTGTTTATCACTCCCCATTTTATCACTTTTAAAGCTTAGTACATCTGCCCCAATGTCTCTTCTCTCACACACACTCTCTCTGGCTCTCACATGCAGGGGTACAGCATTTAGGGGCAAAGAAAGCGGGCATCTCAGGGATTGCACATTGTGACGAATGCTAGTAGGGGATGGGAAGGCTGGAACTAGCATTTGTATATTAGCTTTCCTGTGATTCCAGCAACAGGTGTTAGAATAAATGCAACAACATCAACCTTTGAATCAGGTCCACGGTTTTTACCTGCCACTGCAGGACACGCCCCTTAGTTGTGATAGGTATGCCCATAGGTGGAGTTAGACACGCCCTTTGGGTGACACACCTCTCAGCAGAGCGGCGCATTCTACTATCAGCTAAAATCTCCCTGAAAATAGTTTTCAAAAGTAGGCAAGTATGATTACAACCCGTATATAGGCCTTTATTCAGATCTGATCGCAGTACAAATTTGTTTGGAAAATGGGCAAAACCATGTGAACTACAGGTGGGTGTTAACATGTATAGAGAGAGTTAGATTTGTGTGAAGTAATTTGTTTCTGTGCAGGGTAAATACTGGCTGCATTATTTTTACCCTGCAATTAAGATTTCAGTTTCAACACACCCCACCCAAATGTAACTCTCTCTGCACATGTTACATCTGCCCCACCTGCAGCGCACATGGTTTTGCCCATTTTCCAAACAAATTTGTACTGCGATCAGATCTGAATAAGGGCCATAGTGACTGCGCATGTGTATTACACCCCGAATAAAGTGACTGCGTCATTGTATTACAACCCGTATGTAGTTTTGCACCATTGTATTACAACACGTATGTACAGTAGTGACTGTGCCTGTGTATTATACCCCGTATATAGTGACTGCACCTGTGTATTACACCCCGTATGTAGTGACTGCGCCTGTATATTACAACCCGTATATAGTGACTGCGCCTGTGGGGTGTATATAGTGACTGCGCCTGTGTATTACACCCTGTACATAGTGACCGCGCCTGTGTATTACAACCTGTACGTAGTGACTGCGCCTGTGTATTACAACCTGTATGTAGTGACTGCGCCTGTGTATTACAAGCCGTATATAGTGACTGCTCATGTGTATTACAACCCCTATATAGTGACTGCGCCTGTGGGGTGTATATAGTGACTACTCCTGTGTATTACACCCCGTATATAGTGACTGCGCCGGTGTCTTACACCCCGTATAAAGTGACTTCCCCTGTGTATTACACCCCGTATATAGGGGGGAACTTACTAAAGGAAATTTGTAAAAAAAACTGGTGTATTTGTATCCAGACATACACTTATTTTTGACATTTACTATCCCGAAAATACGGCTTTTCGTATTGATGTGCTATCAATACGAATACGAATTGCCGTATTTTCGGGATAGTAAATGTCAAAAATAAGTGTATTTCTGGATACAAATACACCTATTTTTTATAAATTTCCTTTAGTAATTTCCCCCATAGTGACTGCGCCTTTGTATTACACCCCATATATAGTGACTGCGCCTGTGGGGTGTATATAGTGACTGCACCTGTGTGTTACACCCCGTATATAGTGACTGCGCCTGTGTATTACACCCCATATAAAGTGACTTCACCTGTGTATTACACCCCGTATAAAGTGACTGTGCCTGTGTATTACACCCCGTATAAAGTGACTGCGCCTGTGTATTACACCCCGTATATAGTGACTGCGCCTGTGTATTACAACCCGTATAGTGACTGTGCATGTGTTTTACACCCCGTATATAGTGACTGCGCCTGTGTATTACACCCCGTATATACTGACTGCACCTGTGTATTACACCCCGTACAAAG
Source organism: Crinia signifera (assembly GCF_055691185.1). Lineage (NCBI taxonomy): Eukaryota > Metazoa > Chordata > Amphibia > Anura > Myobatrachidae > Crinia > Crinia signifera. The sequence continues at coordinate 168,882,930 of NC_139218.1, read as the reverse complement.
TGACTTCACCTGTGTATTACACCCTGTACAAAGTGACTGCGCCTGTGTATTACAACCCGTATGTAGTGGCTGCGCCTGTGTATTACAACCCGTATATAGTGACTGCGCATGTGTATTACACCCCGTATATAGTGACTGCACCTGTGTATTACACCCCGTATATACTGACTGCACCTGTGTATTGCACCCCGTACAAAGTGACGTCATCTGTTTATTACACCCCGTATATACTGACTGCGCCTGTGTATTACAGCCCGTATATAGTGACTGCGCCTGTGTATTACAACCCGTTTATAGTGACTGTGCATGTGTATTACACAGTGGCGGAACTACAGAGGGTGCAGGGGATGCAGCTGCTATGGGGCCCGGCGGCTAGGTGGGCCCCATGGACAGCAAGCAATCTCTTGCACCCTCAGTAGTTTAGTTTATTGTAGCGCGGCCGCCGGTCGCCTGCTTTACCTTACCCGTGACTGCAGGGCAGGGGGGGTGGCACCATCAAAAAGGATCCGAGCGGTGGGTGGCGCAGGCAGAGGAAGGAGCTGGGCAGGGGGAGGCGCTATACAAAAGGGGGCAGCGCCGAGTGGAAGAAGCCGGGCGCCGTGCGGGGGCTGGCAGTGCCTTGCAGAAGCAGCCGAACCGCCAGGCGGGGGATGGCGTCATGTAGCATCAGAGGGGGGGGGGGGTTCGGAGGTGACACCATGCGGAAGGAGGTGGCGGCGCTATTGCAGAAGGAGTCGGGCTGGGGGGGAAGGCCGAAGCTGGGCAGGGGGTGGCAGTGCCAGTGCCACGCAGAAGTAGCCAGATAGGGGGTGGGAGGTGGTGCTGTGCGGGAGAAGCAGGAGACAGTCACGGAGCCTGCTGGTGCCCGCCCCACGTCCTGCTTGACAGACATGCCATCCACCTGACCCAGCCAAGTGCCAAGACCTAAAGCAATGGAGAAGATGGCCCTGCTGGCTGCTGCTGGTGAGATGGGCTACTTTACATAATAATTTTTATTTACATTTTTTTTTTATGTGTTTACCTGTCCTATGCAAATATAATCTTTGCTGTGATGTGGCATTCTGCGCCAGGCTGTGACTATTCACAGGTGGTGATTGGTGATCGTTCCTTTAGAAATTAATGGAGCGATCACTAGTTACAAATAGTCACAGGCCGGTGCAGCATGCGCAGTAAACATTAACATGACTACATTGTCCTGCAGACCACACAGCGACTTGGGGGATCCAGCACCGGCAGGGTCTGTCACCGCTAGGATGATGTTGCGCTGGCTGCAGACACGTGGGGCTCACTGTGCCGTGAGAGTTCGCAAACTCCCACCCCCTGTTTGTTTTTACGTTCAAAACCTGGTGTTCCTACAGCATATTGTGTAAGGGACATTGCAGTGTGTCGCATAATGTGAAAGGATATTACGGTCAGAGGCGTAGGGAGGGCGGAGCCACCGGAGCACACGCTCCGGGCGCAGTTGGGGCGCAGGGCGCCGCCCCCCCTCCGCAAATGAGTCCTGCTGCCCTGCAATAAATAATTTCATTCACACACGCAGGGCAGCCTGCGCCGGGGGCTGCCCTGCCCGCCGTACAGACCTGGACGTGGACGCCGCTTCCCTCTCCCTGCACCCCCCCCCCCCCCCCCCCCGCACTGTCAGACTGTAATTTACTTCCGCCCGGCGGACCCTACGTGACGCGGACGGTGACGCGGGCGGCAGTGCTCGCAGCAGAGACATCCCTTGCCTGACTGTCCCACTCCAGCCGCCGCGGCGCGTGCTGGGAGTAGGGGAGGAGGGACACTGCATCAGAGCCACGCAAGCAGCAACTCCTTACTACTGTAATGGTGCAACGACACTGCCTCCCTCTCCAGCCTCCACCAGCCCTGGCCCACCATCATCAGTGCCCCAGTTTATGATTGCAGCCAGCCAGCCAGCCAGTGTAAGTTTTGAAGTAAACACTGTCCACTGTATTCTAATATTCTATGATTAACAAGTGGTGTCAGGGGTCTGTCTGTGTGACGATATTATATGTATGTATGTATGTATGTGTGTGTGTGTGTGTGCGTATATGTGTATGTATATATGTGTATATATATATACAAAAAATTGCAAGGCAATCAGCGGCATGCCACAAATTTAAGGTGTCTGACGTTTCGAGGATTGAATACCCCTTCGATTCCATTACAGCGTCTTATATAGCGCAGCAGATTCCGTTACAGTGTCTTATATAGTGCAGAAGATTCCGGTACAGTGTCTTATATAGCGCAGCAGATACCGTTACAGTGTCTTATATAGAGCAGCAGATTCCGTTACAGCGTCTTATATAGCACAGCAGATTTCGTTACAGCGTCTTATATAGTGCAGAAGATTCCGTTACAGTGTCTTATATAGCGCAGCAGATACCGTTACAGTGTCTTATATAGAGCAGCAGATTCCGTTACAGCGTCTTATATAGCGCAGCAGATTCCGTTACAGCGTCTTATATAGTGCAGAAGATTCCGTTACAGTGTCTTATATAGCGCAGCAGATACCGTTACAGTGTCTTATATAGAGCAGCAGATTCCGTTACAGCGTCTTATATAGCGCAGCAGATTCCGTTACAGCGTCTTATATAGCGCAGCAGATTCCGTTACAGCGTCTTATATAGCGCAGAAGATTCCGTTAGGGTCTTATATAGCGCAGCAGATTCCGTTACAGTGTCTTATATAGCGCAGCAGGTTCCGTTACAGTATCTTATATAGCGCAGCAGATTCTGTTACAGTAGCTTATATAGCGCAGCGTATTTTGTTACAGTGTCTTATATAGCGCAGCAGATTCCGTTACAGCGTCTTATATAGCGCAGCAGATTCCATTACAGTGTCTTATATAGCGTAGCAGATTCCGTTACAGCGTCTTATATAGCACAGCAGATTCCGTTACAGTGTCTTATATAGCGCAGCAGATTCCATTACAGCGTCTTATATAGCGCAGCAGATTCTGCCACACATGTTAGCCACGCCCCCAATTCATTACCGGGGGGGGGGGGGGGAATATGACCTTGCTTCGGGCACCATGGCACCTAGCTACACCGCTGATTACGGTGTGTTATATAAGGGGCATTGTGGTGTGTTGCATATTATGTAAGGGGCATTATGTTGTGTGGCATATTGTGTAAGGGGCATTGCGGTGTGTCGCATATTGTGTAAGGGGCATTGCGGTGTGTCGCATAATGTGTAATGGGTATTGACGGGGGGCCCCATTATAAATTTTGCTATGGGGCCCACAAAGTTCTAGTTACGCCTCTGGTATTACACCCCGTATATAGTGACTGCACCTGTGTATTACACCCCGTATATACTGACTGCACCTGTGTATTACACCCAGTACAAAGTGACTGCGCCTGTGTATTACAACCCGTATGTAGTGGCTGCGCCTGTGTATTACAACCCGTATATAGTGACTGCGCATGTGTATTACACCTCGTATATAGTGACTGCACCTGTGTATTACACCCTGTATATACTGACTGCACCTGTGTATTACACCCCATATAAAGTGACTTCACCTGTGTATTACACCCCGTACATAGTGACTGCGCCTGTGTATTACAACCCGTATATAGTGACTGCGCATGTGTATTAACCCATATATAGTGACTGCGCATGTGTATTACACCCCGTATATAGTGACTGCACCTGTGTATTACACCCCGTATATACTGATTGCACCTGTGTATTACACCCCGTACAAAGTGACTTCACCTGTGTATTACACCCCGTATATACTGACTGCGCCTGTGTATTACAGCCCATATATAGTGACTGCGCCTGTGTATTACAACCCGTATATAGTGACTGCACCTGTGTATTACACCCCGTATATACTGACTGCACCTGTGTATTACACCCCGTACAAAGTGACTTCACCTGTGTATTACACCCCGTACATAGTGACTGCGCCTGTGTATTACACCCCATATAAAGTGACTTCACCTGTGTATTACACCCCGTACATAGTGACTGCGCCTGTGTCACTGGCGTAACTATAGCCCCTCCCCCCCATGGCGGGGAGGCGCTGAGTAACTGTGGGCGCCGGTCTACGCTGCGGGGCTATGTTACTAACCTCTGTGTGTGGCTGAGCTGACCGGGATGTGTGGGCAGACAGCGCGCCCCCCCCCTCGCCCTAGCCCTCCCATCCGCCCGCCCTCGTAGAGTTAATCACCCCCCTTACCCCTCCTCATGCCGCCGCATTCTCGCAGCGCAGATCTCCTCCAGGCTCCGGACCGTCTCCTCCTGTCGTACAGTGCTATTGAAAACTGCCCCTCACAAAATGGCTGCCCCCGTATAGCAGACAGTATTTTGTAGGGATGCTAGAGGAGGCGGTGGCCTCCTCTAGCATCCTTAAAAACTGATTAACTCTACGAGGGCGGGCGGATGGGAGGGCTAGGGGGGCCGCGCTGTCTGCCCACACGTCCCGGGACTGTACATCAGGAGGAGACGGTCCGCAGCCTGGAGGAGATCTGCGCAGAGGGAATGCGGCGGCGGGGTAAGGGGGAGGGGCTGGGGGGTAGGGTATTGGGTGTTTAACTGTGCTGGAAGGGCTAGGGGGAGGGGTGGGGGCGGCGCCTCCCATAACGGCGGTGGGGCGAAAAAATCCTAGTTACGCCACTGGCCTGTGTATTATAACCCGTATATAGTGACTGCGCATGTGTATTACACCCCGTATAAAGTGACTTCACCTGTGTATTACACCCCGTATATAGGGGGGAACTTACTAAAGGAAATTTGTAAAAAAAAACAGGTGTATTTGACATTTACTATCCCGAAAATACGGCTATTCGTATTGATGTGCTATCAATGCGAATACGAATTGCCGTATTTTCGGGATAGTAAATGACAAAAATAAGTGTATTTCTGGATACAAATACACCTATTTTTTTACAAATTTCGTATAGTAAATTTCCTCCATAGTGACTGCGCCTGTGTATTACACCCCGTATATAGTGACTGCGTCTGTGGGGTGTATATAGTGACTGTACCTGTGTATTACACCCCGTATATAGTGACTGCACCTGTGTATTACACCCCGTATAAAGTGACTGCGCCTGTGTATTACACCCCGTATATAGTGACTGTGCCTGTGTATTACACCCTGTATATAGTGACTGCACCTGTGTATTACACCCCGTATATAATGACTGCGCCTGTGGGGTGTATATAGTGACTGCGCCTGTGTATCACACCCTGTAAATAGTGACTGCACCTGTGTATTACACCCCGTATATAGTGACTGTGCCTGTGTATTACACCCTGTATATAGTGACTGCACCTGTGTATTACACCCCGTATATAATGACTGCGCCTGTGGGGTGTATATAGTGACTGCGCCTGTGTATCACACCCTGTAAATAGTGACTGCACCTGTGTATTACACCCCGTATATAGTGACTGCAACTGTGTATTACACTCCGTATATAGTGACTGCGCCTGTGTATTACAACCCGTACATAGTGACTGCGCCTATGTATTACACCCCGTATAAAGTGAATGCGCCTTTGTATTACACCCCGTATAAAGTGACTGCGCCTGTGTATTACACCCCGTATATAGTGACTGCGCCTGTGTATTACACCCCGTATAAAGTGACTTCGCCTGTGTATTACACCCCGTATAAAGTGACTGCGCTTGTGTATTACACCCCGTAAATAGTGACTGTGCCTGTGGGGGTGTGTATATAGTGATTGCGCCTGTGTATTACACCCCGTAAATAGTGACTGTGCCTGTGTATTACACCCCGTATAGTGACTGCACCCAATACATATGACCCATGCCATAATGCTCATTACACCGCTACCGCACAACTGATGCCCATTACTTACATGCCCCCAGTGCCACACATATGCCCCCAGTGCCAGATATCATATGCCCCCTCAGTGCCACACATATGCTCCCAGTGCCATATATTATATGCCCCCACAGTGCCACACATATACCCACAGTGCCAGATATATGCCCCAACAGTGCCAAGTATTCCCCCACAGTGACAGTTATGCCCCCACAGTGCCAAACATATGCCCCCACAGTGTTAGGTATGCCCCCACAGTGCCACACATAAATTTGTTCTCCCTCACTGTAACAGCAGGCATTATGGAACTTTAGGCATTACAACTGCTGGGGAACTAGAAGTATCAGCATAGCAATAAATTATTTTCCCAGCATAGCTAAGCATTAGCTGTACACTCTTGTGATAGTGGTGGCAGTGCTGTCAGGGCATGCTGAGACTTGTAGTCCCTGCAGTTCCCCGCCATGCTTTGTTGTTACGGACACCCCTGATTTAAACATTACAGCCTTGACTATGCAGCAAGTACAATGTATGCTACTACCACTGCCGCAGCAGGGAGGGTTTGGGCAGAACTTACCAAACTGGGCTCAGGTTCCTGGAAGATCTTGCCGTCTTGCTGGCCAGAATGTGGATGTTGCTCAGGGAGGGCGGCTGCAGGTACAGGAGGGAGAGAACAGGGATTAGCCTCTACGTACAGCGAGGAGGTGGCAGTGGCCGGGAACAGACAGGTGGAGCCTGGGACTCACCGTGTTCTCTTTGTCCACCAGTGCCAGGGACTTCATGGGGGAGATGTTCTCAGAAGCGACTGCTCCGAAGGGCTTGCGGGAGGCCAGCATGATGGTGATAGACACGGCGGAGGGTAGTGGTGTACGAAGCTGGCAGCAGGATATGAGCTGCTGTGCCGGTACGTGTGGGCAGCTGTGTGCTGTGACAGCTGCAGGGAAAGAAGATGGCAGATGCTATGTTGGTGCCGGTCCGGGCTACTTACATGCTGTTTACATTTGGGACCAGGGGCAGAGCAATCAGGAGGCGCCCTATGCCGGTGGGGCGTTCAGGGGCAGCTAATTAGGTGTGAGGATGGGGCAACAGCTGTTACCTAACGTGAGCATTACACAGTTTGGGGGGTATTTGTTATGGCGGTATGGGGTACTGGCAATATATATTTTACCGGTACACCGTACCACCCCTTACCGCCGTAATTTCCATCATAGTCGCTAAATCTCAGGAGTGGATGTGGAATTCATCAACACACCAGCTATCAAGTCAGGAGCGGTGTGTTTCAAACAACAACACTACACCTGATTTCATCGCTATCATTGAGAATCGATGCAAACACATTCTAACATTATGGTGGAGGCTTTAACATATTACACTCTTGGGCCTTTGGCACAGCAAGATCAAATTTTACAGCAATTTTGGATATTAAAAAACCCACAAGGTTTTCCAGGGCAATGCCGGGCAGGTGAGCTAGTCATAAATAAAACTATTTCAGAACACTGCTACATTATAAATAAATGCATCAGTAGTTAATATAGTGTAGGCAATATTGCAAACAATACAGTTATTATTAATACTGTATATACAAATCATAATTACCTACTTTTAAATACACCTATCCAGAAGAAGCCTGGAGGGCATAAGCATCTGAGAACTTTATTCAGCCTGGTCTACGAGACAATATATATATATGACTTCCCAGCTTTTAATATTAGGGCAATCAATGTTACCTTACTTGTTAAGATGAAATTTCTCGTCCCACTGTTATAATTCCCCTACTGCTGACCATGTTTGGCGTGCGTACCACTGTGCAGGAAGTTATTCAACTGCCTGCCTTCATGTACAGTACGTCCCACCCAGTGGCGTAGCTATAAATTTTGCTCCCCCAGCCAAAAATTTGGTGGCGCCCCCCCCCATAGCATTATATATATATATATATATATATATATATATATATATACACATACATACACACATACTGTGAGATAGATGTGTATATATATGTGTGTGTGTGTATATATATATATTAGTGTCATCTCTACTCTACCATCTGTGATGGCGGTAGATGGTAGAGATGACACTCCATTCTCATTAGAGGGTAGTGGCGTGTCAGTGCGGAGGGGTAGCGGGATGTAGCTAGAACAGCTGACTGCTGCTCTCATCAGAAGAGCTAAGTTTAGCAGCGTTTCAGCTCTTCCAGCCACCCGCCAGCCCGCTCACCTGTTTGGTGAGAGCGTTTATCAGCTCTGCTCTTCCAGCCGCATCCCATCCCCCGCCGCTCTCAGCCAGCACGGTGGAGGGCAGCAGCATGGGTATGGTGCATTAACAAGTAAGAAAAACGTGCTCCCTGCAAAAAAACACCTAGCGGGAACACTGGCAAAGAGACAGACCAGCTAGGGGGCATACCCTCTCCCCCACATTCACTGTACCATGTGTATACAACCCCCCCTCCCCCACATTCACCGTGCAATATATAACACATCATCTCCCCTCCCACACATTCACTTTATAATGTATAAAAAAACTCCCCCACATTCACTTTAATAATCTATAACCAACTCTATGCAATATTACAATGTTTATAGCACCCCTCCCCCTTATTCACCTGATCAGCTTGGTCAGCTCATCCGCACTTCACACTGCTGAGTGACATATTTATTTACTGGCAGCGAGCGGAGCCTCTGCACTAGCTCCGCCAGATGCTAGTGCTGAGGCTCCACTCGCTGCCAGTAATAATCATGTCGCTTAGAACAGGGTGGATGACAGAAGTGCGGCTGAGCTGACCTAACTAATGCTGCATCGTGGGAGGAATGGTACAGAGTTGACTACCCGTTTGTGTGCGCGCTGCACGTGTTGGACTGCTGGCTGCCCTCTGATTTTTGCCCAGGCAGGCAGCACCAGCGGGTGACCCACAAGCCACCAATGTAAATACGAGCTGCCCCCTAGGCATAGCAAGGCTTTGCCTTCTGTATCAGCGCCCCCTCCTCATCTTGTCACTGCCATTACATGTCCCACATTTCGAGGAGGTTCTGGCCAGTGCAGTTCCTACCTAGTGCTTCACAGTCGGCCATCTTGGTACACCGAAGTGAAGCTCTTCACCTTCAGTGTACTCCTCCCCCTACTGGCGACCGTCTGCGCATCCGCAACAAGTTGACAAATCCTATCTCTATAATGGGGCATGTTTCACTAAATTAAAAGAACTGTACCTATCTAAAAAGCCTAAACCCCAAAAGGCACTACACTGGGACAATATCTACCTAATAAAACAAACCCCAAGTCTCAGTTGTTCCTCTACCCTGAGTTATGCCTTCCCAAAAAAAACCTCATAGACTAACATGGGTGACAAGATGTATTTTCTGAAGTGGCAGAAAAAAACTGACAGTTGGAAGTTTAGATCGCTCCCAATTGCTCATTTTTGGCATGCAGCACCAGCACCGGTTGACGATTCTATGCGTACATGCCAAATTTCATCTCAGTACGTCCCTATGGGAAAAATCAGTTCGTTGGATTCAGCCTTAATATAAGGGCACTACCGTGCCCTTATAATATATATATATATATATATATATATATATATATATATATATATATATATATATATATATATATATATATATATAGAAAATGTAGCTGGAAGCAGAGGCGTCACTCGGAGATTTTCAAAAAGTAGAAAAGGCTTTATTCACCAACGGGTAATCCAGATTACCCGTTGGTGAATAAAGCCTTTTCTACTTTTTGAAAATCTCCGAGTGACGCCTCTGCTTCCAGCTACATTTTCTGTATCGGGTGCTTGACATCCTAGGAAGGCACCGGAGTGAGTTTGGCGAGTAAAGGAGGGGAGTGCCGGTTTCCGTGCTTCTGTATATATATATATATATATATATATATATTTTAAAAAAACTTACGGTTTCACATGTCCCATTAAGGCTTCTTACACATGATTTGGCATATCAGAAGCCTGTTATAACTCTTCCACTCAAACTCCAAAAAGCAGTGAAATTACAATCATTAAGGCTGATGCCTTAATGGACGTGCAATACAGATAGACAGAGGAGAAAGAAGGGGTTGTAGGGTTGGATGCACCCCTTTATTGAATTTTAGGTACTTATGAGTTATCCGGGCGCCCGATTTCTAAATCGGGTCGGATCGGGCACATCGCATCGCATCGCATGCGACCATCGGATGCGATGCGATGCGATGACCCGATTTTTCCATAGGAATCAATGTTAAAATGGACTGAGTCCATTTTAACATGGAATTCAATGGGAAAAAGGGGTCCTTTTCATACCCCTACTATCCAAGTGGGCACGCTTCGAGCCCGAAGCGTGGCGAGCGAACGGTATTCTATGTCCCCTCGCGGGGCTCGCTACGCTCGCCACGCTTCGGGCTCGGTGGCTCGCTACGCTCGCCACAGGTTTATATCCAACTCCATGCCCACTTGGATAGTAGGGGTATGAAAAGGACCCCTTTTCCCATTGAATTCCATGTTAAAATGGACTCAGTCCATTTTAACATTGATTCCTATGGAAAAATCGGGTCATCGCATCGGATGGTCGCATGCGATGCGATGCGATATCGTATCGCATCGCATCTGATTGTATGCCTTAACTTAAGGCATACAATCAAAAAATCGGGCGCCCGGATAACTCATAAGTACCGAATTTTATGATGAGGATTGATTGTTCTTGATCTTTTTCTTTGCATTTTATGGTTCATTTATGTTGTAAGTGTATGTCATTTTAACCTCTTGATTTCACCTTATCTAATAGTCCCCATGTCCCCTAGTTTCAGTTAATAAAAGAAAAACCAGGAGGACATTTTTATGAAAAATTAAGAAAAATCAATCCTCATCATAAAATTTAATAAAGGTGTGCATCCAACCCTACAACCCCTTCTTTCTCCTCTGTCTACATAAGCTTACCAAAGGTTGTGAGGATAGCCCCCCACCACAAAAAGAAATTAATAGGTGTAAGACCTGCATTTAAAGGTCCAAATACAACAGAGTGCAGACTTATCTTTCTCGTTTTGTGCAATACAGATAGAGTATGCCATCACAGCCTGTGCGTAAGTGCAGATTCAGCACTCTCACAGAGTGAGATTGTTGTCACTAACACAATGGTGGAGCTGCTAATTCACACATGCAGTCTATACAACCGAGGGTCTGAGCAGAAGACAGAGCTGAGAGGATGGGGTAAAAGTTGTGTTGATTGAGGGAGGAGGCAGTGTAGTGTGGATGGGGAGGAATATAAATGCGTAGATTGTAGGAAGGCTAAGGAGCACTGATGGGGGACTAACGAAGCAGATGGGTGGAAAACAGTGGCACAGATTGGGGGAGGTAAGACAGAGAGATGCGATTGGGTGGGAAACAGTGGAACAGTTGGAGGAAAGACAGAGTGACCCAGATAGGAGAAAGACGAGCAAAGGGGATGAAGAGAAAACAGAGCAACACAGATAGAGAGGGGAGACAGCAGTACAGATGGAAGGAAACTGTGGCATGGATGAGAAGGGCAGAGCAGCATGGATGGAGTGGGAGAGTATCACTAATAGGCCCTTATTCAGATCTGATTGCAGTACAATTTTGTTTGGAAAATGGGCAAAACCATGTGCATTGCCGGTGCGGCAGATGTAACATGTTCAGAGAGAGTTAAATTTGGGTGGGGTGTGTTGAAACTGAAATCTAAATTGCAGTGTAAAAATAACGCAATCAGATCTGAATAAAGGCCAATGAGGGGAAGCCAGTGGCGCATATAGAAGGAAACAGAGTGGCATCTGTGTGGAAAGACAGGGCAGCACAGATGGGGAAAGACACATTGGTATAGATGGGGTAAATTCAGACTAGCACAGATGGGAGAACACACGGCAGTAGGGATTGAGGAAGACAGAGCAGCATGGAGGTGTATAGGAGAAGAAAGTGTAGATGCATAATAGTTGGAGTATTATAGTTTTTGCAATTATGAAAGATGTTTGTGTTAACTGCATGTGAATACTAAATAAAATGGATATAGGTAGTGAGTGTGAAAGATGTTGGACCTTCAGTGGGATAGTTCTAGTAATAGTGTTCATTCTAGTACCTGCCATCTTTGAAAACCCATGCAGTTCCTCTACCCTGCCTGGGGTGTCGCTATCTGCTGTGGTGTTTGTAGCACAGGTCTGGTTTGCATTTCAGTGTTGATGAACAGACCACACTGTGCTAGAAGCACTAAATTATATGGATATATGTAGTGAGGGTGAAAGATGTTGGACCCCGATGGGTTAGTTCTAGTAACTCAATGGGATAGACAATGTTAGAAGATTGTGGGTACTTATTAGGATGAGTTTGCCATATAACTGCTCAGACCTTCAGTTGCATAGACTGCATGTGTGTATTCCAATGAGCACACAAATCTGTGACTTAGCAGATCCACCATTGTGTGAGTAATAGCAATCGCACTCTGTGAGAGTGCTGAATCTGCACTTTCCACAGGCTGTGATGGCATACCATATCTGTATTGCGCAAGGAACACGTCCATTAAGGCATCAGCCTTAATGATCGTAATTTCATTGCTTTTTGGCGTTTGAGTGGAAGAGTTACAACAGGTTTCTAATATGCAAGATCATGTGTAAGAAGCCTTAATGGGACATTTGTCTATGGAATTTCATTGTTTTTTTTCAATTTTTTTTTTTATTATATAATATTTCACTGTAAGAATAAACAATTGATTTTTTTTAAGTGTTTAATGATAACTAACCCCTGGCAATGAACATTACCCCTGGCCACAAGCTTAACAAACCCCTGACAACAAGTTTGACACCTATCCCAGAGCATGAAACCCCTGGCAACAAGCAAGACACCCAGCCCATGAAACCCCTAGCAATGAGCATGACACCCAGTGTGTAAAAGCTTTATTGTAGGGCATTGCAGTGTGGGGCATATGGTGCAGAGGACATTACTGTATGGTCAATTGTTTCCCCTGTGGTGGCCAAGGTCTTTTGGTGCAGGGACAAAAACTGGGGCATAAAGTAGTCTTTTCCGGAGGGGCCATGCCCATTTTAATTAGACCAGGTAGGGATGGCCATCGATTCATTGATGGCTTATGGCCGATGTCGAAAACTTTTGCCATCAATGGGGGAGAACCAGATGGTTTCCTTTCATCAATGGGAAAGGAATAGCTCTGCCCCTGACACCCATGAAGCCCCACCCCTGTGTTTTGATTGGCCCACATGCCAATCAGTCAAAAAAAATGGATGACCATTGATAGGCAAAAATATGGATGGTAATCCATTGCATAGCTTGGCACTATCGATGGCCAGTTGTATTATTGCCATACATGGCAACCATTGATAGCAATGGCAACAATGGCCATCCCTAGTGACAGGGAGATATTGGGTGACTGGTGAGGCAGAGGTGGCAGGGAGATACATGTAGTGGGTGACTGGTGAGGCAGGGGTGACACCTATAGTATACAGGGTTCACAAATAAGTGCTATAGCGTGTATTTTAACCCAAATCAAAGACCAGGGACTCACTTTTTTTTAAAAGGGGTGGGTCCCCCGGGATGCACTTCATCCATGTTGGCCGCCTGGTGCCGGAGATCAGTAGCAGCAGTGTGTCCCACAGGGAGCAGTGCGGTAGGGAAGCAGTACTGTACCCAGTGACAGCGGTATATTGCGACGCCACTTATATCTGTGTGATGGCATGGGCCTGTCAGCACCTCTCACTGCAGCTGCTCACCTCCCTGGAGCCCCATTCTCTTATCAGTGCCGGGCTTGGGTCACCCACTGCACACCACCTGCCACACCCCGCTCTGCTGGCATACCTCAACTACTCATTTCAGATGCTCGCTGAAGGCACCAACTCCTCCAAGTGAGTGAAGAGAAGCCTGGAGCAACAACACAGAGGAGAACCAGCTGGCCAGACTGGGTGAGTCTGCACTCCTGTCTGCTTTAATATATGCAGCACTTGTGTTTTCATAACTAAGGGTTCCAGGGGAAGGCTGGGTGCCCTTTCAGAGGTGGTGCAATATATATTACAGTATGTATAAGAGTACTATGGTGTGTGGCATAGAGCATTATGGTGTGTGGCACAATATGTACTGGGCATTATGGTATGTGTTTTGGAATGGGCATAACGGTGTGCGGAATAATGCATAATGGGCATAACGGTTTGTGGCGTAATGCTTAATGGGCATAATGGATTGTGGCATAATGGACATAACAGTGTGTGGCATAATGCGTAATGGGCATAACGATGTGTGGCATAATGCGTGATGGGCATAACGGTGTATGGCATAATGGGCATTATAGTGTGCATAATCCTGGCGCAGTGTGTCCAAGTGGCTCTAGCTGGCACAGTGTGCATAAGTGGCACTAATATGTGGTGTAATGTGAATCAGTACTATTATGTGGCCACGCCCCTTCCCCTAGAAAGCCGCCCTGAATTTTTTACTGCACGCCTTCACCGCACATTGTTCCTATTTACTGATTAAAATTATTTTCTACTATATGTCTTTCTTGCTTTATGTGAATGGGCCTGTTTATACCCTCCCCCCCCCCCCCCCCCCCACGACCCACAATAGCCACAGTGAGAGGTGCCCAAATCTATGTTTGGTTACCAGAAAAATAGACTCTGGCACGTCCTCGGCTTAGGGCCAGGTGAAGGAGAGGAGGCTTCTTTATGTGCCAAGCTGGGGGTAAGGGAGGCTTTATTCACTTTTTTTTTAGGTTTTCGCAATCACTGGTATATACCTATACACATCTGGAAATAGCATATCAGAGCATATTACATAAGAAAATATGGTACTTGTTTCCTAGCACGGCGCCCAGGATTTTAATCTTATGCCATTGTTTTGATCGCATGCGATGCAATCAATGCGATCAAAACGATTTTTTAATTGTACATGCACCCTAATGGGTGATTACTATGTTATATGCACCCCCATTGTTAACGCCACTATGAACGCCAACCTGAAGCGTGGCGAGCGCAGCAAGCCCGTGAGAGGCGGCGGTATGCATCCTCCGACCTTTTCATACCCCCACTATCCACGTCAGCATGGAGTTGATTTTATAGAGTGTTGCGAGCCACCGAGCCCGAACCGTGGCGAGCGCAGCCGGATAACTTCACATATATTCCGCGTCCCCTCGCAGAGCTCGATGCACTTGCCACGCTTCAGGCTCGCTGCACTCGCCACACTATATTGAATCAACTCCACGCCGACGTATGAAAAAGTCGGAGGACGCGTACCGCAGCCCCAAGCGGGCTCGCTGCACTCGCCACGCTTCGGGTTGTCGTTGATAGGGTCTTCGGGTGCTTTTAACATAGTAATCACCCATCAGGGTGCCTGTACAATGTAAAATCGGGTGTAATCGCGTTGCATCGCAATTCATGCCATTGTATGGCATGCGATGCGACGCAATGTTAAAATTGTATAGGAAGCTCTTAAAACCCTAATATCGGGTCCCATCGCATACCTTAACTACTGGTATGCGATGGGACCCGAGGGGCGCCGTGCTAGGAAACAAGTACCGAAAATACACGGACAGACTTGTGGGAGCTTTAATGAATGCACACAAAAGGAGAAAGTTCCAATTTTGGGGAATAATCCTATCGCATTGCACAGATTTAAATAATATATACTTGTCATCAGATGATGAGCCCATAGGGGCCACTCTGATTCATATGCTCTAAAACTTCATCAAACTTCAGTAATTGCATCAAGGACAGAAGGGCATTAAGGACAATCATCACTATGCATGATGTAGGCTTAGTAATGACATTTCTACCCAGGGGCAGATACAGGAGAAAATGACAGTTGGGGGGGGGTGTTAGTGGTGCCAGTGTGCAGAGAGGGAGAGTGATTGCGTCAAAAATTTGCACCATAATTCCCATTACATGTTAAGCCACACACTATTATGTTTATTATGTATTATGCCAAACACCGTAATGCCTATTACAAATTATGCTATATAAGTGCTGTTTACCTAAATGCGCATTGCCAGGGGTTCCATGCTCGTTGCCACGTGGGATTACATGCTCATTGCCACGTGGATGACATGCTTGTTGCCACGTGGATGACATGCTTGTTGCCACGTGGATGACATGCTTGTTGCCACGTGGATGACATGCTTATTGCCACATGGGATGATATGCGCGTTGCCACATGGGTTTCCATGCTCCTTGCCACATGGGTTTCCATGCTTGTTGCCATGTGGGGTATTATTTTTTTGTCCTGGCCGGGCCACCCATTGAGCTGTCTCTGCAAAGGAATCTTCTACTGGAGGAGATGATGAGATGTCCTATGAGTAATTGTCCCACTGCTCAGCTCATACCTTCCACCTGTGCACTCATATCCTACTGGCTCTCTTCTTGCAATTTTAAATATACATGTTACTGTATAAAGGTAGAGAGCATCATGTTGGAGTGCTTCCCCTACTCTGCAGAAGACCATGGAAAACCAGCAGGTACACTCGAATTTGGTAGGGAGACAGGTGGATACCACTGTACCAAGGAGGATAGGAGCTGTTCCAAGTACATCTGCTGATGGCTCACATGCTGATAGTGGGGACACTTAATACTGCACTGAGGTCACAAACAAACTTATTACAGTGGATAGCCCCAACCTCTAAGAACAAGTAATCAGAGCTTGTTCCAGCTTGTATTGACTTCTTGCTAGTGTTTCACCTACAGTCATGGCCGTATTTACTGCCCAGGTCCCAGCTCCCAGCTATTTTAAATGTTGTGGCGCCGCGGCCACAAGTCAATCAGGAGTGGTTGCTACTGACTGGTTGCCAGACAGCGGGTGAGCTCTGATTGGCTCGCAGCACTGCAAGATTTCAAGGGTTGTATACTTGAAAGGCGATGGAGGAATACAAACCTGGCAGGGAATCGGTACATCTGTCAGAATGAACTTAGGTCTACAGTCATTAGGTCGACCCTACTAGGTCGACTGGCAGGACGGTCGACCTGACTTAAGGTCGACATGGGCCAAGGTCGACATGACTTAAGGTCGAATTTGCATAAAGGTCGACATGAGGAAGGTCGACTGGTCATAAGGTCGACATGGGTTTTTCACTGGTTTTTGATCCGAATGTCGACACAGTCGACATGGACACAGTTGGCAATGAGAATCGGACCCTCGCATCGCTCGCTTCGCTCGCAATGCTTCGGGCACGGTGCCTCGCTGCGCTCGGCACACTATTTTATTCTCCCACCACGCCCTAGTGGATGGTAGGGCATGAAATACTGCCTGTCGGCACATGTCGGCTCAAAAAACAGTGAAAAACCCATGTCGACCTTATGACCAGTCGACCTTCCTCATGTCGACCTTTATGCAAATTCGACCTTAAGTCATGTCGACCATGGCCCATGTCGACCTTAAGTCAGGTCGACCTTCCTGCCAGTCGACCTAGTGGGGTCGACCTAATGACTGTAGACCTAAGTTCATTCTAATAGATGACCGCTTCCCCCTGGCAGAGGATAAATGAAATCTAATCAAACACATTGGAATATACCAATCAACAATCACCCGCAAGAAAACAGTTCCTTTCAAATGAGATCATGACAGCAAAAAATAGGCCCGCTCAGCTTTTCTGTACAGTGGAGATGCTTTGCAAACCAGCATGCATGCAGCCTAATGAGACCCTCTCCCAGTCAAGCTGCAATGAGTTTGCTAAATTCTTTGCAGATGTGCCGTGCTCGGGTACGGCACATCGCGGACTGAGTTGACAGATTGTTGGGAGGGGCTGGGAGCAACCCGGCGGTCTTGGTGCACATCGGCACCAACGACAAAGTCAATGGTAGGTGGGATGTCCTCAAGAAAGAGTATAGGGAATTAGGTAAGAAATTAAAGGCGAGGACATCTAGGGTAATTTTCTCAGAAATATTACCAGTGCCACGCGCTAGCCCAGGGAGGCAGAGGGAGATTAGGGAGGTAAATGTGTGGCTTAAGGACTGGTGTAGGAAAGAGGGATTCGTGTTCATGGAACACTGGGCGGACTTCTCGGTCAGGCGCCATCTTTTTTGCCATGATGGATTGCACCTGAACGAGGAGGGGGCTGTGGTGCTGGGGGGGAAGGATGGTTAGAGGGTTGGAGGAGATTTTAAACTAGGCGACGGGGGGGTTGGGGTCAGCAAGACATTATGGGACCATCAGGGAGAGAAGCCGGACTGGGATCAGGAATCATATGGGGGAAGAAGAGGGGGGGGGGGGGGGACAAAGACACAGAAAAAATCCTGGGACATAACAAGGGTATAATCGGGGCTAACTCTCAGGGTGCATCAGGAATGTCATGTAATAAAATGTGATGTTGTAACAGTCACGTTACCCCATTACTGTTCTTAGGTACAGATGATCTTAGTATACGGGAAGGAGGGAAGGACAGAGGAAGAATTCCCAGAACTTTAAATAGGTCAGGCAGTGTGCATGGTGGGGAGGGCTGTAGAGAGTCTATTGAAGGGGAGATGGGAAAGAGGAAGCTAGTGAAGAATCCAAATGGGTTTTGGGGTGAAACTAATCACAATGTTAGAGCCATATCTAAAAATAAACATAAATTAAAATGCTTACTGGCTAATGCAAGAAGCTTAGTGAGTAAAATCGGGGAGCTAGAAACGGTGATCAGTAGGGACGACTACGACATCATTGGTATTACAGAAACATGGTGTAATGAGTCGCATGACTGGGCATTAAACATGGAGGGATATACACTCTACAGGAAAGACAGGGAAAATAGAAGGGACGGGGGTGTGTGCCTATATGTAAATAATAACTTAACATCATGTGAGAAAAATATGAGCACAGACCTAGAAGAAGACAACTCGGAGACAGTGTGGGCAGAGATAACCGACAATAATAAAAAACCAAAAAAACCAAAATTATAATAGGGGTATGCTATAGACCACCAAATATAAACAAAAGGGAAGAGTCTCTTCTTTTAAACCAAATCAAACAATCATCAAATCAGGGTCAGATATTAATTATGGGGGATTTTAATTTACCCGACATTGATTGAGAAAACGAAACAGGTAAATCAGCAAGAAGCAATGGGTTCTTAAGCTTCCTTAAAGACCAGTTTATTACGCAAACAGTAGAAACTCCAACTCGTGATGAGGCACTTTTGGACTTAGTATTAACAAATAACACAGACTTAGTTTCAAACACAAAAGTAATTGAACAATTAGGGAACAGTGATCACAATATGGTTTCACTGGAAATCAACTTCAGTAAATTACATCAAAAAGGATCTGCAAAAATACTAAACTTCACAAAAGCGAACTTTTAATTATTCAGGGAAGCCCTAACAGGAATTGGGTGGGAAATGGTTATGGAGGGAAAAAATGCAGAGGAAGTGTGGGATACTCTAAAAAAGGTGCTTGATTCACTAACTATTGAATACATTCCTAAAGTAAATAAAGGTAAATTCAATAAAAAAAGTCCATGGTTGGACAAAAAAGTAAGGTCAGCTATCAACAATAAAACAAGAGCACTTAAATTCTTTAAAAATAACTTGAAAGAGGAGGCATTTGCAAAATACAAAGAATCAAACAAAACTTGTAAAGGGGTAATCAAAGCAGCTAAAAGATTATATGAAGAGCACATAGCCACTGAAAGCAAAACCAACCCAAAGAGGTTTTTTAAATACATAAATAGTAAACGTTTAATTAAGGAAACTATAGGCCCACTAACTGAGTGTTACTGAGGACAAGGGAAAAGCAAAACTGTTAAATGAGTTCTTCTCATCAGTATTTACTAAGGGAGAGCAGACTGTGGAATGAACATTTACCACAAACGGGACAAATAAGCCAGATCTCATTGTGGATTTCGCGCCGAAGGAAATAGTACTAAGGCTAAGCAAACTCAAAACAAATAAATCACCAGGACCAGATGGGATTCATCCGAGGGTATTAATGGAATTAAGGGAGGAACTAGCTACCCCCCTACATTATATCTTTAGCAAGTCACTATTGTCAGGTATAGTACCAAAAGATTGGAGAATAGCAGAGGTAGTGCCAATATTCAAAAAAGGAAAAAAGGAAGATCCCGCTAATTACAGACCCGTTAGTTTAACATCAATTGTGGGTAAACTATTTGAAGGATTTTTAAGGGATGGTATCCAGGAATATTTAGACAATGGAAATGCTGTAGATGTGATTTTCCTAGATTTCGCTAAAGTATTTGATACTGTCCCACACAAGAGATTGATTAATAAAATGGAGAACCTAGGATTGGGTGAAAATATCTGCAGATGGGTAGGGAATTGGCTATGTAATAGAGAACAAAAAGTGGTTGTGAATGGTGCCGTATCAGATATGATACCGGTACTAAGTGGAGTGCCCCAGGGTTCGGTTTTGGGGCACATTCTGTTTAACATTTTTATTAACGATATTGGGATAGGGTTACTCAGCAATGTATCCATCTTTGCCGATGATACAAAACTTAGCAAAGTCATCAAATCATCAGAAGATTTCCCCATGCTTCAAAATGATCTTGCAATTCTAGATGAGTGGACAAAAAAATGGAAGATGAGGTTCAATGTAGATAAATGTAAGGTTATGGCATGTATTAAGAGGGGAATGGAAACTAGGGACTCAAGGGTAATTATGCCACTGTATAAAGCATTGGTGAGACCTCACCTCGAGTACGGAGTGCAGTTCTGGGCCCCACACTACAAAATGGACATCATAGAATTAGAAAAAATCCAAAGGCGAGCATCAAAGCTTATTAGGGGAATGGAGAATTTTAAGCTACGGGGAGAGATTAAGCAATTCGGGACTATTTACATTGGAAAATAGACGTTTAAGGGGGGACATGCTCAACATGTACAAGTATATCAAGGGCCAATATAAGGAAGTGTCACACACCCTCTTTTCTACTAGAAAGGAATCTAGGACACGAGGGAAGGAGTATAGATTAGAAGAAAAAAGATTTCATTCAGCTAGTAGAAAGAATTTCTTTACGGTCAGAACAGTCAAACTCTGAAACTCTCTTCCCAGAGAGGTGGTAACGGCTGGCTCATTAAATATGTTCAAGGCAAAGTTGGACAAACATTTACTGGATAAAAACATCCAAGGGTACAAATAGGAAATATAAACTGTCTGTAAAATATCAGAACCTACTCCAGGTTGAACTAGATGGACGCAAGTCTTTTTTCAGCCTTGGGGTAGGTGTGTAGTAGAGGGTCCCAAACTAGGAACACTCCAAGGCACACTTCCCGGCGCTTGGCAATATCAGAAAAAATTCTGTTTTTATGTAAGTTCTGTGTATACAGATTTATACAGCTGCAGCATGCACTCCTGTGGGTCTGTCTTGACTCACACAGAAAGAAATGAATAGGGCGGGGGTATTGGAGTGAATTGCGCTGCTGATAGACCAAATGAATATTATGTTGGACACACTAAATGGCTGTAAAGGATGAATGAGTAATGGACACACTGTTTGTAATTTGAATTATTTTATATGAAAAAATAGAAAATTGGCAATACATTTACAATCAACAAAATAAAAACATATTAAAAATTCTGGTACAATAAAATTGTAGACAATATATTGAACTATGAAGTTGAAAATCCAATTTAGTTGGAGATATCTTTATATTTAGTAGCAGCAGACTTCCAGTAAGGTGGTTCGTTACACTATAGTCAGTTTCATAAACAGATCACTTTTATAGACAAAGTGAGAAACAGAATATCCAGGTCATAAATGGACTTGTTAGGTTAGAAAATAGTAATGATAGTAACGATTATGCACATGAAATTGCAGACACAGGTATATATTTGTATGCTCACCCTTAGTAGTTATACTTTGTAGATATGATTGGAGTGGAAATTCTCCAGCACTCGGTTGCCAGGAATTGGTATGGGAGGATGATGTCTCCACTATTAAATGATCCTGGTGCTCCTCTCGGCAAATGCCGGTGTAGCCAGCCAGTGGTTCAGTACGGACTGCCCGCACTGACCACGGCGGAAAAGGAGTAGCTTGAGATGTTTTATTTCACCGGGTGCTCCGTTGGATGGGGGTTCAGCTCCCCTGATGTAATTGATAGGGTGCTTGATGAGGCAGCTGATGGCCGGCAGCGGAGGGGGGGGGGGGGGTTCCACTGCACTTCAGCTGACTTGTTGAGTCCAAATATCGGCGGTGAGCCAGTGATGTTACCTGTGCTGCTGTAGCGTGGAGAGCGGCTAGCGGAGGCAGCTAGTGTCCGGCGGTGAGCGGGGATGCTGTACCTCAGCCAGCGAGTATATGGAGTAGTCGGCGGTGACCGTCACTGAGCTTGTGCGGCTGGGAAGTGAGGTCAGCGTGAGGCGGCAGGTAACCGGTAGCGTATGGAGGCTGCGCTGCTGCTGTGGAGGCAGTCGATGACCGGCAGCGAGCGGGGATGCTGTACCTCAGCCGGCTAGTATAGTAAGCAGTCGGCGGTGACCGGCACTGGGTAAATGCGGCTGAAAGGTTCTGGTCAGCGTGATACGGCAGGTAGCCGGCAGCGTGTAGAAAGCTGTGCTGCTGCTGTAGAACAAACTGAAGTCTGCATGCGTGGATCTCCAGGTGAGAATAGATTGCGACGTCAACGCGTTTCGTCCCCTTCAGTAGAATGGGAACTTTTTCAAGTCTTTTTCCGTCTTGAAAAAGTTCCCATTCGACTGAAGGGGACGAAACGCGTTGACGTCACAATCTATTCTCACCTGGAGATCCACGCTTGCAGACTTCAGTTTGTTCTACAGCAGCAGCAAAGCTTTCTACACGCTGCCGGCTACCTGCCGTATCACGCTGACCAGAACCTTTCAGCCGCATTTACCCAGTGCCGGTCACCGCCGACTGCTTACTATACTAGCCGGCTGAGGTACAGCATCCCCGCTCGCTGCCGGTCATCGACTGCCTCCACAGCAGCAGCGCAGCCTCCATACGCTACCGGTTACCTGCCGCCTCACGCTGACCTCACTTCCCAGCCGCACAAGCTCAGTGCCGGTCACCGCCGACTACTCCATATACTAGCTGGCTGAGGTACAGCATCCCCGCTCACCGCCGGACACTAGCTGCCTCCGCTAGCCGCTCTCCACGCTACAGCAGCACAGGTAACATCACTGGCTCACCGCCGATATTTGGACTCAACAAGTCAGCTGAAGTGCAGTGGAACCCCCCCCCCTCCGCTGCCGGCCATCAGCTGCCTCATCAAGCACCCTATCAATTACATCAGGGGAGCTGAACCCCCATCCAACGGAGCACCCGGTGAAATAAAACATCTCAAGCTACTCCTTTTCCGCCGTGGTCAGTGCGGGCAGTCCGTACTGAACCACTGGCTGGCTACACCGGCATTTGCCGAGAGGAGCACCAGGATCATTTAATAGTGGAGACATCATCCTCCCATACCAATTCCTGGCAACCGAGTGCTGGAGAATTTCCACTCCAATCATATCTACAAAGTATAACTACTAAGGGTGAGCATACAAATATATACCTGTGTCTGCAATTTCATGTGCATAATCGTTACTATCATTACTATTTTCTAACCTAACAAGTCCATTTATGACCTGGACATTCTGTTTCTCACTTTGTCTATAAAAGTGATCTGTTTATGAAACTGACTATAGTGTAACGAACCACCTTACTGGAAGTCTGCTGCTACTAAATATAAAGATATCTCCAACTAAATTGGATTTTCAACTTCATAGTTCAATATATTGTCTACAATCTTATTGTACCAGAATTTTTAATATGTTTTTATTTTGTTGATTGTAAATGTATTGCCAATTTTCTATTTTTTCATATAAAATAATTCAAATTACAAACAGTGTGTCCATTACTCATTCATCCTTTACAGCCATTTAGTGTGTCCAACATAATATTCATTTGGTCTATCAGCAGCGCAATTCACTCCAATACCCCCGCCCTATTCTTTATTCAGCCTTACCTACTATGTAACTATGTATGTAAAAATAGTATCTATCATCCGGGCTGGAATCCCCACAGTGACACCAAAGGAGTACCAACATTCCAAGCCTGCCAGTGTAAGACACCTGCCTTCATGGGACATCTTTGACCAAGTGGATGTACAATACATTGCTGGAATTTCCCGACTGTTGCGTCCCTCCTCCTGTAATCTGGACCCTGCCCCATCCAAGCTTTTTTTAGGGTGTATGGAAATAATCGGCCCTGCATTCGCAAAAATAGTTCAATGCTCTTTGCAGACAGGCGTTTTTCCCGAACCACTAAAGAGTTGTTGCTCCAAAACTATGGAACTCTCTTCCTCACACAGTGCGAGAAGCCCCCACTGTAGAATCCTTTAAAAATAGACTAAAGACATACTTATTTACTCAAGCATTTTACTGACATCCGCTGTTAAGCTTGTTTTGTATTTCGAGCTGTAAAGACAATGGTACAGCACTTTGAGTCCTATTGGGAGATTATTATTATTACAAGATTTAAAATAGCTGGGAGTCGGGACCTAGGGCTGCTGCAGTGCTCAGCCGGGTCAGCACAAGTGAGAAAAATATGTCAGAAATGACAGGGGGGGTCAGGGGCCCCGCTAAATCAGCCCATGCTTCTACCCCCTCTCTAACCAGGGCCAAACTAGGTTTTCTGGCACCCGTGGCAAGGCAGTCATTTGGTGTCGTCGTCGCCCCCTCCCCCCCCCCCCCCCCCAAAAAAAAACCCCACCACCACAACAACTATAGATTTTGTTTTGCCCTAAGGTTACAGAAATAACACCCATCAAATTTCTATTAATTTTTATTAAAATAAGCCCAAAAAAGAATGTACATACACAGCTGGTACTTTCACCTGATTTACCTGTGTGTGCACACTGCTGTGCCTAATACAGGGGTTCCCAATCTTTTTTGATTCACGGCACCCTAGAGAATCTGAATTTTTTTCATGGCACCCCTAGGTCCAAAAAAAATTAATTAGATTGGGTTTATATGCGATTCTTAGCGGCAATTATATGGTAAAGGGCAGGATTTGCTTCTGTTTGTACACATTCTATGATTGGCAGCCACCAGCACTGGTTTTGCTCATAAATAATTAACCATTAATAATTTGAGTTGGTCCTGGACCACCAAGCCGCGGCACCCCTGCATGTGTCCCGAGGCACCCCAGGGAGCCACGGCACACAGTTTGGGAACCACTGGCCTAATACATCCCTTGTGGCAGTTCCAAGACAGTAATACTGCTTCCATGGGTCTGCTGCCATGTCCCTGTAACCATTGTTTACCTAGTCCCCTGCAATGCTATCCTGCCCTTGTAATGCTGCTCTGTGCTTATAATGATACACATGCCTGCAATGCTGTCCTGTGCACTGTGCATGTAACCCCCATCCAGTACTTTGCCTCTCTCTCAGCACTTGCAGTTTTGACAGCTGCAGCTCTCTGCTTCATGCATAGTTACATAGTAGGTAAGGCTGAATAAAGACTTGCGTCCATCTAGTTCAACCTACTGTAGGTTTATTTATTTATTTATTTATTTATTAACAGTTTCTTATATAGCGCAGCATATTCCGTTGCGCTTTACAATAGTACAATAGTTTATAATAGCTTATACCTTGTTGTATGTTTGTTCTGATATTTTAAAGACAGATTATCCTTCATATTTGTACCCATGGATGTTTTTAACCAATAAATGTTTATCCAACTTTATTTTTTAATGAATTTATTGTGTCTGCCGACACCAGTGGCGTAAGTTTGTCTCAGTTGCCATGAGGCAACATTAATATTGGTGCCTCCCTCACACACACAACCTTAAATTTTACATTTTATTTATATATATATATATATATATATATATATATATATATATATTATTTTTTATTTTTTTTCCCTGAAATGTATGTGCTCTATATATAAATATTTAGAGAGATAGAAAGAGAGAACACATATTTCAGAACTCCATTACAAAAGAGATATTGACGGTTTTCAATTTACTGATTTAAACTTGCAGGGGAGGAGAAGTGCCCCCTTGGGAGCAGGAGCCCGGTGGCAGATGAATCCATTGCTTTCCAGAGTTCTGCCTCTGGCCGACACCACTTCTCCAGGAAGAGAGTTCCAAAGTTTGACTGCTCTGACCGTAAAGATTTTTTTTCTTCTAGTTGCACAAAATATTTTTTCTTCTAATCTAAACTCATGCCCTCACATCCTAGATTCATTTCTAGTAGAAAAAAGGTTATTTGACAGTTACTTATATTGGCCCTTGATATATTTGTACATGTTGAGCATGTCCCCTTAAACGTCTCTTCTCTAGTGTAAATAGTCCCAAATTGCTTAATCTTTCATGGTAGCTTAAATTCTCCATTCCCCTAATAAGCCTTGTTGCCCTTCTTTGGATATTTTCTAATTCTATGATGTCCTTTGTGTAGTGTGGGGCCCAGAATTGTACTCCATATTTGAGGTGAGGTCTAATCAACGCCTTGTACAGTGGCATAATTACTTCTGAGTCCCTAGTTTCCATGCCCCTTTTAATACATGCTAGAATTTTGTTGGCCTTTTTTGTTGCTTTATTACATTGAGCACTGCACCCCAGTTTGTTGTCTATTTGGACTCCTAGATCCTTTTCAAGTACTGATTTACCCAATTCCTTCCCACTTAGTTTATAACTAGTGCACTGGTTATGTCTCCCGAGGTGCATAACCTTGCATTTATCCTCATTGAACCTCATCTTCCACTTTTTTGCCCACTCATCTAGATTGTCAAGATCATTTTGAAGCGTGATGACATCTTCTGATGATTTAATAACTCTGCTCAGTTTTGTGTTGTCTACAAAGATGGATATATTGCTGAGTAACCCCATCCCAATATCGTTATTGAAAATGTTAAATAAAATGGACCCTAGAACCGAACCCTGTGGCACTCCACTTAGTACTGGTATCATATTTGATACGGCACTGTTCACAACCACTCTTTGTTCTCTATTACACAGCCAGTTCCCTACCCATCTACAGATATTTGCCCCTAATCCCAGGTCCTCCATTTTATTTATCAACCTCTTGTGTGGTACTGTATCAAAAGCTTTAGCAACATCTAGGTAGATCACATCTACAGCATTTCCATTATCAAGGTTTTTGCTAACCTCCTCATAGAAACCTAGTAAATTAGTTTGGCATGAGCGATTTTTCACGCTCCCAATGTCCCTGTTCCCCTTTCCCCACAACATCATCCTCCAACTCCTGCACCTCCTCTCAGCCAGCCTGCTGCCCCCGGTTATCGCTATAATGGAACCTACTTAGAGATTCACATAGAGTATCCTGAAGCCGTGTGCTGCTGCCAGGGCCGGCCCCGTGGCAATTTTTATGGAGGGGGCAGGAACAGAGAATAGCTGGTTCAGGTGGGGCAGAGGGTGGGCTGGTACAAGTAAGGGGCAAAGGAGGGGTTGGTACAGCTAGAGGACAGATAGGGGTATGGGACTGGTAGGGGGCAAAGGGAGGGCTGGGACAGGTAGGGGGCAGAGGATGGGCTAGGACAGGTAGGAGGAAGAGGTGAGCTGGTACAGGTGGGGGGCTGGTTGGGGCAAAAGGGGACTGGGACTGGTAGGGGGCAAAGGGAGGGGCTGGGACAGGTAAGAGGCAGAGGGGGGTTGGTACAGATAGAGGACAGATGGGGTATGGGACTGGTAGGGGTAAATAGGAGGTCTGGGGCAGAGGGAGGACTAGGACAGGTAGGGGGCAGAGGGAGGACTAGGACAGGTAGGGGGCAGAGGGAGGGCTGGTACAGGTGGGGGGCAGAGGGGGGTTGGTACAGCTAGATGGCAGAGGGGGGACTGGGACTGGTAGGGGGCAAAAGGGGACTGGGACTGGTAGGGGCAAAGGGAGGGCTGGGACAGGTAGGGGCAGAGAAGGGGTTGGTGCAGCTAGAGGGCAGGTGGGGGAATTGAACTGGTAGGGGGCAGAAGGGGACTGGGACTGGTGTGGGGGGTTGGAACAGCTAGAGGGCAGAGGGTAGGTAGGCTGGTACAGATAGGGGCAGAGGGTGGGCTAGTAAAGATAGGGGCAGAGGGTGGCCTGGGACAGCTGTGGAAGAGGCAAGTGTTCTCACTGTGAGTTATAGTTCATGCCGGGCTGTAGCTGCTGACCTTCCTGTCCCTTTTACAGAAAAAATTCCTTGCAGGCTGCAAGATTGGTAATAAGTCAACTTGCCGCTAGCAGGAACCCCAGCGCTTTTGGTTTAAGGTCAAATGAATTTAAACCATGTGGTAAGATCAATCAAATATATATCAGCTGCTGCAGACAACACCTGTGGGTTTTGCCTTTACCCACAAAATGTTCAACACGATGAAACAGAAATAGGAAAAAAAGGGGGATGGTGTGTTTTGCGCTGCTGAATATATGTATAAATTTAAAGAATATACTCCGGCCAAATGACCAACGTGCAGAGAATGAATGACACGGACACACTGCTTATACAGTATAAATTTATATATATATTAACCCCTTCCCGCCGCAGCCTGTTTTTGCCTTCCTGACAGAGCCCTTTTTTTCAAATCTGACAGGTATCACTTAAGTGGGGATAACTTTTTTTGCTTTAACTTATCCCAGTGATTTTGAGATTGTTTTCTCGTGACACATTGTACTTCAAGTTAGTGGTAAATTTGGGTCGATACAGTCTGTGTTTTTTTGTGAAAAATACCAAAATGTCGTAAAGAAATGGAAAATTTAGCAATTTTCAAAATGTAAAATTTTCTGCTTGTGAGACAAATAATCATACCACTCAAAATAGTTATTAACTAACATAGACCATATGTCTACTTTATGTTGCCATCATTATTTCAACCTCCTTTTAATTTTTTTGGACACTAGGAGGCTTAAAATATGAATAGCAAATTCTCAAATTTTCAAGAAAATTTCAAACACTGATTTTTTTAGGGACCAGTTCAGTTCTGATGTGACTTTGAGGGACTTGTATGTGAGACACCCCCATAAATGATGCCATTTCAAAAACTGCACCCCTCACAGTATTCAAAACAGCATTTTGGAAGTTTGTTAACCCTTTAGGTGTTTCACAGGAATTAAAACAAAGTGTAGGTGAAATTTCAAAATTTCATTTTTTTTTGCAGATTTGCAATTTTAATACATTTTTCTAAGGAACACAGTAGATTTTACTAGAGAAATGTGACTAAAAATTGATTCCCCCAATTCTTTTGTTTTCAAAAATATCCTATATGTGGCCCTAGTGTGCACGTTGACCAAACTACAGGCTTCATAATAGAAGGAGCACCTACTTGATTTTGGAGCCTCCTTTTTATGAGATTATTTTTTAGGCACCATGTAGGTTTCTAGGCACCATAAGATGCTAAAAGTTAGGAACCCCCCCACAAGTGACCCCATTTTGCAAACTACACCCCTCAGGGAATTCATCTAGGGGTATAATGTACATTTCAAACCCCCAGGGGTTTCACCAATTGTGGTACAACTGGGCAGTGAAAATGAAAAATAAAATTTTTTTACACAAAAATGCAGTTCTGGCTCAAAATTTTTCATTTTCACAAGGAATGAAGGAGAAAAAGCACCCCAAAATCTGTGCCCCAATTTCTCCCGAGTATGGCAATGCCTCACATGTGACCAAAAAATACCATTTGGGTGCATGGCAGGACTCAGAAGGGAAGGAGTGATTTTTGTATTTTGCAGCTCAGATTCTGTTGGAATTTTGGTGGGTGCTATGTCGCATTAGCAAGACCCCCAAAGCACCAATACAGTGGAAGCTCCCCACAAGTGACCCCATTTTGCAAACTACACCCCTCATGGAATTCATCTAGGGGTATAGTGTACATTTCAAACCCCCAGGGGTTTCACCAATTTTGATACAACTGGGCTGTGCAAATGAAAAATTAAATTTTTTTACACAAAAATGCAGTTCTGGCTCAAAATTTTTCATTTTCATAAGGTATGAAGGAGAAAAAGCACCCCAAAATCTGTGCACCAATTTCTCCCGAGTATGGCAATGCCTCACATGTGACCAAAAAATACCATTTGGGTGCATGGCAGGACTCAGAAGGGAAGGAGTGATTTTTGTATTTTGCAGCTCAGATTCTGTTGGAATTTTGGTGGGTGCTATGTCGCATTAGCAAGACCCCCAAAGCACCAATACAGTGGAAGCCCCCCACAAGTGACCCCATTTTGCAAACTACACCCCTCATGGAATTCATCTAGGGGTATAGTGTACATTTCAAACCCCCAGGGGTTTCACCAATTTTGATACAACTGGGCTGTGCAAATGAAAAATTACATTTTTTTACACAAAAATGCAGTTCTGGCTCAAAATTTTTCATTTTCATAAGGTATGAAGGAGAAAAAGCACCCCAAAATCTGTGCACCAATTTCTCCCGAGTATGGCAATGCCTCACATGTGACCAAAAAATACCATTTGGGTGCATGGCAGGACTCAGAAGGGAAGGAGTGATTTTTGTATTTTGCAGCTCAGATTCTGGTGGAATTTTGGTGGGTGCTATGTCGCATTAGCAAGACCCCCAAAGCACCAATACAGTGGAAGCCCCCCACAAGTGACCCCATTTTGCAAACTACACCCCTCAGGGAATTCATCTAGGGGTATAGTGTACATTTCAAACCCCCAGGGGTTTCACCAATTTTGATACAACTGGGCTGTGCAAATGAAAAATTACATTTTTTTACACAAAAATGCAGTTCTGGCTCAAAATTTTTCATTTTCACAAGGAATGAAGGAGAAAAAGCACCCCAAAATCTGTGCCCCAATTTCTCCCGAGTACGGCAATGCCTCACATGTGACCAAAAAATACCAGTTGGGTGCATGGCAGGACTCAGAAGGGAAGGAGTGATTTTTGGATTTTGCGGCTCAGATTCCGGTGGAATGAATGGTGGGTGCTATGTGGCATTAGCAAGACCCCCGAAGCACGGTGAAATGATGAACCTAATAATCCATAGATGTGTGGTATATTTTAAAACACTCCTTTATACATAGGCCGGGTTTGTCGGGGCAAGTGTCACACTGGAAAATAGTTTGCTTTCTTATTCCCTTTTTATAGCAAACTTTGCACCTTTTTTGTGTCCTGCCCTTTTTTCCAGTGGAGGGGATTTCATCAGGAAAATGCTGCCCTGGTACAATACGGGGGCCAGTACTAGAAGTACTGGGGCCCTCTGCCTGCTGGTTCCCAAATATTAGGCTGTTTATGACTTCCTCTTGAAAGTGCATAAATGTCCCCCTCTGGCTGGTAGAACGGAATAGCACGTAACCGTTATACAGTGCCATCTGGATGATATACACAGCCAGCTTCTTGTACCAGATTTTTGTTTTCCGCAGGGTACTGTACGGCTTCAGTACCTGATCTGAAAGATCCACTCCGCCCATGTACTTATTGTAATCCAGGATACAATTAGGTTTTGAGGTGTGGGTACTGGTACCTCGTACAGGGACGGAGGTGGTACTGTCTCCGTGAATTGTTGTCAGTATAAGGACATCCCTCTTGTCCTTATATTTGACCAACAACATATTTTCGGTGGATTGTGCCCTGCTTTCACCCCTTCTCATTACTTGGGCAATGTGCGTTTTTGGGAGGCCTCTTTGGTTCTTGCGCACAGTACCGCAAGCTGCTGTACCTCTTGAACCAAGGGCCTTAAACAGGGGGATGCTAGTGTAAAAGATATCCACATAGAGGTGATAACCTTTATCCAGGAAGGGGTGCAAAAAATCCCAGACAATTTTTCCACTAACACCTACGAGGGAGGGGGGGCATTCTGGCGGTTCAATTCTTGAATCCTTCCCTTCATATACCCTAAACCTGTGAGTGTACCCTGAGGTGCTTTCACACAGCTTATACATTTTTATGCCATACCTTGCCCTCTTACTGGGAAGGTACTGGCGGAATTTAACCCTTCCTTTAAAATGTATAAGGGACTCGTCTATGCAAATGAATTTATCTGGGATGTACATCTCTGGAAATTTGGCACTGAAATGATCAATGACCGGCCTGACTTTGAATAGCCGGTCAAAGGTGGGATCATCTCTGGGTGGGCACTGTGCATTATCGTTGTAATGCAAAAATTTAAGGATTAACTCAAAACGAGTCCGGGTCATGGCCATACGGTAAAGTGGGGTGCTGTACAGAACATCTGTACTCCAATATTGCCTAATTTCTGGCTTTTTTACTATGCCCATATGAAACACCAGACCCCAAAACGTCATCATCTCTACTGCATCTACAGGGGTCCACCTAGCAAATGATGACGTGGGGTTTTGAGCAATAAACTGCTGGGCATATAAATTAGTTTGGTCCACCATTAAATTTATAAAATCATCAGAGAAAAATAATTTGAAAAAGTCAATTTCTCTGAGACCTGTGGAATCAAATTGGATTCCTGGGATGGCCAAAAACTCAGGAACCTGGGGCTCAAAATTGTCTGGTGGTGGGGTCCATACGAGATCAATTATTGGGGGGGGGGTCTCAGCTGCTCTACGGGGGCGTCTTTGAGGGGGTCCCTCATCACTAGAGGAGGAAGAGGAGCTTAAGATGAATCCTTCAAATTCCCCGCTTGCCTCACTGGCTGTGTCAGAGTCAGAGGCAAACATGGCATATGCCTCCTCCGCTGAATACATTCTTCTGGATGACTGGGATGACATTTGGGATGACATTTGGGATGCCATTTTTATTTTTGTGTTTCTGGTAGTGAAATGTTTCAACACGTGTATAGTGTAGGGGGGGGTACAAACTTTATTTCAACCCGGGGGGGTATGTAGTGTGTAGTGTGTATGTAGTGCAGAAAAAAAAATAAAAAAAAAGGTCCTGCGCCAAAAATTGAGCACAGATGTTGGTCAGTAACGTCCGTCACTGAACAGCGCTCAAAGGCAACAGGAATTTGATAAAAAAAAAAAAAATAGATCAACCCTGTGCCGAAAAAGCTGATCAGTGATGTACGTCACTGATCAGCGCACAGTGGCCACAGGACACCCACAAAATCACAGTGTGTGTAAAAAAAAAAATTAAAAAAAGACCCCACAGCACCCTCAAAAAAAAAAAAAAAGGTGATCAGTGATGCGACACTGATTACCAGTGAGGGGCAGCAGGTGCACAACCTTTGGTGCAACTGACAGTGCAACTGGCAGCAACTGACAGGTATATATAAAAAAAAAACCTGCACCCCCAAAAAGTTGCTGATCAGCACAAAAGGGGGGGTAGCAGACACAAAATATAGCACTCTCTATCACTCTCTGTCACTATCTCTCTCTATCTCTCTATCTCTCACTATCTATCACTATCTATCACTCTATGACACTGCAGCAGCAGCACTGACAGTTATATATATAAAAAAAAACCCTGCACCCCCAAAAAGTTGCTGTTCAGCACAGATATACTGATCAGCACAAAAGGGGGGGTAGCAGACACAAAATATAGCACTCTCTATCACTCTCTGTCACTATCTCTCTCTATCTCTCTATCTCTCTATCTCTCACTATCTATCACTCTATGACACTGCAGCAGCAGCACTGACAGGTATATATATAAAAAAAAAACCTGCACCCCCAAAAAGTTGCTGATCAGTTAATTTATACTGATCAGCACAAAAGGGGGGGGCAGCAGTCAGTTGCACACGCAGCACAGCTGTATATATATATAAAAAAAAAAACCAGCACCCCCAAAAAGTTGCTGATCAGCACAGATATACTGATCAGCACAACAGGGGGGGGCAGCAGACACAAAATATAGCACTCTCTGTCACTATCTCTCTCTATCTCTCTCTATCTCTCTCTATCTCTCTATCTATAACTCTATCACGCAGCAGCAGCAGCACAACACAGGAAGTCACAAGAAGTCAGATCCAGGAAGCATCCAGCACGCTACAAGCAGTGATCAGGTGATCAGGTAAGTATTTGCAAGGATCAGGTCAGTATATCACGGCAGATAGGCACGGTGACCGCACTGCACGCAATTCCAGACCGGAATGGCGTCTGCAGTGCAGTCACCGTTAGTTTAAATCACCCTCCATGGCTGTGATTGGTCCGTCGGTCCGACGAACCAATCACGGCCTTTGGGGGCGGGTGGGGTGAGGTGGGGTGACACCAGTGTCACCCTTACACCCCGTGGTGATTGGTGCTGTACTTTACAGCACCAATCACCACCGATCCCTGTGTCACCGGCGAACGTTATTCGCCGGTACACAGAAAACGCTGTAATTGGCTGTTCACATTTGAACAGCCAATCACAGCGATCGCCGACGGGGGGGAGGCATCGCCACCCCCCCGGGCATGCAGGGACATGTCTGCTGTCAGGGACAGCAGACATGTTTAAACTGTCACCGCGTCTATAGACGCGGTGACAGTTTAAAGCCATGACGTACATTTATGCCATGCGTCGGGAAGTACATCCCGGCCATGACGTAAATGTACGTCAAATGTCGGGAAGGGGTTAAAAGGGCATCAAGTAATACACAAATTACAGTACATAAGAAAAACAAAAAATGTGAAAGATAAATAAATGAACACAGTAGAAATAGATACAATAAATCTGTATTAAATAGATTGATTAAAAATAAATAAAAAAGAAAAATTATATACTGTAGGTACAGAACCTAAGGATAGGTAGTTCTTAATAGAAATAGGGCTGGACGAATGCTTGGGGTGCTCCGCTGTTTAGTAAGCCACACAAATGGTAAAAGCCTGTTAATTAGTAAGCGTCTAGCAGAAATGCTGTTATCCGGATATTGTTAATATTTGTTAGTGAATTGAAAGTCCAAAGAACAGTTATTGTTTGTACATTGGTATGATGTAGGGTCAACAGTCATTTAGCATGTATGGAAAACACGCATTTAAGATGGATTATGGCCGGACTCCACATAAATAGAAGTTAGTATGCAGTAATTTAAGACAGGGTTTCTAGGTTTTGTCTCACCCCGTTTAAGCAGCAGTCAGTGACACTTGCCAGGTCTGTTGGTTGCTCCGTTCACGGAGGAAGGAAAGCGGCCGGTAGTTGTCCTCTGTGGGTGACCTCTCCTAGGTGCTGGCAGCTAGTGGATCCTTCTCAGGGAAAGGGAGCGTCCCGAGTGTACATGCGGCAATAGTTAATACTGGGCGCAGGTCCTGATAGAGCACCAGAAAGCTGTAAATACAGCGTGTTTGCAGGCAGCAGGGGACAGCCCCAACGTCCTGGTATAGTGACGTCAACGCGTTTCGTCTCCTTGGTAACGTGGAGACTTTCTCAAGACGGATACTGACGATTGGTCAGTGTTCTATTTATACGTTTCGAGTGTGTTCTATTGAGCTCATTAAACCATTAGCCCTATTCATTAGGTAATAATATATATATATATATATATATATATATATATATATATATATATATATATATATATATATATAGAGATAGATACAGATACTTTGTTTAAAAAATGTAAACAATTGTATAATTCTACGATAGTGTTACTTTATTAAAAAGCAGTGTGTCCGGTTAATACATATAATGCAGCCTCCTTCATTAACTTCAAGATATAATTTATTCTAATTAGAAGCTCTCAAGGATTAACCCAAACATGGTTAACCCTTGGAGGCACAATCATTCAGCTACAGTGGTGCCGTTAATTGATACATATGTAATGGGAGGTTGTGAATGACTCCTTTTTTGTCCTATCAAAGCGGACTTTAATATTCCAAATGTACAAACTATAAGAATGCACCTACTAATCTACAATAGGTCTTTTGGGGACTGTAAACCTGAACATCTCTGATTTAACCAATACTGGTACCCAATCTTTGGGGTCTCCTCTACAAGTTAATTTAAATAACTAAATAAATAAATAAATTGATCAATATGTATAGTATGGATAAGTATTTAACAAATAATTGGACACTGCATGAGGATTTACCCCATATAGAGAAAATATATTGTCATTTTGCTGGTTGCTGTACCATAGAAGAAATAAGGATTCCCTCTACATGCAAGTGCATCCTAATTGAATACTATATCTGTAGGTTTAAAGACATACTCGTGGTACAATCTTTTTAGTAATAATAACAATAGTGCTTAGTACTTATTACTCATTCTCTGGTCATAATTATATGTTACTATTAGATAATCTCTCTCTGCTGCGATATTTGTATATTAATGAAATAACTTTGTACTATAGATTAACGGCACCACTGTAGCTGAATGATTGTGCCTCCAAGGGCTAACCATGTTTGGGTTAATCCTTGAGAGCTTCTAATTAGAATAAATTATATCTTGAAGTTAATGAAGGAGGCTGCATTGTATGTATTAACCGGACACACTGCTTTTTAATAAAGTAACACTTTCGTAGAATTATACAATTGTTTACATTTTTTAAACAAAGTATCTGTATCTATATATATATATATATATATATATTACCTAATGAATAGGGCTAATGGTTTAATGAGCTCAATAGAACACACTCCAACGTATAAATAGGACACTGACCAATCGTCAGTATCCGTCTTGAGAAAGTCTCCACGTTACCAAGGAGACAAAACGAGTTGACGTCACTATACCAGGACGTTGGGGCTGTCCGCAGCTGCCTGCAAACACGCTGTATTTACAGCTTTCTGGCGCTCTATCAGGACCTGCGCCCAGTATTAACTATTGCTGCCTGTACACTCGGGACGCTCCCTTTCCCTGAGAAGGATCCACTAGCTGCAGGCACCTAGGAGAGGTGACCCACAGAGGACAACTACCGGCCGCTTTCCTCCTTCCGTGAACGGAGCAACCAACAGACCTGGCAAGTGTCACTGACTGCTGCTTAAACGGGGTGAGACAAAACCTAGAAACCCTGTCTTAAATTACTGCATACTAACTGCTATTTATGTGGAGTCCGGCCATAATCCATCTTAAATGCGTGTTTTCCATACATGCTAAATGACTGTTGACCCTACATCATACCAATGTACAAACAATAACTGTTCTTTGGAACAATATCCGGATAACAGCATTTCTGCTAGACGCTTACTTATTAACCGGCTTTTAACCATTTGTGTGGCTTACTAAACAGCGGAGCACCCCAAGCATTCGTCCAGCCCTAGTTATATTAAGAACTACCTATCCTTAGGTTCTGTACCCACAGTATATAATTCCCCTTTTTTATTTATTTTTAATCAATCTATTTAATACAGATTTATTGTATCTATTTCTATTTTTACTGTGTTCATTTATTTATCTTTCACATTTTTTGTTTTTCTTATGTACTGTAATTTGTGTATTACTTGATGCCCTTTTAATATATAGAAAAATTTATACTGTATAAGCAGTGTGTCCGTGTCATTCATTCTCTGCACGTTGGTCATTTGGACGGAGTATATTCTTTAAATTTATACATATATTCAGCAGCGCAAAACACACCATCCCCCTTTTTTTTCCTCTTCCTGTCCCTTTTGCTCAATCTGGCACATACACAGTGCTGGATGCTGGAGTGGAAAACTGTGCAGGAAGCTGTGTAATCAGAGGTGCTGGGCTGGAGTTTGTGACTGCCTGAAGAGCCATCCACACTGGTTCCTAGTGCCCACCTGCTTCTGTCAATGAGTAATGCCTTCTCTCTACCCCATCTCTCCTATAGCAGTCCGTGGGGTAGATTTATTATTCGGCGATCAGGGGAATCTGCGCTATCCCCGTGCGTTATAGCAGGGGATAGTGCTTCCCCTGATCTATCACACCCGCCGAGCGTTTACTCTAACGCCGGCGGTGTGGGGCAGGAGGCATAGCGCAGGGGCGAGGTGATATTTTGCACTGCGCCCCTGCCTCCTGCCAGATTTATGAACGGTCAGCATCGCTGACCGTTCCGCCGCCTGCAGCTGTCGACTTCGCCAGCTGCAGGCGGCGATGCCCTATATCTAACAGCAGGGACAGCACTGTCCCTGCTGCTGGCGCTGAGCTGCGCTGGGATCTCACGAGTCTAGCGAGATCCCGCGCATGCGCAGTCAGCCGGCCGGGGGGGAAGGAGACGGCGCATCAGTATTAACTGATGCGCTGTCTCCAGGAGGGACATCGCCGGAGGGGGGAGTTAGCGCTCCCCCACTCCGGCGGCAAGATCTTAATAGATCTTGTCGGTGTCCCCTCCTGCTTCGCCTCGCTAATGAGGCGAAGCAGGAACTGTTATAGCGGCGACAGGCGCCGCTATAATAAATCTACCCCCGTGTTCCTTCCCAGGCATTTTCTCTTACCTATGCTGCTGCTGCGGAGATCAGACAGAGCATGTCTAGGCATTGCTGCTGGCTCCTTCCTGTCTAGGACAGCAGGCTCAGAGGGCAATGTGCTGGGTTAGAGAGGGGGTAGTAGTGTAATAGCTTACATTGTGCATGGGGATTGCAGTGTGCACACCCAGCTGTACCGCTGCCCCGACTCCCCGCACCGGCCATGGAGAGGTCCAAGAACTTCCAGATTGTCGTGCTGCTATCCATAGACTTTTGCTGCTGCCCCCCCCCCCCCCCCAGGTCCAGATGTCACCGTTGGCTCTGGTCACCTCGCTGTCCTCCTCCCTGTCAGCCTCCGGGAGCCTGGCCTCCAGGGGCGGATCCAGGATAAAATGACAGGGTGGGCACCATGATTAAAGAGGGTTTGGGTAGGGGAGGGGCGATGTTAGTGGTGCCAGTGTACATGCTAAGAGAGCGGCAGAGAGAGGGTGGGTATGGGATTAAAATAGGCCCTGGCATTTAAAGTATGCAGGCCCACCATGCCGACAAAAGTGAAGGATGTAGTTCTGCGCGCGCTGAAGTCGTGCTCCTGAAAAGGGGGTGTGACCACTCAACAGAGGGCGTGTTGTTGAGTGTAGTGTACAACACCATATACAACTTCTACACATTATGCAACAAAATACTAGACCCCATTATACTTGCCCCTTGCACATGATGCAAAATGGAATGAGCCAAAATTACCTTAATGCCACATTGATTGTGTCAAAATAAACATAATGCCAAATGGATTGTGTCAAAATTCACAAAATGCCACATGGATTGTGTCAAAATTCACATAATGCCACATGGATTGAGACAAATTCATAAAATGCCATACGGATTGAACCAAAATTCACATAATGCCACACGGATTGAGCCAAAATTCACATAATGCCAAACGGATTGAGCCAAAATTCACATAATGCCACACGGATTGAGCCAAAATTCACATAATGCCACACGGATTGAGCCAAAATTCACATAATGCCACACGGATTGAGCCAAAATTCACATAATGCCAAATGGATTGTGTCAAAATTCACAAAATGCCACATGGATTGTGTCAAAATTCACATAATGCCACACGGATTGAGACAAATTCATAAAATGCCATACGGATTGAACCAAAATTCACATAATGCCACACGGATTGAGCCAAAATTCACATAATACCACACGGATAGAGCCAAAATTCACATAATGCCACACGGATTGAGCCAAAATTCACATAATGCCACACGGATTGAGCCAAAATTCACATAATGCCACACGGATCGAGCCAAAATTCACATAATGCCACAGGGATTGAGCCAAAATTCACATAATGCCACACGGATTGAGCCAGAATTCACATAATGCCACACAGATTAAGCCAAAATTCACAATACGCTTTATAAACAGGGACATTGTCCACCAATGGCGCACAT
The DNA here is from genome assembly GCF_055691185.1 of Crinia signifera. NCBI lineage: Eukaryota > Metazoa > Chordata > Amphibia > Anura > Myobatrachidae > Crinia > Crinia signifera. Next base: position 168,843,615 of record NC_139218.1, on the reverse strand, counting down.
TAAACATTTACACCATAATGTCCATTAAAAGTTAAGTTGCACGCCATTATGTCCATTATGTATTATGCCAAACACCATAATGCCTATTAAAAATATTGCTACATAAGTGCTGCTTATCTACATGCTCATTGCCAAGGGTTCCATGCTCATTGCCAGAAGTTCCATGCTCGTTGCCATGTGGGATTACATGCTCATTGCCAAGGGGAAATACATGCTCGTGGTAAATGGGGGACTGCCGCCGCCAGGCAGAAGTGATAGCCACTGACAGTGGCAGAGCCTGGCTGTATTCAGAGCACTGCAGGTGCCGGCTATTTGAATAATACCCCTTTCACACCAGAAAATGCATTCCCAGGTTGGCCCCTTTTACACCAGCCTAGTCCCTGAATTTTCTGGTGTGATGGGGAGAAAAAAACACCCCTCCCCCCCTTTAACCAGTTATCTCATTTAACCGGCTATATCTTCGGAACAAACTGACCCATTTACATGAGACAAGTATATTGAAGAACTTTTGAGTGGGCTTTGAATGATTTTGGTCCTGTGAAACTGGAACGTTTGGTTCCAGAGTAATCTGCCCTCAAAGAACATGAACAGCCATGAAAGTACATTTCAAAAATAAAAAAATTGGTTTACACGCAATATCTCTGGAACAGATTGATCAATATGGACCAGCCTGGTATCATATTGAAGGCCCAGTGATTTAAAAATGAATGAGATCAAGCACAAGCTTCTGTGATGCCAGCGCGGGAACTGGCAGCTGTCGGAAATGGGTGGGGGTCAGAATTGACAGGTCCCATATTATCCTATGGGGGAAAAACGTTACAGCTTTGCCAGGCGATATCTCCGGTTCCCGGGGAGCTAGAGACACGGGGCTTGGTTAGTTGGAAAGCCCTGGTCCTCAGCTACAAACTGATGGGCTTACACCCGCAGGCGGCTTTCTTTGGGCACTGTACTGTACTGTGCTGTACTGCACACAGACCTCCACACATTGACAGCTCAGTCACTGAGTATATGCTGAGTATGAATGAGCCACCAGCGCAACCCACTCACTGTCCCCCCAGTACCTCAATGCTGGCCAGGTGAAAGTTTACGGAGAGGTTCTGGCCACACAGACTGCTTCACAGTCGGCCATCTTTGTACACCTATTAGAAGCCTCTCTGTTTACACCCAATAGAGGGGTTTAGGGACACTAGGTGTCCAAAGAGGGTGCCTAGAAAGGAGTGGGATTGCTTTAGCTGCAGTTTTGGGAATTTGGGTGTCAAGCCCAAATAATATAAAAGGGTACTTATGTATTATCCGGCGCCCCCATGTTAAATGCACCCCATTTTTTGATACCCCTACTATCCAACTACGCATGGAGTTGATTTTATATAGTGTGGCGAGCGCGGCGAGCGGACGCGGTCTCATAAGAAAAACGGGAGCCCAGATATTACATAAGTACCTATAAAAGTACAGAAACAAGGAGGGTGAAACCGCGCTGTCTAAAAACATGCAACAGGTTTAAAAAGACAATTTTAATAAAAGAATATAAATAAAAAGTATCAAGTAAATTCATTAAATTATTCCATTATGGAAATGTGGGGATGCAGTTAAGATCCCGGCGGTCGGGATCCTGGTGTTCAGAATCCCGACGCCGGAATCCCGACACATTCTCCCTCCGTGGGTGTCCACGACACCCATGGAGGGAGAATAAATTAGTGTGCCGAGCGTAGCGAGGCACCGGGCCTGCTGCGTAGCGAGCGCAGCGAGCCTGCAAGGGGGGGCGATCCCCGCCCCCCTTGTCGGGATTTCGGCAGTCGGGATTTCAGCATCGGGATTCTGAACGCCGGGATCCCGACCGCCGGGATTCAGTACTGAATCCGAAATGTTGGTACCAGAAAATAAAAAAATAGTGCATGAATAGTCACCCAAAGTTCAGGATGGTGTCCTGTGTCCGTTCCTATAGTGCTTCCTTAATGGAAAATCCCAATATTTGGAGGCCGATTTGAAAGGACTTTTTTAGGAGAGATTGCAGTCTCCAACCCAAGGAGCGCCTGTTGGTTAGGGGCTCTACCTGGTTCGCTTGATATTTGTATGTCCTGTTGGCCACGGCTGCTGGGGTTTTTCAGGAAGCTGGTCCGGTCTCAAGAGATGGGGACAATATTGGAGTCCAGAAGATGGGTGTCTTGGCTCTGTTCCACCAACACTTTTCGCTTTACAGCTTTTTCAAGGTGATATCTGGGGTACCATGTGTCAGTGTTTTATACCCAGAGTAATGGGGTAGAAAATTAACACCTGTTGCATGTCAATTCTAAAAATATGTTCATTTCATATATCAGGACCCGTTTCCGGACTTCTGGTTGCATCATTTCCGGTTTTGTGAACACCCCCTGCTGGGGGCCACCGCGCAGGCGCAACAAGTTGAAAAGCCCTATTTTTATAATGGGGCATGTTTTACTAAATAATAAAAACCTGTAACTATCTGGAAAACCTTAAGGTTTGCCAAAAGGCACTACACTGGGACAAAATCTATCTAATAAAACAAACCCCAAGTCTTAATTCTTCCTCTACCCTGAGTTATGCCTTCCCAAAAATCCCCTCATAGACTCTAATGAAAAACGATGTCAATAAGCCATTTCTGAAGTGTTAGAAAAAAACTGACAGTTGGAAGTTTAGATTGCTCCTTGCTAATTTTTTATTATATTGCCTGGAAATTTGGCAAGCATCGGTTGACGATTCTATGCATCCGTGCAAAATTTCAGCTCAGTAAGTCCAGTCACTTTTGGGGTGTAGCCCCTCAAACACCATGCCCCCATCTCAAAAGTTCCCTATGGGAAAAGTGGCCTTATAATATAGTGTCCGTTTGTGTCTCCTAAACACTGCCTTCTGTTGGTAGCAAATTAAACTACATCTCTTTCTCTATCACACATACACAAACACAATCACAATCACTAGCTTTCAAAGCATTAGCTTCGAGCGGACTTACTATATGTTCATACTTTACCAGAGGGGTGTATCCCTTTGTATTTCTGTATATACTGTATTACTATTATACCAGATACATTAGGAGGATTATTCCAGGCATATAAAATTTACCTCTTGCAAGTTAAAAATTCTGTATAAAGTAAGGGGGGGTACACACCAGAACGATTAGGGCTCAATTCTATCAATCTGGATCCAATTCCGACCGATTGGATGCAGATTGTATGTAGATTGGGCATGTTTAGATCCGATTCCGATGCACGTCCCCGCTGTCGTTTAGTCGTTTTACAGATCCTATCTGCTGCAAGTAGGATCTGTAAAAGATCCATTCAACTGGATACAGACTCAGATCGGATTGGATGCAGATCGTTAACAGATTGTTAGCAAACATCACACAATCTGATTGTGCAAACATCACACAATCTGCTAACGATCTACTAACAATCAGGATCGTTCTGGTGTGTACCAGGCCTAAGAATTATCTCTCAGGTAAACCAAGTCACACATAGAAAGCTTCTTACAATATCAGTTTCAGGTACTATCTTACATATTCAAATTTACATAACACACACCATCCAAAAGGGGATATGGTCATTAGGTCTACAGTAACTAGGTCAACTAGCATTGGGTCGACACCGCTATGTCGACATGCAGCAAGGTCAACATGGGCTAGGTCGACAGTCAAAATATTGACATGGGGTTTTTCACTGTTTTTTGAGCCGACATGTGCCGACAGGTGGTATTTCATGTCCAAAAATCTACTGGGGCGTGGTGGGAGAATAAAATAGTGTGCCGAGTGTATCGAGGCACCATGCCCGAAGCATTGTGAGCCATGCGGTGCACTTCAAACTGTGTCCATGTCGACATTCGGGTAAAAAAAAACAGTGAAAACCCTTTGACTGTCGACCTAGTCCATGTCGACCTAACGCTTGTGTCAAGCTAACGCTTATGTCGACCTAATGTCATGTCGACCTAGACACATGTCGACCTAGACACATGTCGACCTAGACCCATGTTGACCTTGACCCATGTCGACCTTGACCCGTTTAGACCTTGCTGCAAGTCTACCTAGTGGTGTCGACCCAATGCTTGTCGACCTAGTTATAGTCAACTAAACAATCCCAACCCCCGAAAGGTATGAATGTTTGTTTTAAAGGAATTTAAGAATGTACTGCATGGATGGAATGGATTAGTATTTCACAGGTCTCAGATTAGGTTCAAGTACTGTATCTTTCTGAGTAAAATCGTATTCATAATAATATATCAATTCTTCCACATTTCTCTGACATTAACAGGTAACCTGTATAGCTATTCTTGCTTGTGTGTATGTATGTGTGTATATACACTACCGTTCGAAAGTTTGGTGTCATCCAGACAATTTTGTGTTTTACATGAAAACTGACTTTTATTTATCAAATGAGTTGCAAAAGGAATTGAACATTATAGTCAAGACATTGGCAAGGTTAGAAATTATGATTTTTATTTAAAATAATAATTTTGTTCTTAAAACTTTGCTTTAGTCAAAGAATGCTCCTTATTTCAGCAATTACATCAATGCTGACCTTTGGCATTCTAGCTGTTAATTTGTTGAGGTAATCTGAAGAAATTTCACCCCATGCTTCCTGAAGCACCTCCAACAAGTGGGATTGGCTTAATGGGCACTTCGTGCGTACCATACTCTCAAGCTGCTACCACAACAGCTCTATAGGGTAGAGATCTGGTGACTGCTCTGGCCACTCCATTACAGACAGAATACAAGCTGCCTGCTTCTTCCCTGAATAGTTATTGCATAATTTGTAGGTGTGCTTTGGGTCATTGTCCTGTTGTAGGAGGAAATTGTCTCCAATCAAGCGCTTTCTACATGGTATGGCATTGCAAAATTGAGTGAGTACCCTTCCTTATTCAAAATCAATTTAACCTTGTACACATCTCCCACTTTACCAGCATTTTCTCCGTAATCGCGATTATCTGTATTAAGCTTGTTGGCTTTAAAACGAATAAGGTCAGCCTTGTATTTTTCGACCTGCTGGCCAAGCGTATTCTGTTGAAGGTCCACCCACCTTCGACAGAAGTCAGGGTTCAGACGGCCGATCGTAGGCGCGTTGCGAATTCTGAAGCCCCTCGGTATGCGTTTCTCTCTGTGGTAGTCAGAGAGTGTTACACCGTGTAGGAGGTAATCGGCTTTGCGTTTCTTTAGACAGAGTAATTGTTCAAATAAGGACTCAGCTGTTTCTGCTGTCTCTGTGGCAGAGAGCTTCTCTGTAAAGAGGATCCGGTACTTGTTTCCTAGCACGGCGCCCACGATATTCGGTCGTATGGCATACTATGCATTGTATCGCATCACATGCCATATACCCGCATGCGATTTTAAATTGTATAACCACCCTAATGGTTTTTTCAATGTTAAATGGCCCCCCTATACGATTTTTAATTGTATAAGCACCCTAATGGGTACTTACAATGTTAAATGCACCCCCACTATCAACGTCAACACGAAGCGTGGCGAGCACAGCGAGCCCCAGAGGGGCGGCAGTACACGTCCTCCGACCTTTTCATACCCCCACTATCCACATCGGCGTGGAGTTGATTTTATATAGTGTGGTGAGCGCAGCGAGCCACCGAGCCCGAAGCGTGGCGAGTTCATGCGCATTACTTTACATGTATTCCGCGTCTCCCGCGTGGTGCTCGCTTCGCTCGCCACACTTCGGGCTCGGTGGCTCGCTGCGCTCGCCACACTATCTAGATTCAACTTCACCCCGACATGGATGGTGGGGGTATGAAAAGGTCAGAGGACGCGTACCGCCGCCCCTCGCTATGCTCGCCACGCTTCGGGTTGCCGTTGATAGTGGGGGTGGCGTGGGGGTGCTTTTAACATTGTAAGCACCCATTACGGTGCTTATACAATAAATAATCTTATAGGGGGTCCATTTAACATTGAAAACACCCATTAGGGTGCTTATACAATTTTAAATCGTATACCATTGTATATGGCATACAATGCGATGGTATACGATTTAAAATTGTATAACATTGGCTGCCATCGCGTAACATCGCATTGCATACCATTTTATGGCTTATGGTATAGGATGCGATGGGCGCCGTGCTAGGAAACAAGTACTGAGGATCCTCTCTGCGTCTTGTTGAGAAAGGGTCAGGGTTTCTCCTTGTGGCAGTGTGAGATTCCTGAACCCTTATATATATATATATATATATATATATATATATATATATATATATATATATATATATATATATATATATATATATATATATATATATATATATATATATATATTACAGCCCCGGTAATCTGGGGGAGGGTGAGCGGCACTCGCTGGTCTTAAGTAATAAGAAAAATCACCAACAGCAGGGAAATAAAAAACCTTTGTCAAAATCACCGAAATGCAATACAGCACATACCTTATACCTTCACCAAGTGTCAGCTGCCCCCCTCCATCTTCCGGGACCCTCTTACGTCGCCAGCCGGAGACGTGACATCACACCAACCTCGATCAGTGGGACATCATTGCCGGATATCCGGAGGCCGGGTTGCCGAAGCAACCACTATAAACAAGACATAATACATAAGTGAATATAACAACAAGTAATGCACATACACGAACATGAAAAATAAAAAAACAGACATAAATACATGGGATACACCAGCGCTGAGCATATAAGCAAGGGGAAGCGCATAATAAACCACATGTATAGATCTATCATAGCGATGCGCAAAAAAATATAAACTGTGCGATCTGACTATGAAGTACAAGTCAATGGCACCTATCCTCAAGGGGGGATGCCAAGCAAATCAGAAAAACATATGAGGACACGGCTGGCGAACACAGCGCCATGTAGCAGCACATCCAATAAGGGGGGATGTTCAACTAGATGACTGACAAAAAGCATGGTTTTACACACAGGGGAATTGACTAATAGTTGAATAGCCCTGCGTGGTAAACACAGTAGATAATTGAATATTGAATACATTGGGTTTGCCCCCCTTATATATCTCAGGGTCCCTTCCTGTGGGGCTACCGGTCTCTGTACTACTACAATTAGCCTGTAGCCCCTCCCCTTGAATATCTCCCCAATAGGCCCTCAGCATATCAGGCATACACGCTCCCATTTCCCAGTGCCACTTACCTACACATGCTCATTTCAAGGAATTTCAAGCTCAATGCCACGGGAGACTTATACCCCTTTTACACCAAAAATCCCAGATCCGACCCGGCATTTGGAAGAAGGATCCAAGCCAGGTCGGATCCGGGATTTACTCCGTTTACACTGCAGTGTCCAACCACAGTGTAGATGGAGGCGGCGCTTGGAGATGAAATAATCCGGGAGGTGAATGGATGCCGCACACCGGCATCCATTCACCTCCTCCGCTGCTGTCTGCTGAATATAGCAGACAGCAGCGCAGGCTGTCTGTGCCCCCCTGTCCAACCTGCGGACGCTGCGGTCCGCAGGTTGGACTTCCCCCATTGATGTAAATGGGAGCCGGGTCGGATGACCCAGTGTACCCATTTACACCGCCCTCTACCCAGGTCATAGCCATGTTCTACCCAGGTCAGGACCTGGGGAAACGGTCGTTTGGTCGACTGAACTAAGTCGACAGACACTAGGTCGACGTGGAACAAGGTCGACATGGTTATAGGTCAACATGAGGAAGGTCGACAGGTCATAAGGTCGACATGGGGATTTTCACTGTTTTTTGAGCCGACATGTGCCGACAGGCGGTATTTCATGCCCTACAATCCATTAGGGTGTGGAGTGAGATTATAATAGTGTGGTGAGCGAAGTGAGCCACTGTGCCCGAAGCATTGCGAGCGTCCGATTCTCACTTCCAACTGTGTCCATGTTGACTGTGTTGACATTCGGGTAAAAAAACAGTGAAAACCCCATGTCGACCTTATGACCTGTCGACCTTCCTCATGTCATCCTAACGTCCATGTTGACCTTTTCCCATGTCGACCTTTCTGCATGTCGACTTAATGACTGTCTGACCAAAGATTGTCTGACAAACAATCCAGTTGCCAGGACCTGGGTAGAAGTCCCGTGTAAAGGGACACGGTGTGTCCCATTTACACTGCCGCTGACCGGGGTCTGACCCGCCGAAGACCCGGGGTTTTGCGGCGGTGTAAAAGGGGTATTAATTTGCTCGTTGCCAATGGAGACTAAATTTGCTTTATGCCAAGGGGGATTAAATTTGCTCATTGCCAAGGGGGACTAAATTTGCTCATTGCCAAGCCCCCCCCCCCCCAAATGAAAGTTAAAAGTACTACACAGCCCAGCAAACACAGATCTAATATAAAAAAAAACATGTGCACTGCCTAACCAAAGTCTGTGTGTCTGTTCATACTTCTACACACCTTTCTGTGATACTGTACTAGTAGAAGATGGTCAAGCCTCTGCTGAGTCTGCTGTTGACCTCCTTCGCGAACGACCCATCTCTATTACCCTGCACAGAAACAAAATAACTCACACAAATCTAACTCTCTCTGCACATTTTACATCTGCCCCCTGCAGTGCACATGGTTTTGTCCATTTAAGAAGGATTTTGTCAGAAAGAGTGAACTAGAATAAGGCCCCAAATCACATTCAGGTAGACCAACAAAAATTTCAGCCACAACTGTAAGGAAAATTGTTTGGGATGCAAAGAATAATCCACAAACTTCAGCTGAAATACAGAACTATCTGAAAAAAATTGGTGTGGTTGTTTAAAAATGCACAAGAAGGAGGCATTTGAAGAAAAATGGGCTGCAAGGTCGAGTCGCCAGAAGAAGTAACCATTAATACGCAAATGCCAAAAAGCATCCCGCTTACAATATTCCAAACAGCACAGAAACAAGCCTCAAAACAAAGTAAATTGGAGCGACGAGACCAAAATTAAACTTTTTGGCCACAACCATAAACATTACATTTGGAGAGGAGTCAACAGGGCCTATGATGAAAGGATTGCTGATGTATTGGGGATGTGTGAGCTACAAAGGCACTGGAAAGTTGGTCAAAATTATTGGCAAGATGAATACAACATGTTATCAGAAAATACTGGATGTACTTGAATGTTCAAACATAACAATGATCCAAAACACAAGGCCAAGTCGACCTGTCATTGGCTATAGCACAATAAAGTGAAGGTTCTGGAGATGGCCATCTCAGTCTCCTGACCTCAATATCATTTAGCCACTCTGGGGAGATCTCAAACGTGCAGTTCATGCAAGACAGCCCAAGAATTTACAGGAACAGGAGGCTTTACCATCTCAGAAAATGAAGAGCCTCATCCACAACTACCACAAAAGACTTCAAGCTGTCATTGATGTTAAAGGGGGCAATACATGGTATTAAGAACTGGGGCATGTAAACTTTTGATAAGGGTAATTTGGGTAGTTGTCATTATGATTTAAAAAGAGTAAACACAGTTGTTTGACAATAAATGGCTTCACCCAACCACTAATCATGAGTGGAAGAAAAGTTTGTGAGTAATCATTCATATTCTCTGGCAAATAGCCAGAAAATCACAAATTCTGCTAGGGTATGTAAACTTATGTGAACAACTGTATATATATTTATGGTATATAGGTGTGCAAGGGCCCTATGTATAGTCCACAATTGTAGATAAGGCGAGTGTCCATTCCAAGAAATATCCCTTTTTTTCAAATACCCCTTTCACACCCGGGTTGAACTCAGGAAATTTACCTGGCGCGGGAACCTTACAAACCAGCGCTAGTCGTGGGTTGTTCCGGGCCCAACCTGGGACTTTAGGCTGGTGTGAAAGGGTTATTATTAATGGATGATGAATAACTCCACTTGATGGCAACAGGATACCTTGGTCATGTTCATGAGAGGTGGCATTCCTGCCAGGATTAAATTTGGGCCAGTCAAGGTAGGAAATCCCTTTGGGTCAGTTGTAACAAATAAGATGTCTTGCACCCTTCCAAATTAAGAAAGAGGGACTGGTTCAGTCACTAATTCTGTTTTTTTCTTTTTTGGGTGACCTTGGGCACTGTAGCAACACCATAAACAGCTTGCTTTTACGTGGGAATGACTCCCCACTTCTTTGCTGCTGCTTGATGAAACAGGTGTAGTGCCCCTACAATAACTTGTTATCATCTTCTAAATTGAAATGAAAGATTAATAACATTATAAATGCTGGAAGGCATTAAAATATGGTTGATAAAGGCTTCTAAAACATGGTTATTTTTTTTTTTTTTCAATAAAACCTTAATACAAATAAATGGTTTAAATCCCCAGTAAAAAAAATACCTTTTTCTAACTCTTTAAAAGTTGCAGTCAATTGATTACGTGCCCTGGGAAGATGAAAGTTCCTGTCTGTGAGTTGGAGTTCATTGGAAATGGGGATAGTGCAGGGGAAAAGCTAGAGGGTAGAGGACCTTGCCCGTGCTTACCAACATGTGATTTAACTGGGAGGTAAACTTGAAAGAAGAGGGAAGGCAGTTGGGCTTGAATGAACAGGTACAATTTCAGAGTTCATTTGTTCAGTTCTCCCAGACTTAACAAAGCTACAAACGGGCACTGAAAACTCATTTATTCATCAAAGTGTACCCTTCCACTGCATAACTTAGTTCTGAGGCTTGTCCTTCGACACCTGCCACACGCCTTGACCATCTCTGCCTGCTTACATCCTGCTATCAAACAACCTCCCACCTGCTTGAACCTCATGTAATCTGTCTGTCTCCTCTTCCTACTAGACCGTAAGCTCTTCAGGCACAGCCCTCTTCCCCCCTGTTGTCAAAGCCCTCTTCTGTTCACATTTCACTCACAGCTCTCCCGTACTCAAACATTCAGCGACCATCTTTGGCAACATACTCATCTCCATCTTTGCCCACCTGCCCCTAGTGGCACATTGACCTAGTCCTCACTATTAACATTTAAGCTGTAATGTGTATTGAATTGTAGCATTCATTTTACCTGTACTTTTTTTTTTTTTTTGTTATTTATTTACTGTAATGTTAAGTTTTGTCTCCCTGTACTTTTCCTTTGTATGGCGCTGCAAAACACTTGTGGCAGCTTATAAAAAATAAAATTATAATAATAATTATAAAGATAGAGGAGGAAATATATAAGCCTGCCACTTGCAACCTTCATGAAGATTCCAGTGAGTGTGCCTGATATTTTCAAATGGAAAGAATTTTAAAGGTAAATAAACCATAGCACACCACTAATGCAATCATTCTTTTCTTTTCTTTTTTTCCACAGGTATTGTCACTATTTGATCTGATCCGTTACAGTGTTAGCATCTGCAATCAAATAGCTTCTCATCTTCACATTGAAGTTTTCAGAATAAAGAAATGTGCCACACTTTCAAACCACCACTAAGTGACCTAGACACCAGCATAAAGAAATGCATGTTTCATAACAAAAAAAGAGATTGCAAAATCCAAAATAAATATTTTAGTGTGTTCAGAATACTCTTTACAATAACGCATCAAGTCCTGATTTTGTCTAAGTGTGGAATAATATTTTAACTTCAACAAATTGGCATATAATAGTTTTGAAAGAAGTCAAGCATTGAAGAAATATGTAATTTGTATTAATTTTGGGAAACTTTGAAACTTTATTCAGTATTTTAAGACAGCTTCAAAAATCTCATCCTGTATAACAATAAATTAGTCCTCATTGAGGTTATTTTACGAGCATTGTGCATATTTACAAAATTTGCACTAAACCACTACCGTCTGTTATTAATTCACTATTATCCACTTAGTGCAAATTAAGCATTTAAAGCAGATTTCCCCTAAAACCAATACTAGTACATTAGCCATGTTCATTAAAAATTATCATAGCCTCACTTATAGAGTATAACTGCAGTCTTCTCACATATTAGCAAAGCCATATTGTCCTACACCCCAGCCATTTTAATTGACTGCCTTTTTCAGCTTTCATAATTATAAACATGTTTTCATGGAATGTAAAGCTGATTTTGGCACTGAACTTTATAGATTATATAAATTCTACCAGTTGCTCCATATTAAACCTTTTTTTATAGTTCTAGTGTACACTATCCTTTTAACATAACATTTTCTCCCAGCTCCTCTCTGAGAAGAAATGCTCTTACCTGAAGATAGGCATTAGATTATACCTTGAGCATATAGACATGGAGAATTCAACTGAGCTTCTTTAGTAAAGCTCAACTAAATAACACTGGGTAGAGTTTAATACATGAATTAGTTGAAATGCCAAAGCTAATATGAACATTATACATGGCAATCCAGTTTCTGGTAAGGAGTTCATCAGTATTTTCTCCACAAGCATGTGTTGGGATATAAAATTAAGTGGACATCCTTCTAGGGAAAACATAACAATGGTAGAATTGTATGACATTAAAAAGAAACTGATCTGTTTTAATTATGTTCTTGTTCATGTTCTTATGTAAGTTAAACAACGCTTAACTTACTTTTGAGCAGGATCATCATTGTGAGATTAGTATCCTGAATTTGAGTCCTACTGTGGGAAACATTGGCTCATTGTGGGAGGAAATGTAATGACTGCTCTTGTTATCTTTAAATAGAGTATGCAATCCAAAAAAATCTTTCCATGGCTCCAGATGTACATTAGAGGGTGCCATAATATAATTTTTTAATGCAGCACTTTTGAACCCATTTTTTTTTTTTTTTAGAGGGAACAGTTTTGTTTCATCGTGTATACAATTTCTGGAATAAAGATGCCTGTACATTTCCAACTCATGAATTATTAGGTGTTTTGTTTCTCTTTTGTCACTTGTCTTACACAGGTTGTTCCTCTTTTACATGGTGTATGACTACCACAACAATTAACTAAAAGCTTGTTACATATTTATTATAAATGTGATGAAACCACCTTTGGCATTTTCAATTGTTATTCTGCACATCCTTCCCTACTTACAGTCTAAACTCCAAATTAGACAAATCATAAGGTACATTATTGACAGAAACCAGTTTACCAGTATCTCAAAGAATAATCCAAGTGTTCTGAATAAATAATTCTAAGCTGTTTTCAATATTTAAAAAAATGATAACAGTTTAAATAAAAAAGTGTTCTGTAATGTATTTAGGTGAAGTTATGTACAGTATAGGACAAATGTTCAAGATGTATATAGCAATAGGAAAGAATGTACACATATGTCCTCATACATCCTTGTTACAGTCACACCAAACAGCACAGGTCATGTGAGAATCTTCTAGTGTTAGGTACCTTTTATTTATTTTTTGCTCTTTACTTCTTATAACCCTTTTACACCGCCGCAAAACCCCGGGTCTCCGGTGGGTCAGTGGCGGTGTAAATGGGACATGGCGTGTCCCTTTACACAGGAGTTCTACCCAGGTCCTGATCTGGGCAGAACACGGCTAGGACCTGGGTAGAGGGTGGTCTAAATGGGTACGCCGGGTCATCCAACCCGACTCCCATTTACATCAATGGGGGATGTGCAACCTGCAGACAGCAGTGGCGGTAGTGGAGGAGGTGAATGGATGCCTGTGTGCGGCATCCATTCACCTCCCGGACGACGGCTGGGGGGGTGCATGGTGGCTGGGGGCAGCCCAGCAGCTTACCTTGGTGCTGGGCTGCCCCCAGGACGGCGATCAGTGGTCCCGGCGGGGATCACCGCGGTCCCGGCTCTTGGAGATGACATAATCTCCAAGCGCCGCCTCCGTCTACACTGCAGGTGGGCACCGTAGTGTAAACGGTGTAAATCCTAGATCCGACCCGGCTTGGATCCTTCTTCCAAATGCAAGGTCGGATCCGGGATTTTTGGTGTAAAAGGGGTATTCGTCACAGTGCAGTGCAACTATGTTGCATGAAGAGACTACTAATTAATTACATATATGACATTTGTATGTCTACAATATCATGTAAAGTGTCATACAAAATAAAAATATGAACACTCTCCTCATGTCGTGGTTGCATTGTGTTGTGACCAAGATACAAGTTTCATGGGATCTGACAGCTCACTCACGCCAGGCATCTCAGGCTGCATGGCAAATTGAAGCTAGATGTATGAAGATACATCTGTATAAACAAATGAATGTGATCAAATAGATTAAAACTGACACAATAATCACAAAAATACATGTCTGCTGGAATATTAAGTAAGGTGTGAGTTACTTGTTTGTATGCTATTAAATTACAGGACATTATTCCTAGGTTACCATTTAAAACAATCTTGAGAGATGGTTCAGCATTGTAGCCTACTCAGGTATGGGTTGAATTGCCGACAGTGAATAGGTCAACAGTCGACCACTATGCCATACAGTAGGTCGACATACAATAGTTCAAAACAGACAAAGGGTGTCATGCAAAGTTTAAAAAAAAATGTTATCTGTAGACATTCATCTACATGGACACTGTATAATTGTGCCGCTGCTATCAGCACACTATTCTATACACCCTCCATGTCCACTGGGATGTTAAAGTATGAATTATTATATCATTGGCTACCCTCACATTACCCTTATCTTGATTTGTACTATGTCCATAATGAATGTGTTCCTCCTATCTTGTTGCAATGTTTATGTTCATCACTGTCACATACTTTTAATTGACTTACTCTGCTTAAACTCATACTTATCATTGTATCATTATACCTCCAGTTGTTCTCCCATGGCCCGCACCATTTAAATTTATTTAAATTTTTATTTATTTATTGCTGTCCATATCTCCCTGTACACAGCTCTCTTCATCCCTCTTGGTTCTACTACATAATTTATATTGTATCTTATTTGCACATGGTTCTCATGGTTTCCATGGTGATTGTATACAGCGGTGGGTCACGCCCCCATGAGCTTCTGAGAGTGCAAGAGGTGTCCTGCTCATTTGTACTGCTATAGATGTAAGTATCTCTATCTTGTTTTCTTACTATATGGTCTTGAAACATTGACTCACACCCTGCGTGGTTTTTATTACTTGATTACTTTTACACTGATGATGAAACATTGACTCACACCCTGCGTGGTTTTTATTACTTGATTACTTTTACACTGATGATGAAATCTTAGGAGTACCAATTTGCCATCCGAATACACCCTGCGCATATATATATATAGCGTTTTGGAAGGTGGCACTCAGCCAAGAAAACAAGCGCAGGCCCAATGTGATGCCAACGTTTCAATGCTGTTTATTGCATTTTTGTCAGGGTGCTGATACAAAAACATACAGAACACAGCTCACCTAAATACATGTCCGCATCCTCTCCTGTCTAGACCGGGTGCACTGAATAATGACGTCATCCGCCCACACCGGAGGAGGACCCGGAGTGTACCTAGATAACCATGTGATAAAACAGACAAATAAAATATTGGCCCTTCATCACTGGAGATTCATCCCTGAATATGCTCAAAGATCATACAATGATGAATGCTTACACAAGAGGGAGAAATTTAAAGTCATTTTTGGTTAAATATGATGTTGCCCCCTTGCTTGAACCAATACCATCTAGAACATTTCTGGGCATCCCACGTGTTGGGTGCTTTAAATGCACAGGTTTTGTCACCTGCAGCCACATGGTTGCAGGTGACAAGTTTTACCATCCATATTCTGGCAAATGTTTTCAAATAAGACAAAGGGTTACTTGTAGTACAAAGTACGTTGTGTACCTCATAAGCTGCCCATGTGGCCGACATTATGTCAGAAAAACTGAACAAGGTTTTAAAGAGAGCTGCGGTGCATCGGCATACCATCAAAGTGGAGCTGCTTTCTGGCCACATCGACCATCCTGTGGCCAGACATTTCACCCAAGCCAGGCACAATCTGGCAACTCTGCGATATCGGATCATTGAGCATATCCCATAAACAAATTAAAGTCTCTGTCTTTTACAAGCTGAAAGTTGATGGATCTTTAGACTAGATACATGGTCACCCCGTGGTCTAAACGAACTTGCTTTATTTTATTATTCTTCTATCATTATAATGCTGTCTGAATGTTTTATATTTATGACTATATATATTGTTATTTAAAGATATCATTGCCTATTGAAATTGCTGTTCTATGGAGGGGTTAACATACTATAATCTTTGTGGCTAGGTTACCAAATGCTCTGTTTTTATTTGTCTGTTTTATCACATGGTTATCTAGGTGCACTCCGGGTCCTCCTCCCGTGTGGGCAGATGATGCCATTGTTCGGCGCACCCGGTCCGGATGGGAGAGGACACGGACATGTATGGAGGGTGTTTAGGTGAGTTGTGTTCTGTATGTTTTTGTATCAGCACCCTGATGAAAATGCAATAAACAGCATTGAAATGTTAGCATCACACTGGGCCTGCGCTTGTTTTCTTGGCTGAGTGCCACCATCCAAAAAGCTATGTATACCGACCATTGGAGCCTTGATTAGGGAGGCACCGCCTGTTATACATTGACAATCTTTGCACCATGTGGAGTGCCGCTGGAACATATATATATATATATATATATATATATATATATATATATATATATATATATATATATATATGTGTGGTGGGCAACGATTAAAATTTTTAATTGCGATTAATCTCAGGAAATTTTTGCGATTAATTGCAAAAAATTCAATAACGTATTCAAAAGTAGTGTATTGCGCACTTTTATTAAGAACTGCTATAGGAACAACAGTGCAATAACATTTGCTTTGCCAACACTTAGTAGAATGTGCTTTTTCACAGCAGTATTTACTTATACTGTAGCATTTAAAAGAATAAAATACTTCTAATATTTCCTCCCAACATGACCCATGCCTGGAGGGACAAACTACTCTACTCCTGGACTTTCCTCTTAATTTATGATTGCCATTACCTGTTTTGAACAGGTTAGATCTAAGACAGGTGCTTCACCACAGATGATGGTAATCATAAATTAAGAGGAAAGCCCAGGAAAAGAGCATTCTGTCCCAACAGGAGAGTGTCATGTTGGGAGGTATGCTTTAACATCAACAATAACATGTAATATTTCTTTAGCATTAATGTAAAATATAAATAAAATAATAATTTGTAAAATTGAAAATAAAACCAAAGAAGGGAAAGAAGTAGAGAAAACTATCTGGCAAATGAAATGGGAACAGGAGCTAAGTTTCTCCCTAGACCTGAAGCAGTGGGATCAA